>NC_056740.1:179468032-179605532 GCF_019279795.1 Protopterus annectens | reverse complement strand
GTCACACCTCATACTGTGCTGTACAGCCGCAAAACATGGAACAAGCTACAAAAGGAGGGTGACTAGCAATAAATGTCAAGGATAACCACACCCCCATGTTGGTACCACAACAAGAAGCAGCATGGATTAGCCATGGTCAAATACCAATGGCTAAAACCGCCTCCCAGTATATAGCCTGCTGCAGACTACTGTCCTAATACCAGGAACTGCACCTGGCCTATGTTGGAATACATGAATATATCAAGCCCCCCAAACCACATTATATTGCTTGACTGAAAATACCCAGACATACACTGGGAGCATTATACTAGCACCAACACAGTAGGAGAAAAGTTCCCAGAATCCATAAACCAAAATGCCCAGGAACAACGTACCTCTCCCACAAGAGGGGTAAGCATACTGGATGTGATAATCAGCAACATGTGTACTGGATGGCAAGATGAGAAGTGTATCCCTCACTGGTAAGACCAGACCATAGAGTAATCACACTGGATATACACATCCTGACCACAGTCCCTGGCCAGAAAACCACAGTGAAAAACATGTGTAAAGCATAGGTTGCACCCCTCCAAACCGATGTGCAATCCACGAAAGGCCCTGTGCAAGTGCAGAATATGGGACACACCGCAGAACATGTTATACAGGCATTCCATGAACACAGCCATGAATGCTTGGAGTATGCAATCACAAATAACAACAACACACAATGCCATACACGCAGGCATCTGGCATGCTGGACTCCAGCCATTACCAAACCATGCAAGAGAATGAGGAAGCTACTACATGATAGAGCAAACATAAAAAGGGAAGTACTCACTGATCAGTAGTATGGCAATAAAATATATCCACACATACAATCCACTAAGGCCAGCCACAACAAGTAGAATCTGTGAATCCAGAGGCAATGTGACACCTGCCCCAAGTACACAGACAACACACAACTCCCCCTAATAAATACAAATATATGTGAGAGATGCAACCATGTATCCAAACCGGAGGCTGAGCTCCCCCAACGCAGTAATGTCAAAACTAGTCAGGAGGAGAAGGTAACCACATACACCACAAACCCAGTCCCACATAGACCTATCACAACTGTAAACCAAACACATAAACACAGAAAAATATTCCCAGAGGCCCTAATTACAAACACACCACACCAACAGAAGCCTCCAAAGCAGATCCCAAGCAACCACAACCTCCAAACATAGCACATGCAACACATAGTACACAAAGCTGGTGTGCCAAACAGTCACAGGCCAGAAGGAGAAACAACATGCCTGATACAGTTGTAATAGGTGTCTGTATAGGCAGACACACTGCTGTCTCACTCACCAGACTGAACAAGGGGAAAGGGTACAGTAAGCTGTCTGTAGGCTGCCACAATATGCCGCAAAACACAAGTACGCAGGTCACCCCAAAGCAAGCAGAAATATGATGCACTTATTGTCCATGCTGGTGTGAATGACCTGAGATGTACCTCCCTGGACTACATGAAAAGAGACATGGATGAGCTCTCTGAGTATGTACCCCAGGCCGGTATGACACTGGCCGTTTGCAGCATCCAACCCTCACCAAGAATGATGCCACAGTACAAACACAGAATGATCAGCTTTAACAGGTGGCACAGTTACAGCTGTCAGTCCAAGAGGGTCTAATGTCTGTCTGCTTGAGATGTCATGCATGACAAGCCATGCTGCTGTTCCAGGGATGGCTTGCACCTGTTACCCCTGGGCATCTGGATACTGGATAAGGCCTTTGCCACCTCCATAGAGCCGTACGTAGGCAAGGCCAAAAAGACTACTCACCACCCTAGAAAACATAAGTGGTAAGAAACATAAGGGTAATGCTGACCAATGCCAGATGTGTAAACTGCAATATGCATGCCCCTGAGGCACTTCCCAGTATGGAGAACATCGATGTCTGTGCAGTGACAGAAGCCTGCTGCAAGCCTACGGATATCACACCAGCACTACCAGGTTATACCACATATCATGCGTTATGGCCCCAACACCTGGACCAAAACATCAAAGGAGGGGGAGTATCCATATGCAGCACAGACACCCATACGGCCAGGTAACTGACAATGCACAAAGCAGCGGGGACCACCCATGTGCACCTAAGTGTAGTCAAAACTGCTGTACAGTCTGTAGCATGCGACAGACCACACTCTCACACATAAGAACTCCACCCAGACATCCTGAAGACACTGGACAGTATGAATGTCCCACCAAATACCAGACAAGGTACTCACAAATTACCACATAGGTGGTAAACCATTATGTATGCAAGGAGTAATCAGGGACCTAGGGACACAAGTCGACAGTAATCTGTCATGTGACACTCACAATGCCAATGTGGCTAGGAAGATTGTCGATATTGGACACCGTATCATGAAAGGATTCACATCTACATCAACAGAGGTCACTGTGCCCTTGTACTGTTCCCTTATCAGACCCATAATCTAGTACAATGACTCATATGGGATGTACCATACGTGACACCTGCAGCGGTTCGGAAGACCTCAAAGGTACCCCACCAAGAGGATAAAGGGTGTCAAATATATGTCATATGCTGCCTGGCTGTAGACACCCCAGCTGAATGCAGTCACAGACTGCCTACACAGAGGCATGGTATGTCTGTTGTACAAGGCCATGTCCAACACAGGAGTAATGGACATGCTCCACCACAGGAAATCAAAGCCATTGGAGCTGTGAGAGTGACAGATGTCAACCTCAACACATAATGAAATAGGATGTGCTGGAGGGACAGATACATAACCCAGAGGCTCCCCACACCCAGAAACAGGATCCCAATCCATGTTAGGCAGAGCCCCTCAATGACACCCCTCAACAGGAATATTGCCAAGTGGATGGATGATCGTACATGTACACTGGGGGTCTTCACTGTGTCACGACCAGACAGAGGCACAGTAAAGAAAATCATAAATGGCCATAATAGTCACATAGCAAGGGGTGGCGAAAGACACACACACACTCTGGCTTGGCTTACTAATGCCCTAGGGTGGATATCCTAGTATGAACCCATGAACCTATGAAGATACAAATTGTACAGGACACTAAGGATAATCACAAGGCTTACTTAACTGATGGTAGGAACCATGTTGGGAATCCACAGATATGCTCCAAATCACACAGATATTCCAAACAACATACCAAACACACACACATATTGCCAACATACAACCTGACAGGTGCAGTGCAACCCCCCCCCCCCAGAATGCAAAATATCTATCCCAACAGACTGTTGGTCCCCTGACATTGCAGATGCTGAGGTAACAGCCATCATCTGCAAAGCAAAACACACAGCAGCAAAGGTATGTGATGGTGTCCTGGGCTGATGCCAACATGGACTCCAAGAATAATGGAATGCCAAATCACACTACTGCCCAATGTCAGACTTACCACAGGATATGTACCCAAAGAGCAGTGTACAACAACAGTGGTCCCTCACAACAAAGGTGTTGCCTGAATGGATACTGCAAACTACCACCCCAGGATCCTGACAAGATTGGTCTGCACAGCTATGGAAAGGATCAGTATGTACCGCAGACATAAAGCTATCGTGGACCTACTGATACCGGACCCTACACAGTGTGGCTGTCGTAACTGCAGATCCTGCCCCTAAACATGTTTGACCCATTTGAAACAGTCATTAAGGTCATTGATGAGGGCAATGTGGTCCACACAGCATAGCTGGACCATGCATATGCTTCCAGACAATACCCTACAAGTTCAGTATGGATATGTTCACCAGCTTAAATATATACCCCTATGTCAGTAGAGGGGTTGCAAACCAGACCAAGGACAGAACTGACATGGTCAGACATGCTGCATCCATGTCAGACTACAAAGCAGATATGAGTGGCATCCCACAAGGCTTGGTCCTGGGACCCCCCCGTTCCGTATATATGTCCCATAGGTATAGGCCAACATGGAAGGACTGTGACTGAACATGTATGCAGAGGAGTACAAACAGCCCACCATATCCGACCCCCAGCTGACACAAGCAACCCAAATAAGGGCCACCTAGAAACAGACAACTGGAGCCAATGCCATGTCAGCAAGCTAATTGCAGAACTGTGTATAGACAACCACCGTGGATATACAGTAAGTGCCCACAAATTACCACACATGTGTTAACCCATGACGTGCCTAACATGTAATGTGAGACCTGGGTACAAAAGGTGATAGATATCCTGCACTGGACAAACATGTGGCTGTAGTGTTCGCAGAAACATATACTATATACCCACCCAAACATGAAGGTTGGCAGATGTAGATAAGGGGAAGTCACTGTGGCTCTGCAGTCATCCTCCATCAGCGTCACAATTGACTACAATAGCCCCTGTGGGATATACCGCAGCAGACACCTCCATCAACTGTAAAGTCCACAACAGTACCCCACCAGGAGTAGCAAAGAGCATGAACAGATGCCATGTGTTGCCAGAGTAAACAAACTGCAGCCCCACACACTGCCATACTGCCCAGCTACAGGCAAGCTGTGCCTGATGTATGAAGCCATGTCCAACCTAGAATCAATGAACATGCTGCACCTTGTACAATCTGAATGGCAGTGAGCTATGCATATGAGAGACCTGAACCCCAGCACTGACATACATAGGACAAGCTGTACAGAGTGATCCATAACACAGAAGGCACCCCCACTCTTCAGTAAACTCCTGGTACAGGTCAGCCAGAGAGTCACATATCGACACCCCTCAAGAGGAATCCTGATGAGTGGATGGGAGATGGTAGGCTAACCCTGGGTATCACTGTTATGTCAGAGGTAGACGGAGGCACAGTATACTAACCATGACATATGTCATGGCAAACTCCAGTTACAATGTGTGTTGAAGGACAAACACACCCTGTGACTAGCATCAGAAATGGCCTAGGGAACATCACTAGTGTTTGCCAATGTCCACCCATGTTGTGGAATACACTAGCAATGTTGGACGAGCCTGGTGTAGGTAGTCCATATCTGAACATAATGCAACATGGTCATATGTGCACAACTGGCCCCTACACAGTCTGTTGTGCTCACTATGAAGATGTCAAGCAGTCATAGGACTAAAGCCCAGGATACTGTCCACCACAGTGAAAGTACTGAACCAGTACACTATACGGTACTACAGTGTTAGGTCATTATGAAAGTATGTTGAGAACTGTCTGCAAAGTATCCCATGCAATCCCTGCAGGCACAGTATAATCCCTGTTGTGGCAGACACGAAGCAGTTGGCCAGTTAGTACACAACATGACACCCAACACACAACCATAAACGTGACATATTGTTGAAGTTCACACACACCCAAATATGTGGTGGACTTCAGAGTGCAACATATGGAAAGCTCCCACTGGGCATGCTCGTACACTTTGATAAATGAGGCATATGTCAGACAACATGCCATGGAAAGGCGGAACTGGGCATGCTCACACACTTAGGCCATATCTCCATTTAGCAGTTGGCCACACATATCTGGTATTTGTACGTGTCAGTCCAGGAACCAACCACAACACAGCAATCTGCCCAGTGCACACAGTAAATGACTACAGAGACATAAGTGATATAGTGGATCGCCATCATATGCAAACATCTTCCACAGATACACAAGTTGGTCATAGGAACAGGGAATGCTATGGCAATAAAGACCTGCAAACAGTAGAACAGCACAACAAATATTGTACATCCGACAATTGAACATATGGGTGTAGAGGTCAATACTAGGTTTGTTGCCCCAGGGAATGACAGCTCAGCCAGAGTGTGCTTGGCATCTGCATCCCCAGTACAGTAGGCTACTGTGCCACTGTAAAGTAGGTCACAGAAGGTAACATGTGAGGCTAGTGAGCTGTGCCTCTGTCAAGCAGGGGCACCGTGGAGGTCCCAGGGATTGAATGTGCTAAGCCACAGCCATGTTGTCGGTGTGTGCTGGGAGAGGGTTGCTGAGGATCTCTGACAGTAGGTGTCCATCAATAACAGACTGAGGGGAGCCCTATCTGCATTCTCTGGACAATTCCACTGTCAACACTGTGTTGTAATGATTATGTGTGAATGAAGTGCCATGCCGGAACTGTTCACAGATGTCCTCCCTCTGTGGGCTACAGCTCTGCAATGTATTAGCTCACTCTGTCTGTTGTACGGTGCATATATGGCTGGTGTACAGCTGACAGGTGTCTTGTTGTGGAGCAGTCATGGGTATATGTGGGATAGCATGACCAATGCAAACCGTACACATGCTCATAGAATGCAATTGTCAAAGATTATGCTGAGTGGCCAGTATAGTCCCACAGCATGGGTCCTCTGAAGTCGTCCACCCCAGTCTTCACAAGTGTAGAGTCTGCTTGTGCTAAATACAGTTTGTGTGCAGTGACAACCTTGCCTGGGGGTGGAGATGGGATATGGATGTCCAGGGAAAGGTGGGTATGGTAAGATATCAACAATGGTGGTCTACCTCTGGTGTGGAACAGTGAGTACCCACGTTGCAGATGGACAGGTGCAATATGTATTCCCCCATGTGGCTGTGGTGTGTGGTTCTGCCATAGCACATGGACCCACAAATTGTAGTGGCTGTAGGGTAAAGTGGTAGAGGCCTGAGTAGTTCTCACACACAATATGCCTGTACCTGATGTTAACAATTGGAATGGTGTATGTGAACACCTGCATATCCCGGCACTGTTCCCAGGGAAGCTAAGTGTGTGTCCTGGATGTGGGTGCGGTGTTCTGGACTGGTTGTGTTGTGTGTTACAGGTCCTGTGGTCACAAAGCATGGTATAGAACATAACCTGCCAGTGCGATGTGCATATCTGACCCTGACGTAGGTGGCTGCAAATGCATATATATGCTATCCCCCACCTGACAGGTAGTACTACATGTACATACCTCTGTAGAAATAAAGATGTCAGCACCCTATAAATACTGCAGGTGCAGAACAGATGCCCAGTAATTCAGATAGTGTACTCTGCTAATGTGTCTCCCTCCAGTGTCATAATATAGTTAGGTAGGGGTTTGAATCCTGCAAATGTTCAGTGTGGGTGGGGTTTGTGTGTGTGAGAGGAAAATGCCCATTTTGGCAACTGGGAAAACACACTACAAGATGCACATTCCCCTTTCTAAACACTGATGATGTCAGCACCCTATAAGTACAGCAGGAGAAGGGGAACCTCCCAGTGCTGTGAATAGCGCGCTCTGCTAATGCATCTGTCTCGAGTGTCATAGCATAGGTAGGTATGGGTTTGAATCCTGTAAATGCTCAGTGTGTGTGGAGGGGGTTAGTGTGTGTTCAAGACTGTATGAAAGAAATATCCCTTTTGCCAACTAGGAGAACACACTACAGGATGCACATTCCCCTTTCTAAACACTGATGATGTCAGCACCCTATAAGTGCAGCAGGAGAAGAGAAGCCTCCAAATAATGCAAATAGCGCGCTCTGCTAATGTGTCCGTCTCGAGTGTCATAACATAGTTAGATAGGGGTTTGAATCCTGTACATGCTCAGTGTGTGTGGAGGGGGTTAGTGTGTGTTCAAGACTGTATGAAAGAAATATCCCTTTTGCCAACTAGGAGAACACACTACAGGATGCACATTCCCCTTTCTAAACACTGATGATGTCAGCACCCTATAAGTACAGCAGGAGAAGGGAAGCCTCCCAGTAATGTAAATAGCATTCTCCGCTAATGCGTCCATCTAGAGTGTCATAACATAGTTAGATAGTGGTTTGAATCCTGCAAATGGCAAGTGTGTATTTGGATGAGGGGGGTTAGTGTGTGTGCAATTTTGTGTGAGGGAAATGTCCCTTTTGGCAACTGGGCGAACACACTACAGGATGCACATTCCCCTTCCTAAACACAGATGATGTCAGCACCCTATAAGTACAGCAGGAGAAAGGAAGCCTCCCACTAATGCGAATAGCACGCTCTGCTAATGCGTCCGTCTCGAGTGTCATAACATTGTTAAGTAGTGGTTTGAATCCTGCAAATGGCAAGTGTGTGTGTTTTGATGAGGGGGGGTTAGTGTGTGTGCAATTTTGTGTGAGGGAAATGTCCCTTTTGGCAACTGGGAGAACACACTACAGGATGCACATTCCCCTTTCTAAACACAGATGATGTCAGCACCCTATAAGTACAGCAGGAGAAGGGAAGCCTTCCAGTAATGTGAATAGCGCGCTCCGCTAATGTGTCCGTCTCAAGTGTCATAACATAGTTAGGTAGTGGTTTGAATCCTGCAAGTGTGTGTGTTTAGATGAGGGGGGTTAGTGTGTGTGCAATTTTGTGTGAGGGAAATGTCCCTTTTGGCAACTGGGAGAGCACACTACAGGATGCACATTCCCTTTTCTAAACACAGATGGTGTCAGCACCCTATAAGTACAGCAGGAGAAGGGAAGCATATCAGTAATGTGAATAGTGCGCTCCGCTAATGCGTCCGTCTCGAGTGTCATAACATAATTAGGTAGGGGTTTGAATCCTGCAAATGTTCAGTGTGTGTGGAGGGGGCTAGTGTGTGTGCAAGTCTGTATGAAGGAAATATCCCTTTTGGCAACTAGGAGAACACACGACCGGATGCACATTCCCCTTTCTAAACACTGATGATGTCAGCACCCTATAAGTACAGCAGGAGAAGAGAAACCTCCCAGTAATTCGAATAGCGCACTCTGCTAATGCGTCTCTCCCGAGTGTCATAATATTGTTAAGTAGGAGTTTGAAACCTGTAAATGGTATGTGTGTGTGTTTGGATGTGTGGACTCTGTGTGTGCAATTCTATATGAAAAACATGTGCTTTTTTGAAATCAGGAGATCACACTACATGATGCACATTACCCTTTCCAAACAGTGATGATGACAGCACCCTATACATACAGCTGGAGAAAAAACATCTGCCAGTATTCAGAATAGCGCAACCTGCTACAGCGTCACTCTCAAGTACCATAACATGTTTAGGTAGGGGTTTGAAACCTGCAAGTGTGTGTGTGTTTGGATGTAGGGAGTTTGTGTGTGTGCATTTCCGTATGAAAAACATGTTAGTTTTGGCAATCAGATCACACTACCTGATGCACATTACCCTTTCAAAATACTGATGATGTCAGCACCCTATAAGTACAGCCAGAGAAGAGGAACTATCTAGTAATCCGAACAGTGCGCTTTGCTAATGCGTCTCTCTCACGTGTCGTGACTTAGGTAGGGGTATGAATCCTGCAAGTGTGCGTGTGTGTGTGTGGGGGTAGTAGGGTGTGTGTAAATGCAAGTGTGAGAGAACAGATCCTTTTGGCAAATACTACAATACACCAGATGCTGCATATTCCCCCAGTAAACACAGGGGATGTCACCACACTATCAGCACAGCCAAACAGGGCTAGTTGGCCAGTAATGCCAATAGTGCGCTCTGCTACTATGTCTATTACCATTGTCAGAGTACAGATAGGTATGTTTTGGTAACCCACAACTGCCACTTGTGGTTGTGTCACACATTATGACCTTGTGTGGGTCTTTGTACATAACAATGCATGCCATTGCCTAAACCAGCAATGGCATTGCACACATGATGTATGTGTGTGACACATACACATAAATACCTGTGACCTGCAGTAGTTACCATGTCTGACACATGCCTCGAGTGGATAAATGGTATTTTAAATGTATACCAATATGACTGTGTCTTACTGTGCAGGGGCCGCACGCGCTATGTGTCTATACAGTGTGGGTGTATATGGTAAAATACCTACAGCAGGGGATACACATCTGGTCTGAGCCATATAATCTACATGTAGTCGATGTACAGGTGCTGCATGTTCCCACCTGTTGTGGGAGTGGTAACATGTCATTCCACTGCAATTCAGTGACCACATGCTGTGAACCCTTCAACTAGTGTGTTGTAGCTACAGTAATGCTCACGCACAATGTTTGGCTGGATGCAGTCCAGCCATATAAAGACAGTTCTTGAGACTGTCATATTGCCAGTGTTGTTATGGAGGATAGGTGGTCTTCCTGTGTATGGGAGGGTTGTGTGTGCCAGGCTATGAACCAGATGGCAGTCCGACACACTGTTAGCTGCACATGATTAGGCCCTGATGCTTTGTGCTGTGCCAACAACCTGGAGGTGTGTGTATCTGTGGTGCCTTGGGATACCACCCCCCTGTCCATGTGTGTTACATGTGTAGGGGACGACAGGCATGGTATGGGGCATAACCTGTCAGTGATGGGTAACACCTGTGAGCCATGAATCAGGACTCTGGTACTGCACAGACATTGCAGTTCACCGTGCTGAGGACAGTGTCCAGTGCATGCATCTTGCGGTGTACACTGCTGTTGTTGTGTAGCAGCACTGTTAGTGTCCTAACCTGTGTGATACCCGTGGAGGTGGCTATGTAAACCATGTCCTGCAGCATAAGGCAGTATGTGTGTATCAGGGAGCTTTGCCAATATACATTGGGCCATGGGTGTCACGTGCAAGATGACCCTTGCACATCATTGTGGCTTCCCTAGCATGTAAGCACACGTTGACAGCCAGCGGATACCCTATGAATGACATTGGAGACTGAGCAGAATGTAGACATACAACACCCTTCCTACATATAGTGGTAGCATACCTGGTGAGGGTATGTTGGCAACCAAGACCAGGCTCATACTGGCCTGTGCCACATGCTGAGAGATCCATTCTATGTTCCCTATCATGTAGTCCAGGGAGGTATGTCTCAGGTCAGCCATAGTGGCATGGTCAATGAGTGAGTCATATGTGTCCATGCCTCTGACTGACCTGTATGCATGTGTTTTGTGGTGGACCATAGTGCCCCTGAGGCATATCACTGTGACCTTCACCAGATACAGCCTGTTGAGCGGGACCCCAGTGCAGCACCCAAGACAGGTACCTGACACGTCTGTAGCAGGTGTGTTGTGTAGCCCTACAGGCTGTGAGTGTGTGGCACATGGGATGTGTGTGCCATGTGTGGCATGTGCTCTGTTCCAACGGAACATATGCCTGTGTGCCAGCTGCGGAGGTGTGTGATGCTCAGGCAGGATGCTATTCTGAGTCCCCACGTATGCCCCAGTGTGTTCAGCATGCTGTCAGTGCGTGTCAATGTCTGACTTGTATTGTAGTCACTGTAATATTTTTTATTTATTTATTTATTTATTTTACATTTGTTGACCGGGATAGTCCGACTGGATGCATGTCCATTTTCAGCGGAGGCCCGGGGAGAAAAGCTCCAAGGGTAAGCAGATACAGCATTACATAATACCAGCATTACATATTACAAACAGATTATTTACAGAGATTACATAAGTAAGCAAGTTAAACAAGTTCCACAGGTTAAAGTTAGTCCTGAGCACAAGTCAGGATTAAATTAAATTACACAGTAAACTGGTTAACAGATTTTTACACATTCGAGTTAGCCAGGCTTGATACATTGACATAGCCAGTTAAGTGACAAATGTTGTTTGAGTCTAGTTTTAAATTGACCTAAGGTGGAAAGTAAGGTAATATCAGCTGGAAGTGAGTTCCAGGATCTACTTACAGAGTTTGCAAAGAGAGAATCACCGGCTGTGTTATTAATTTTGCTAGTCTGAATTAGTAGTTTGTTAGAGGATCGAAGCGGTCTAGGATTGTTATAGGGGGTGATAATATTTTTAAGTGCAGGAGTATTGTCCGGATTATAGAGGATTTTATAGGCCATAATCAGTTGGTTATACTGGATTAGGCTAGGTAGTTCAAGCCAACCAAGCTGATTTAGATTGATGCAGTGATGTGTCCTAAAAGGCAGCCCAGTGGCAAACCTGGCAATGTGGTTGTAGCAAATTGAGAGTTTGTTAAGGACAGTCTTGTTCAAATTCGAGAGTAGAGGGGATGCATACAGAAGGGTTGAAAGAAGGTGTGAGCGAGCTATGGCAATTTTAGCTGGAGGGGTTAGGAAGGCTTTTATTCTGTAAAGTGACCCTAGTTTTTATTGATGGTTTTGATAGTTTGGTTAACATGTAGGTCACATTTGAGATTATTGTCTATGATGACACCTAATAGTTTAGTAGATGGGTCAGGGGAGATTATTGTGCCATCATTTGATTTTATGGTAAAGGTGAAAGCGGTAGACCTACGTGTTGGTGAAAATAACAGCATTTTAGTTTTTTGGGGATTTAGGATCAGACGATGTTCAGAAAGCCAGTTTTCTATTGTATTAAAGGTGGTCTGGGTAGCTGACCATAACTCTACTGGAGATGTGGCTGAGCAAATCAGAGTAGAGTCATCAGCATATTGGATACAGCTGACTTTTGGGATGACAGTATAAAGGTCGTTAATGAAGATGGAGAACAGCAAGGGCCCTAGTATAGAGCCTTGTGGTACTCTGAGGGTGTTAGGTAGAAGGTTAGAGAGTTTGTTCTGCCAGAGGCCAGCCTGCTGTCGACCATTCAGGTAGGATTAAAACCATTGGAGGGCTCCAGTATCTAGACAGAATGTTTGCAGGGTGTGGATTACAAGTTGGTGATCAACCATATCGTATGCCTTGGAAAGATCCAAAAAGAGGGCTGAGGATATATAATTATTGTTGCGATTATGGTTTATGGTGTTAGTAAAGGCTAGGAGGGCTGAAGTAGTGCTGTGATGAGGATGGAAGCCATGCTGAGTGTCTGCCATAAGGTGATTTCGGATTAGGTGGTGCATGAATTGTCTATGAATACATTTTTCCATAATCTTTGCAAGTGGAGAGAGTATAGCTATTGGCCTATAATTGGAGAATTCAGTAGAGCTGCCTCCTTTGTGAAGTGGGATTACATAGGATATTTTCCAGATGGTGGGAATTTTAGCTTCTACTATGGTTCGATTGATTAGTATTGAGACGGGGTAAGCAATAGCATCAGCTGATTTTGTAGGTACTCAGCAGGGAGTTGATCAGCAGAAAGTGTAGCGGGTTTTAATTTTTTGATCAAGGTACGGATAAGTGAAGTGGCGACTGGTTGGAAGCTGAACGCAAGTAGGTTTCTAGGGGTGCTACTTTCAGGACCAGGGGAGCTAGGAGGTAGTTGGCTAGCTAGGGCTTGAATTGTCTCAGTAAAGAATTGGTTAAAACTATCAGAAACATCTTCAGGGTTTTATCAATAGTAGCAGCAGGGATTGGGGTTGAAGTTTGTCCAGGATGTAGTATATATGACATGCCACCTGACAGGGTATGGCATTACTGGGTTCAGAGAGCTCAGTCCCCAGATTGGCTGTGTGGTGGCATCCCACACATGTGTTTTACGTTCCTGGCCAAGGGTGATGGCTGACTGCATACATGTGGCAGCTGTGACATTGCCACATGACTCACATAAACCACAACTGGACCATAGAGGTGATTCACAGGTTACCTTTGCACATGCTACCCTAGTAGTGTGATTGCCATGGTGAGTACCAACACATAGGGCCAATGGGGAACAACATACTGAAGGTGTGTATGTGTGGGTGTACTGCTACTGTTTCATAGCACTGGCATATATGACTGCACACGTGGGTAAATGCCAGGTAAGACATGTGCAATGTGTCACAGGCAACGTACATGCGTACAGGACAGACAGTGACGTTCTGTCATGTGTAAACTTGACATACGTATCGTACGCTATGCAGATGTCACTAGGAGTCTACAGAAGCACTGTAACTCTGCATTGCAGGTGTAAGCAGTGTTCCAGGGAACCTCAAGTGAACATGCATGCAAACAAAGCTACAGTAAGCAGGGCTGGAAGTAGTGCATTGTACAACAAAGAAGGGGTAACAATAACAGTAAGTAACAATGCAAATATGTAGGCACTATCAACATGTACCCAGGAATACACAGCGCAGATGCCCATGGTAGAACTGATATTATGTCATAGTTAATTGTGATTTGGATTACATTGGTACTGCACACATATCAACATGCGCAAACATCCACATTGCATAGTCGTTGTGGGCAACTTGATACCATTACTGTACATGTCCACCATTGCATATCACTACTTGCGTTAGCTTCCCCCCTGTGCTACCCATGTATGCGGCTATCTGTTGACATCCTTACCACCGGCATGCAATTATGTGCAGCTGTTACACTTTGGTACGTACTATGGGTGCAGATGACAATTCAGGACATTCATACGGTTACTGCATCAGGCATGCTGGGATATACACACAGTCATATCAGCACACTGTACTGTTACCAACATGATACTACTAATACAGTTCTATGTAGTCACCCTGTGCATCAGCAACGTGTTTACCTGTTCCTGCAATGATGTTGGAGATTGCAGGAGGTGGCACAGTGTCATCATATGCACAGGGTGTGAATTAGGTAGGCCTGAGTCTGCCACTGATACCACCAATTGACATGTGTGTGTATGTGTGTTGGTGAGGGGCAGCAGTACAGGGTGGGGCAGTGTTGGTGCAGTGTGTGTGTATGTGGTCACCCTAGGTGTTAACATTTCGCATGTGTGTATGCACGCACACAGTTCCACCTCATGGCTGCCATATACAGGGGTTTGTGGACAGCCACAGACTGCACCTGGCAGGTCATACAGATCAGTGTCTGTGGGCACGGACACGGTACCTGTGCCTGGCAGGGGTGCTACGGACCATATCCAGTACTAAGCCAGACTGGGTACTGTCATCAGAAGCGGGAGTGTGTTGACTGGACACAGGTCCCTGTTGGGACTGTCCAGAGCCACGTGCACATGGTCTCTTGGGGCGTTCCGATGACAGCATTGACCCAGCATTGCTGGGGCTGCTGCTGGCGCTATGGGGGTGTGCGTGGGCCTGTTGTCGTCTGCGCCGACTGCCAGCTGCTGCTGTTGCTGGCATACGGCCACGTCGATGCCGCAAACGCCCACCATTGCCCTGGCTCATGGACATTTGGTTGTGGAACTGCTGTAATATGTCCCCACAATGTCTGTCTATGACATCGGTGAAATTACGGATAGCATCCGCGATGTCACGCATACTGTCAGTCATGTCTGTGAGACATGCTCTTAGCTCCCTCAGACCCTGTCTGGTGTACCTTTCCATACGCGACTGTGCCTGCATGACAGCCCGAAACCTAGCTGAGGTTGACAGACCTCTTTGGGCATGTCTGCCAGAGGCAGTACACCCACGGATGCTCCCACAAGAACCCATGGGCAACTATCTGTGTG
Source organism: Protopterus annectens (assembly GCF_019279795.1). Lineage (NCBI taxonomy): Eukaryota > Metazoa > Chordata > Ceratodontiformes > Protopteridae > Protopterus > Protopterus annectens. The sequence goes on along the minus strand of NC_056740.1, from coordinate 179,590,400 downwards.
GTACCATCGCAGGACCCTGCCCATGGCTGTTGTGTGGGGATGCATGTGCCACAGGTACCACATTACCCTGGTCAATGCCCACTGTATCCTGTCCATCACCTAGGGACAATGGTGAAAAAGGATGTACTGGCAGGATGACTATGCGCAATGATGGGGTTGACAGCTGTGTACTGTCAATTGGCTGACCAATGGCGGACCCTGACACACCTTCCTGTACCATTACACAAATATCATTATTACCAGTACCTGTGGTGCCAGATTCAGGTTCCCTGCTGCAGGACACCAGAGCAGCACCAGAACCTGTGGGAGGAAGACAGGAAACACAGTTTACAGTCTCCACACATTGTTACCAGTGATGCACTTATGCACACATGCACACATGCACACATGCACACAGGCACACATGCACACATGGACACAGGCACACATGCAGACATGCACACGTGGACACATGCACACGTGGACACATGCACACGTGGACACATGCACACATGGACACATGCACACGTGGTCACATACACACATGGACACATACACACATGCACACATGGTCACGTGTACACATGCACACATGCACACATGGACACAGGCACACATGCACACATGCACACGTGGACACAGGCACACATGCACACATGCACACGTGGACACAGGCACACATGCACACATGCACACATGGGCACAGGCACACCTGCACACATGCACACCCCGCAGGATACACACAGAGCACTACTGAGTTACACTAGTGTTACTAGCACTATCAGGACTATTATAGGTATTGTTAAACACACTCACCAGCATGGATGGCCTGCCTTGCTGTAACCCCGGAGGGACCTGCAGAAATGATGAGATTAATGTCAGTGGGCACAACTGTGCCATTGATACTGCATATGATACAGTGCAGTAGTACACCAGTTGCCTTTCACACATCAGCTGCTGATATTGCCAGTATCACACATGCACAATTACATACTATGATGACAGATACATACCACGGACACACCTTACACATGCATAAACTAACAGTGTACAGAACAGTCAAGTGTACATATGGCATATTACCTGCATGCTCCATGTCGTGCTGCTGTGTGGATCCAGCCTCCATCATGATGCAGGTGTACTGCTGTTGCTGTTCCAGGGCTGGAGCCACAATACTTAGGAGTAGCCCCTCCAGTCTGGTGAGGGGGGGATGTGTGGCCACCCCACCTCCTGTGGCAACCTGTTGCCTGTGGATATCCAACGCACACTGACGGACACTTCTGATTAAATCACTGCAGTGATGTCGTACCTGCTCATATGTCCTATTATGCGTGCCAATGTCATTTACCCTACGGACAAGGTCTTGCCACAGTGCAGCCCTCTCCTGCTGATTCTGACTGGTGCAGGAAAACAGGATGTCATACTCCCGCACCAGGCTCTGGTGTATCTCCTCATCTTCCACTGCAGAGTAGGCGGGATTACACTGACGCGCCATCTCCCTGGAAGAGAACACAAACAGGATATCAGCAGACTATGTCAGCAATATATGGCACACATACTATACATGATACTCATGTGTAGTGATATACTACTACTCCCATATGTTGCATGTGTGTGTGTCATGGTGGATACACAAGTACATGGCCAGATATCAGTGCTCAGCCAACACCTGTGCAACAATACCTGCCACATTCCACACAACATAGTAGCATGCCCCTTTGGTCAGCACACACTGACAGGTCCAATGCACAACCTCACTCTGGGGGTTCATCCCAAGGTACTGTATGTGGGACGCCATCCACTAGTGTGATGTGGACACAAGTTACTCAGCCTGGATATACATATCCCACCACCACCACCAGCACAGTAGACTACTTTGATATGTATGTGATTAGACGGTTATTCACTTGTTAGGACTGAGATGGTATCCATGCAGCACACTGGGCCAGTGGAAGCCACAACCCACACTGCTGACCCCTTTGCAAATGCTTACCATGGACATGCCACAGATTGCATGGAACTTGCACACACATTTCTAACCCAGACCCTATGCACAAAGGTTAGGCATCCTGTCCGGTGGACCCCAGACAGAGGCAGATTGTATAACAATAGCAGGAGGCTACTGCAGGACAGAGCAGATTCACATTAAGGGAAGGCATCTGTGGTCAGCACTGGTACTACGCTACGGTCTCTCATAACAACGGCCACGGCCTACTCTGGGAGGGAAATGGCCACAAACACTATGGATAACCACAAGGCCTTCTTCAGTTATGTTACATATATGGACCAAATGCCTCAGATATGCTCTGTGTTAATACACACCTACTTAACATTCACCAAACACACAGATATTGGCAACATTCTTGCAGACAGGTTCGGTGCACGTATACCCCCTCCTTCTCCCCCACCAGTTGAAATACTTATCACAGCTGTATGTAACCTCCCTATCATCTCACATGTCCAGGTGAGGGCTGCCCTCAGCAAAGCAGAACACACAGCATCACTGTGACCTCATGGTATCCCTGGATGTGTGCTACCTGCACTCCAAGAGGACATACAACCGCATATAAGACTGATAATTTATCTTGGCCGTACTACAGGATATGTACCTGGACACTGGCATACAGCAACAGTGGTCCCACACCACTAAGGAGGCACCTCGACTGACCCTGGGAACTACCACATCATATGCATAACTGGCCTGGTCTGCTAAGCTATGGAATTATTCAGTATGGGATGCATATGCAGTGATATCGGGTACCTGCAGACACTTGTTCCCAGCCAGTTTGCCTTTGTGATGGGCTGATCCTGCCTTTTGAACCTGGCTGACCTTTCAAAGCAGTCACTACAGCCATTGCTGAGGGCAACGCACAGACAACTGCTGCCAGGATCATGGCCTAACACTGATTGACATGTAATGTATAGTCATCCCCTTTTGGTGGAACTACGTACACACAACATATCACATGGACATACCTATAGATACAGACCTATGACACATTTGGAGGGTTCACAGTATGCACACTATTAACCTGCTACTTTGCATTACCTGTGTTTGTCACAGCTGGTTGCATTACCACTGCTTCTGCTTCCTGCTGCTACTGTCACTGCTGACAGCTTAGAGTCACAGTGTGTAGCGTGTTTTTTTTTTTTTTCTCTGTCTCGGTTTGTCTCTCTCCCTCTGTCTGCTTCCAGACAGTGCAATGAATGTATTGCATGTGTGGAGTGTTAGTACAGGATGCTTTTGTAGGTATCTGCATAGGTCCATGTGATGGCCTCTGCACCAATTGTAAGCCAGCATTTGCTAATTGCATACAGCCAGTTGTGTACTGATTGCATTTCTCACTGTGATTTCAGGACAGTGCTATAAAAGGGTATGTGAGATAGGCATTGCCCTTTCAGATTGTAAGGGCGGGGACCATGCTGGTATGCTGTGGACACTGTTCTGTGAGTGTAAAGGTTAGTATCTCTCTCATGATTCAGGCTGTGTTGTAGATTCACATTTCTCCATTCCTCTCTCCTGTTCCCTGTAGTAAGTGTGTATGCACAATGACACCTACAACTATATATAGATATATATATATATATATATATATATATATATATATATATATATATATATATATATACATATACATACATTTATATATGTACATTAACTGACATTATTACCTACAAGCTACCAACTAGCATGGCTGTTTCTGTTCACACACTACTATTATGGGAATCCAGTAGTTTTGAGAGTAATTCTAAATGACATGCTTTGGGTACTACACATTCTATATTCCCTTTACATTCATCCCTACTATTACATGTTATATTCATTTTAGCACAATGTTCTTGTATAAGAGTCATGGCTTAGTGGTAGGTCATACAGACTACTGTTTCCAAGGTCCTGGGTTCGGGACTGACAGTGGGATTTTATTTTGCTTTTGAACTGACTACAGGACCTGTCAATCAAAGTGACTAAGGCACTTTTAAGCAGTTGTAACCGGGTTTGCGCTGGTTTGCGTGGAGCTCACGCATGCACACTGGCGGTTAGCTCCGCGCACACACACGCACACCCGCTTACAACCGCTTAACAGTGCTTAGTCTGGCGCACACCCGCACTATTTTCTTTGAAAGAAATGAAAATGGGGAGACAGGAAAGTGGTGAAAAAGGGTTCACAAAGAGGGTAAGACAGTAGGGAAACAAGCTTGGGATTTGCAGGAGGGATGTAGGTAAGGCCCATAGCTGCCCATTTCTTCATCAGCAACAGCTGTGCATATGTATGTAATTTGGTGTGACATTTGAAACCTTCCACCCCTGAGAGAGGTGTCAGGACAACAATAATACTTGTTGTACAGCCAATTGTAATTGATAGTTTCCATGTCCAGCAGACATGTGTGCGGAATGGGCAGCTATGTATGGGGCGTAATTTTTTTGTGGGTACAGAGTGCCCTTTTTATTTATTTTTTTTCAGGTGAGAGTGGTATGTCAGGTGAAGGAAGTCGGTACAGCTGGGGAGGTAGGTTGGGTAGGTAAACAGACAAGGCAAACAAGACGCATACAGGGGCGGTGTATGACACATGTGGGGGGGTTACACAATTGACGGGGACGGAGGTTTGGATATCCAGAGCCCATGAGCCCACAGATGGCAACAGTGGAACTGATATCCCCACCCATAGGCAGTTGCCACTGTTCCTTCACTGCCCAGGACGGGGCTGTGCTGGGGGCTGTGTAGGCCGGGCAACAGGCATGCCCGTAAGTTGTGCCACCTGTGCCTCAAGCTGGCATAGGGGCTCGAGAACAGAGTCCAGAATCTCCCTAAGCACCACAGTCCGGACGCTACAGAGGGTGAGTGGTGGTTCTCCTCCAGCCACACTTGCAGAGGGGGGGCGAGCCCCATCCCCTGCAGCGCTTCCACATGCAGGTGGCACAGGGCCACCGGAGGAGGGTCCAGACTGGGCACTAGTGCCAGGTGCACTCGCCAGCTGAGGTGGGAGAGGTGGATCCGCTGGAACCCGCCTTCCCTGTTGTCCTATGTTTTGCATTATGTCATGACAGTTTGGGTTAGTGACATATAATACCATTCACAATTAGTTGTAACAGCATGCATTAGTATTCCCATTAACCAAACACCCAGATATTCACACCATTGAACAGCGAGCATAACACATGCATAATTTGAACAGCAATACACAGTCCAACAACATGCAGGGTTGATTGATGGCAACAGGCCATCAGGTTTGGATGTATGAACAGGGCAGATGCATCAACGGACATGCAAATATATATGACCCAACAGGACAAATATCCAGGGGTGTTAATTGTGATTGCACATACCATTTTCACGTGGAATGGGTTATATGTGGTTATAGGGTGGGGTGAAGAAAATAATATTAACACCTTCGAATACCAATACATATGCTGTACATTTCTAATAGCTGCACATATATACACACTACTGTTCTAACTACAGTTTCCAATATGATAACTACTTCAACTTGGTGATAGGGCTGTTAATGCAACATCAATATACATTTTATTGTTCTTCATACACATTCATATCTAGCTTTGTTCAGCTACATCATCCTGCTACATTTGCTTTATATAGCTATAGACAAGTGTGGATGTTTGGTATATCAGACAATCATACTATCTGCATATTGCAGACTGAGAGCAACATATCCAGATTTTGGGATACACATTCCAGATGCAGCAACACTTTGAACAGATTTCGCTGTTTGGTTTTGATTCTCACATGCATTTCATTCTGTACTGACTGCAGTATACTTTATTCAGGGGTTATTACTACTGTATTGCTGGATTCATGACACTTTCTCACACTCTCTCACTTGTTTTCATTTTACTATTCAGGATGGTACTTACTTCTAGGCTTTATTGACATGTTTTACCTGTAGTTATTACAATCCTTTCCAGCAGTCTCACTTCTGTCATGTTTCAGTATTTCAACAGGGATATATTTCACACATGTGATTTCATCATCTTCTGCAGCTATACTTTTCAGCCTGCTGCAGGTTGTGTACTATTTTCTTACAGGTGGGGAATTTTTATTTCAGAATTTATGTCAGACATTTTCATTTTTCTGTTTGGCTTACAGACTGCAACACACTTTTGTAATCAAGCAATACTTGCAAACACTTTCACACTGTTACTTGCACATTTTATTACTTAGTGGCTACACTGCACTCTTTTGCTGACTGTCATACTTTTATATTTCTTTACAGTTACTGGTAGTGGATTACTAACCTGCCTGGTGGTGCAACCGCACCAGCCTATCGTCATAGGCTCTGCGGTTCACAGAATGGACACCTGCAGCTGTAATATAAATGAAGTAATATTGGAATACACATCTCCATAATATCAGCTAGTTTAATTTCTTACATACATAATTAAATGTAACTTACTCAGTAGTTGGGCAATGGGCATTTGCCGGGCCTCCTGGATCCAAAGGTTCAATTGGTCCTGCTTGCATCTCTTCAGGTCCGCATGGTGGTGACGGACCTGCTCACCAGTCCTTGGAATCCCTGTGGCACTGGTGAGATCATGAGCCAACCGGTCCCACGCCTCAGCCCTATATGCTCCCCACAGGACCTGGCCCTGCATGAGTTGGGCCTCATGATTGTGGACTAGGAGCCAGACCATGTACCTGGACTCCTCAACACCCCACCTCTGTGCTTGAAAGCAACTACCCTCACCTACTCCTGTCATTCTGGCTGCAAGTCAGTTCTACAATCGTTTATGCTGTGTATTCCCGCCTATGGGGCTTATATAGTCCGTTTTTCCCGCATATATCTGTGATTGGCCATTTTGGAATTGTATCAACTTCACTAAACCTGCATTGTCATGCTCCAGTTTGTATTCATTCCTATATATTTGCTATTATTGCATTTATAGGTACTGCTGTCATGGCTTAGTGGTTCAGTACCTTGACTATGGTGTATAGTATCCTGGGTTCGAACCTGGCCACTACTTTTTATTTTTTATGACTGTCTAGACAAGCTGAGGGGTGTGTCTGTGTAAAGGCTGTTTTGATATGGCTTGCTCAACGGTGCCCGTCGGTTAGCTTGTTTGCGCGGTGCGCAGCTCCGCGCAAACGGGGTACGCTGGTTTAAGACTCATTTGGCTATCAGCACACATATTACGCTCAGCTCAGTTAGGGGCACATAGATTTAGCGTGTTAAACCACTGCTCAGCTAAGGGCACTCATTTTGCACCAGTTAAACCACTGCTCACCTACGGGCAGATGCACTCACCCTATTAAACTGTAGCTCAGCTATGGGCACATGTGGCATTTTCTATTGTTTTGTTACCTCACATTTCTTCCATATAAATGGGCTATTTCATTACATTTTACATAAAATGTGATTTTATGTGTACATATTTGTCAGGGACTTGTTTCGTGCTTATTTTGCTACAAATAAAAATTGGTGTTGTAGGGGCTCGAACCATGAATGCCTGCTCTTCAGCCAACATCTCTACCGCTACGCTATTGCTTCTTGGCTTACTTTGCATATTTAGTTCTTATATGCTTTCCCACTGACTGCTAACTGTAGCTGCGCTACGGGCATGCCTGCGCAAATGAGCGCACTCACGGTCAAACATCTTTACAATTTAAAAAAAAAATTATGAGATGTTCATTTGTACATTTTATGTTCGTAGTCTGTGGGGGCATGTGTTGTGTTGTGTTTATTCACATTTCCATGGGCTCTGTCGTGGGTGTTTACTTTGGGCACTTTTACTCTTCTGGGGGCGTGTCCGCTTACAGGGATCGGCCTACGGACACGCCCCCTACTGTCTTACACGGACCGTGTTAGCCTTAGGTGTGATTCAGCATGCTCTCATGAATATGCAGAGCATGCTGACATCACTCCGTTTAACTGCAGCCTCCGTGTATGAGTTATAACTCTTACATGGAGGCTTTGTGAATCCTGCCCTATATCTATATCTATATCTATATCTATATCTATATCTATATCGATATCTATATCGATATCTATATCGATATCTATATCGATATCTATATCGATATCTATATCGATATCTATATCGATATCTATATCTATATATATATATATATATATATATATCTATATCTGCATCTATATCTATATCTGCATCTATATCTATATCGATATCTATATATCTATATATATATATATCTATATTGATATCTATCTATCTATCTATTTATCTATATCTATATCATCTGTATCTATATCTATATCTATATCTATATATATATATCTATATCTATATCTATATTGATATCTATATATCTATATCTATATCTATATATATATCTATATATATATATATATCTATATCTATATCTATATATATCTATATCTATATATATCTATATCTATATATCTATATCTATATATCTGTATCTATATTCTGTATCTATATCTATATCTATATTTATATCTATATCGATATCTATATCTATATCTATATCTATATCTATATCTATATCTATATCTATATCTATATCTGTATCTATATCTATATCTATACATATCTATATCTATATCTATATCTGTATCTGTATCTATATCTATACCTATCTATACCTATCTATACCTATCTATACCTATCTATACCTATCTATACCTATCTATACCTATCTATACCTATCTATACCTATATCTATGTATTTATACAGGCAGACTGACAGCTAGATATTATTTTCATTTTTAGGATGTTTAACTGAATTGTAAACTTACACTTCAGAGCAAAACGCACCTATAAAATAAACATCTCATAATATTAAAAAGAAATTGTACACAATCCTAATCTGCAAAAATAAAGAATAATTAAACAAAGATGAGTATCTACCTTTCCCCTTCCACTGAATTTGCCATCCTGCAGAAAAATATAACAGAAAATTTCCTATTCTCCATGAAAAACTCATTTTTTCAACTATGTTTGCGTGCTCCCTATCAATCTGACAGGTAATTGTCCTTCTCTAATTTTTAAGGGAGTCTGCTATAAATTGATTACTCCCCATCTTAAACAATTGCCAGTATATGGGGCAGACATTTAGCAAAATACAGATGTTCTGGGTTATTTGATAATCAGCTGAATACAATGCAACAAGAAGCTGATTTAAAAGTCTTATCAGACAAAAAATCTCAGTATTGTGCAGGTCTGCTAGAAGACAGTCTTTATAACATTTTAGAAAAGGGAAAACTCTTACTAGTGAAACTATCATGTCCTAATCAGTTTTGAGAAAAAGCACCTGCATTTTAAGCCAAACATGTATTTGTTTTGTACAAAACTCCTCTATCGCATGCAGAGGCTAAAGTCTATCACTTTTTTGTGAAGTACAACACTTCTATTTCAACAATACTCCAATCAAGTAGCTTCATAGTGACTAACGTTCCACCCCAACACGAAGACAAAAAAAATCGAGTCCACTCACGGTACGCTTGAAATGTAATACAACTGCCCGAATGCAAAGCTGTCAGTACTGAGGACATTGGAGTTAATGAAGTCAAGGAACCTTTGGGCAAGTGAGTTTCCGCACGAGTAATTTCCCCAGTCAGTGGATGGGTAGTTAAAGTCGCCCAAACCCATGGTGCTTGGCTGTATCTTGATAAAGCAAATGATCCCAAGGCACCTGAAAATAGTTACAGAATTTTTCCAAAGTCCTAGAAAAATTACCCCTGTCCTGGTCACTACAAATCTCATACGGAGTCTCCCCTGCAAACAGGTCATAACTTAATTAATCTAACAAATTAAAAAAAATTCAAGGATGATTAGATGTTTTATACATGTGCTAATATCCTCACTTTATGCATCAGTGTAGTAGACTTCTTTGGAAGCCAATGTATTATTAATTTTAATTAAAGCACAGACTTTTACAGACATTCGGCAAATTGTCAGTGAGCAAACAGCTGCACTACTAAAGCAAGGAGGGAACTACAATATACAATAAGACAAAAGTTTTAGAGTTTCTTTTAAGTATATTGTTTTGAGGAAGCTAAAACCGGGTATTCAACAGATTTCAAGAGATGGGGAAAATGGAGTTATGCTTCTCTGATACCATACCTTAGGGAAGATAGTACAGTTGTGTACACTTACTATAAATGTAGATGTTCGAGTGTATTCACTGTTGCAGTCATTACAACTGGGGTTATCCTGCTGGCAGGCTACCCTCAGGCGGCCTGAATTCCAAAGTCTAGGTCCGGCGTCTGTTGCTGTCGCCTCTTCCCTGACATCAGTGCACCAGGGGTATAAAAGATGCAGCCGACACCATTTTCTTCAGTTTTTCTTGCCCCAGATGTCAGGTGCCCTCAAAAGGGTAGGCTAAAAATATGTCAATAAAGCATGCATGCACCAAAGTATATATTTTGCCTTCATCTACAAGCAAATACACCACATAGGTTGTATAGAATAAAGAAGTACAGATAAGTTCCAGCAAAGAAATGGGGGATGGCGGGTGGGTAACCTGGACTGCAACAGTGAATACACTCGAACATCTACATTTATGGTAAGTGTACACAACTGTACTATGTTCTTCGTGTTTCACTGTTGCAGTCATTACAATTGGGTTGAATCCCAAAGCTAAGGTTGGGAGGCTGGAGCTAAATAGCATTAGGAGTGGCTATTAGGCCCTGCAGAACTGCAGTGGCAAAGCCTGCCCTGAATTTAGAGTAAAGTGGTAAGTGATAGTGCTTTGTGAAGGTGTGCACTGAACTCCAAGTAGCAGCCTCTAAAATGTCTTTGGTTGGTACTCCCCTGAGGAAGGCTGCTGAAGTGGCTGCTGCTCTGGTTGAATGTGGCCTAATGCCCTTAGGTACTGGCTTGCCATGTTGTGAATAGCAGAAACGAATGCAGTGGCCTATCCACTTTGAAATAGTCTGCTTTGAGATAGTCTTTCCTTGTGATCCTGCAGCATATGCCAGTAGTAGTTTCTCTGTCTTTCTGAAAGCTTTGGTTCTGTTCAAATAGAAGCGTAGCTGTCTGTGTATGTCCAAAGAATGCAGAATTCTCTCCCCCTTATTCTGTGGGTTTGGATAAAAGGTAGGCAGATGAATAGTTTGGTTAAGGGCCACACTGGACACTAACTTAGGCATAAATGTCGGGTTTGTCCTCAGAGAAACCCTGTCTGGATAAAAAATGATAAAAGGTTCCACAGCCATGAGTGCCTGTAGCTCTGAAACTCGTCTTGCAGAAGTTATTGCAAGGAACAAAGCTGTTTTTCAAGATAAAAACTTTATATCAGCTGTAGCGGCTGGCTCAATAGGAGGCAGGGTGAGTTTTTCCAAAACATAATTGAGGTCCCATGCAGGTATGGTGATCTCCTTGGAGGCCTTAAATTTTTGGCCCCTCTGAGGTACTGCCTTAATAAAGGATGAGAAAAGATTGGTGGCTCTGTATTGTAATAAGCCGAAATGGCAGAGGCATGAATTTTTATAGATGAAAAGGATAGGCCTTTGTCCAGCATCTCAGTCCAGTATTGCAAAATCTGAGGTATATTTGGAACAGCTGTGTCAATTCCTTGTGCCTGGTTCCAAGCACAGAATCTCTTCCATTTTCCAGCATAGGATTTTCTCGTACTAGGCCTCCTGGCCTCCAAAATTACATCTATCACCGCTTTAGTGAGGGTTGTGTTTTGTATGACTACATTATCTGCCATGCTGCCAGATTTAAGGTCTTGAGTTGGCTGTGCAGGATCTGATTGTTCTGCTGGGACAGTAGATGAGGCACTTGAGGTAAGGTCCAGGCTGGGCATTGAGACAAGTTTCTTAGGATTGGATACCAGTACTGGCGTGGCCAGTCTGGGGCAATCAGCATAATTTTTTGGCTTCTCCTGTCTGACCTTTAGGAGTACCTTGGGGAGGAGAGGCAGAGGAGGAAAGGCATATACTGTTAATTTTTTCCAGCTGAAAGATAGGTAATCCACTTTCCATGCTTGTCTGTGATAAGTCCTTGTGCAGAATCTCTTTAGTTGGCAGTTGTGAGGTGAGGCAAATAGATCTATGTCTGGGCATCCCCATTTCCTTGTTACCATGCTGAAGACTTGTGGATCCAATTTCCACACGTGGGGATCCATGAGGTTTCTGCTTAGTTTGTCTGCCAGAGTATTTATCTTTCCTGGCAGGAATTGTGCCTGCAGATGTACTTGGTAAGTCAATGCTGTGTCCCACAAAGTCATGGCTAGTCTGCAAAGGGGGTAAGAATGAGTGCCTCCCTGCTTGTTTATATACCACATGACCATGGTATTGTCTGTCGTTATCAGTAGTTGTCCCGAATGAAGTAGGTCCTTGAAGGCTGTCAGGGCATTTTGAACAGCTAGCATCTCTTTTTGATTGATATGTAGATGCATTTGGTTTGCGGACCACGTGCCTTGAATACATCTTCCTGCCATGTGGGCTCCCCAGGCATAATCCGATGCATCCGTTGTTAATGTCTGTGTGGCTGGGGCTTGAGTGAATGGCTGTCCCTTGTTCTGGTGACAGGCCTTTGCCCACCATCGAAACTCCTGTTGTAGGCAGGGTATGAGAGTAACTATTGTTTCCAGGCTGTGGCAATGTTGAGTCCAAACACTTTTTAGGTACCATTGTAGTTTCCTCATATGCAGTCTTGCATATGGAATTAGTAGAATGCAGAATGCCATGAAGCCCAAAGCCTGCAGAATTTTTCTTGTGGATAACTGGGCCTTTGTTGCCAACAGTTTGAAATAGGTAGTCAGTTGCCTTTGTTTGTCTGGCGTGAGATAAGCCATCTGGGCAGTTGTATTTAAGCTTGCACCCAGGAATATTATCTCTTGAGAGGGTACTAGTTTTGATTTTTGTTCGTTCACTGTGTACCCCAGGCATGGTAGTAATCTCTTTACAAACGCCAGATGCTGTAGTAGAATGTCCTTGTTCTCTGCTTGAATGAAGCAGTCATCCAAGTAAGGATATATTTGTATTCCTCTTTGTCTGCAGTATGCAATTACTAGTGCCAGGCACTTTGTGAAGACCCTGGGCGCAGTAGATAAGCCAAAGGGCAGTGCAGAGAATTGGTAGGACATTGAGCCAGCTTTGAATCTGAGGTATCTTCTGCATGTTTGTCTGATTGGGACATGCAGGTATGCCTTTTTTAAATCTAAAGTCACAAGCCAAGTCTTCTTGCCCAACATGGGCAGAAGCTGCTGTAGAGTCAACATTTTGAATTTTGGAATATCCAGATATGTGTTTAATATATATAGGTCCAGTATTGGTCTCCAGGCTTTGTCCTTTCTGGGTACCAAGAACAGTCTTGAATAGAATCCTTGTCCCTGCTCTTGCTCTGGTACTTGTTGAATGGCCCTCATGTCTATGAGGGATGAAACTTGTTTTTGTGCCTCTGCCCACTGATGTTTTGGCATGTCTGTCCAACCATTTGGCCTTGGCAGGGTATGGAAGTGAAACTTGTAGCCTTGTGACACTATGTTTAAGACCCATTGTCCTGGGGTATTATGTTCCAATTTTGAGAAAAAAGTGCTAGTTTTCCCCCTAAAGGTACTGCCAGAAGATAAGTGCTTGGCGCAGACAGGGGGAAGTCATTGTGACTGTTTCCTGTATGGCTGTGATTTGTCTTCTCCAGTTTTGGAGGTAGAAGCACCCCATTGTTTAGACCTGTACGAACCTTGGGGCAGGGATCTGCCTCTAGGGAGTCTGTATCTGTCCCTTTGTGGCCTGTCTGACACTGGAAAGGACCAATTCTTTGTAGGCCAGTGTCTGCTAAATCTTGGTGGCTGTACCTGTAAGAAATCCTTGACTGTTTGCATAGATTTAGCTTTGTCCTCCATTTTCTTTAACACCTCTTCTGCTTTAACACCAAACAAAACATCATGCTGTAATGGAGCATCTAATAATTTTGCTTTAACATGATCAGGTAGATTTTGTTCCTTTAACCAAGCATGCCTCCTTATGACAGAACCCATAATTGCAGCCCTGCAGGAGGCCTCCAGATCAAAACCACATTGCAAAGTATGCTTTCCAACTTGTTCAGCTGCATGCAATAAATCCTGCATTTCTTTGTTTTCTGCAAATTCAGAATTTATCAATATTTTCTGTTTAAGCAGTGACATAATATATTGTTGATATTTGAGCATATGAAACTGACAATTTAAAGCCCTTATAGCCAAGGTAGCAGAAGTGTAAATCTTTTTTCCCCATCTGTCCAGTGCCCTAGAATCCCTGTCAGAGGGAGTAGGGTTTTTTGCAGTGGAAGCCTTGACACCTTTGGGAAACCTGAGAGATAGTTTCTGGGTCAGCAGCAGGGTTTTTGAATAGGAATTTATGAGAGTCAGGAACCCTGTAGTACCTGCCCGGCTTAACAGGAGCTGGAGGTAAGGAGTCAGGGGTCAGACTGGACTCTGAAAATACATCATCTACAATGTCTAACACAGGTGGGATAGCTAGGGGCATATGTTATGGTAGTAAAAGGAAGTCTCTGAGCCTTTTCTTAGATTCTGAATAATCTTGGCTCTCCCAGTGGAAATGCTCCCTCATGGTATGTAAAGTTTCCCCAAAAGAATAATCCTCAGGAGGAGAGGCTGAAGGGATAGATTCTTCAGCATCAGAATCCTCATAGGGAGGAAGAGAGTATTCCTGATCAGAAGAGGAATCAGATGAAATAGAAAAATATTCTGTCTCTTGCCTAGGCCTCTTATCAGAAGGGGGATGGGAACCCCTGATCAAAGTAATTAGGTCTTCGGCCATTTTGAGCATCTGTTTTTTAGGCATGGAGGCCTGTCCATGAGGCTGTTGTACTTGTTTCTTTGTCTTTAAAGGTGCTTTAGTCTTTGCCTTTGAAGCTGAAGTTGTTTTAACATATAATTGAGTAGGTCTGAAAACACCCTCAGAAGCCGATGCCTGCTCAGCGGCTCCAGACCCATCTGAGGGAATAGTTTCCGAAGGTCCAATACCTTGAGCTTCCAGCGGCCTGGTTGACTCCACATGGATGTCGGTAGCGGCCTGCGAGTCTAAAGTAGCGGTCGTCAGGGGCTGCGAAGGTGCCTCACTGAGAACCAGCGAACCGACGACTGGCTTAGAAGAAGCCTCGTCGTTGGTTTTGGACCTTGGATGCCTGTCCTTTTCTTTGCATTTCTTGTGAATTCCAGTAGTCGGATGGCTATCCGACGACATTGTATAGTTAAATCTTCTGCCAAAATAGTGAAATGCAAAATCGTACCGACGCTTAATAGTGCGTTGGTTAAATCTAGCACAAAACCAACAACTACCAACGTCGTGGTCAGGGGCTAGGCAAGGAATACAGTAAGAATGAAAGTCCTTATGAGGTATTTGCTTCCCACAAGAAATACAATTATTAACTTTTTCTGACATCGGTCTGGAGCAAGAAAAAAGTTCCCCCAACAGGGTACTTAGCTTTTAGTGAAGACTTCGGATCTCAAATTCGAACACGAAAATCTCAGGAGTCGGCCGACCGGCACTTGCGATCTGCTTTTGCTTCGGGCACCGCAAGGCAAGAAAGACTGAAGAAAATGACGTCAGCTGCATCTTTTATACCCCTGGCGCACTAACATCAGGGAAGAGGCGACAGCAACCGACGCCGGACCTAGACTTTGGAATTCAGGCCAACTGAGGGTAGCCTGCCAGCAGCATAACCCCAATTGTAATGACTGCAACAGTGAAACACGAAGAACATCAGTGCACATGCATACAACAGACATCAGGGATGTGGCACATTGTCCACATTATTCAAAGTATCCACAGAATTGCATATCGCCAAAGTTTTGTACTTACCATAACGAGACAACAGATACTTACTATCATCACTATTGGGTTATCCATCCTTGTGGTGGATCTAAGCCAGCAACCTTACCACTCAGAAGATCTCCAGTGCTCAAACCCCCTCTTATGCAGAGAGCCACACCCAGTGGTCATCAGATCATGTTTGTCCCACTGTGTATCCTGTACCCAGGAGGTCTGTAAAAAGGCATCAGGGTTTAGGTCTACCAAATTGAATTAGAAAGGACAGTGACAAACTGGAAAGAAAACGACTGAAGAGTTGCCAAGATGGACAGAGGGGGACAACAAGGATCTGTCATTATTTTAAGTGTACAACTTTCACATCCTTTATTATATATTATAATCTGTGTTACATAGTTTGAAAAATAGAAAAACAGACAAGAAATACTGCAAGATGAACAAGAGATGTGACAGTACAAAAAGAGGTTTAGTTGAACCAGAGAACATACTTTAGCTCAACACAGTTTTATTTTTTCCCAGATAACTTATAAGCTTTAAAAAATCAAAATGTAAAGGTGATAAATTTGGGTATAAGTGGAATGTAGGAGCTCATCTCTTGAAATAAAGGGAAGCAGATATAATACAAAGAAACACCCACTCAAGGAATTTCAATCTCTTTAGCAAAATAAACAGAACAAGCTGGAGGGACAGGCTTGCATCGCAGGGAATACCACTTCTATGGTGTAGTCTTCCATTCTCCATAATGCAAAATGCTTACTGTATTGAAATGTGATTTGGATGAATTGATGGGTAACCTCAAATTCACCCCAAGGTTAGCAACCGTATCCCTCAAGGATAAAAACATGTAAATGTAACCTTTTTTGGCTGTCTCTGGGTTATTTATATGTAAAATATAAGGGCTAAAAACTTGAATAGAAACATAATACTAACCTTCCTAAAGTCCTAATAAATCAATAGTTTATTAAGTGCCTATGAACCTATAACATACATGAGAATCTGATTCTCACTGACAATCTGAAGATCCCAAAGACCAGAAAGGGCCAGCATCTTATTCATATCAGAGTTAATTAGGTCAAATATAGCTCCAACATTAACAAAACTCTGCAGTTTGTGCCAGGGCAGAGAGGGATAAATTCCTGACTACAACCCAGCCGACAAGAATTTGAACAGCAGCTCAGGCTCTTGACAGCACAAGCAGAAAGGATGGGCATCCCAATGCCAGGGGGACCACAGATGCACAGGTCCAAGGTACACTTGCTCAGTCTAATTTCCCCTGATAAAGAATGAGGAAAACCATATGATGCTTCTTCTCGGTACGTGGGACTTCCTGCTGATGTCAGCCCTTTGCAGAAGTGAGGCATGTTCCAGTGCCAACTCCCACTACATGCCCTACACTCAGGGTGTTACTGGGTAAGCAGTAATTGGCAAAATAGTTCCTTGGCCACAGTATGAATTTGCCCAGAAACCTCAATATTCTCGCCAGCCATGAACGTTGTTGGAACAAGTGCAGTGGAGGTTGGTGTGTTTGGTAAACCATTCAATCTAAGACTAGCACTGGGAACAACAAACATCCAAAGCTGCTGGAGGGATTGTATGTGTATTATAGAAAATCACAAACTGAACATAATTTTTTAAAGTATTAAGGTAAGAAAATTAGTCCAAAGAAATGACTTTATGAGACATAAAGCAGGGGGGCTATTTTTTCCAAAATAGGAAAATAAAGCTTTCAGTATAAGAGTATATGTGCAGGAAATACATTTCTGGGATATGAGAGCCTATCATAATTTCTCAAGAAATATTTAATACAAAAGGAGAAGTTTTAAACTTTTTGCTGTAGTTTTCTCAATACAAATGACAACAGTAGCTACATATCCTTTAGGAAGATTCAGGCATTCACACATAAGGAAAGCTAACAAGCTAACAATAAGGGATTTTACCAAGGAGCGTCATAAAAGATTAAGGTTCAAAATTCAGAAACAACTACAGTAGATGTGAAAACGAATAAATCTGGTTTAATTTTCAGAGTGCCCTGAGATATAGCTTGGTCCAACTTTACAACCTTTTAAAGGAGACAAAACAGTGAAAGAACTCAGTTCTGAACAAAGATATGTGGCACGCAGCAAAGAAAACTGGGTTTGCTCTGGGTAAAGAATTCTAGAAGGGTACACCAGATTTAAAAAAAAAATCCCCGTCGACCAAGGCTCAGGTCCATCATGTCTGCATCGGAATCAGTAAATAAGTGTTTCTCTGGCAATTCTACTTGCCTGCAGTTTTCCACAGCGATGGTGACCGGGTGGGGAGGGACAAGGGTCTCCGGGGTGAGGGGAGAGGTCTGGGAGGGTAAAATCCAGGGGGGGAGAGTTTGAAAAAGGAGCTGGGGAAAGGAGAGACCTGGGCAGGAATGGCCACTGTTCTAGCTTCTAGCTGCCTTAGACTGAAAAGGGGTCTGCAAAAACTAATATATACTATTTGTTAACCAGATAGGAGGGCTGGTCTGAGAACTTTTTCAGCCTCATCAAGAGCCGTGAATCCTGTAAAAGTAGTGCACACCCCCTGATGGAACAGGCCTGACAGTTAATCACAAACCTTGCAAATCAATTTAAAGCTTCCCCAAAAAGGGAATGCGGGCAAATAATGTTAACTAAACTGACTCTGGGAGCATTATATTAGGAGTATCTCATTCTCTAATCTGAAATAACTGCCCTTCCGGATTGTCTCAGTAGGAGATACCACTGTAACTAGTCTTGCAGCTACGGAAATCACTGTAGGTTTTTAGATCTACTTCTGAGCTGTACAGCACAAGCTTTAATTTAATTTGCAGAAAGGTGGTGAATCATAACTTAAAAAGTAATAGTTACTGGGAGGAAAATAAGATAGTTGTTGCTCCGAGCTGAACGGGAACTCCTGGTAGTTGCCTATATGGCGGTCTGTGAAATCCTTGAGTGCGGAAAAAAAATAGAGGATCCAGTAGCAGGTAAAATCTCCAATTCTTTGCAGAAAGAAATGAAATACCTGCTGCTGGACCCTCTTTTTATTAGGGGAAACAAAAGAAATTTAGGTTGGGGGTGGAGGTGTTATGCAAGTGGTGGCTTGGATTGCAAGAATCCAATTGGTTGCCACCACTTGCTTTATCAAAAACTTTTAAACCGGATTTTCTGTAAGAACTTTAATGTGACCTTAATGTAAAAACACACTGAATCGTAACTATATAAGGTAAATTACACATTTAGTTACGATTTCAGCATGTTTTACATTAAGGTGAACTACAAATCTGCAGTACACTTTCTCTCACTTGTGGAAGGCACTCAGGGGTAACAGCTTGTAATTTGTATATTTTCATGGCGCGCTCAAGTTTATGCACACAGGTACCATGAGAATTTACTCGGGGTTAATGAGTTAAGGTGTTGCTATTGATGTGGTAGTTAGTATGAACATCGCTTTTACCAAAAGGAATGATAATACATTTTTGTATTGAGTTTAAGGCCATAACATTGGCACCAATCATTTGTTTGTGTAAGACCCTCTTGTAGGATGATGACAGCCTTCGGAGATTCTATGACTGCTCCCAGTTTGCACTCATCAGCAAACTTTGCCAGTCACAGACCTTTAGTTTTTGTGTGTACTTCGGAGAAATAGATTTCGAACAGTAGTGGTCCCAGGACTGATTCCTGTGGAACACTACTGGTTACAGGTCTGCTGTTGGAGGTGGATTTCCCCTATTTTGACTATATGAGTTCTGTCAGTGAGCCAGTTAGCAACCCATCTAATGATATAAGGATTGATGCATAGTTGGGTGAGTTTGTCAATGATGCCCAAGTGGGGTATAGTGTCAAACACCTTGGCTAAGTCCAGGTAGACTGTATGCACAGATTTCCCCTTGTCCAGGGCCTTGGTGACTGCCTCGAAGAAGTCCACCAGGTTTAACAGGCATGATCTCTCTTTGACAAATCCAAACTGAATAGGGTCAAGTGTTTGGAGATTACCTATATCTTTGTTGATAAGGTCTGGGTTTGATTCCCTGTATGGCCTTGCATTAAAGACTAGTCAGGCTAATAGGTCTATAGTTCCTGGGGTCAGTGGAAGCACCATCCTTGTGCAAGGGGATAATGTTGGCCATTTTCCATTCAGCTGGGATGAAGCCAGTGCTTAGACCATGACTGAAAAGAGTACCCAATGGTGTTGTTAATTCTTGTTGGAGCCCATGTATGATGCAGCCTGGGATGTTATCAAGTCCCATAGATGCTGTGTTTTTGGCCTTAGAGAGGATGTTTATGACCTGCTCTTTAGAGATACTAGGTAGGGGACAGGTGGAAGGGATGTCATGGGGTACATGTGGTGGGGACAGAGGAGTAACGTATTCACAGAACCTGTCAGCCAACAGATTAGTATGTCCTCAGGCTTAGTATATGTGGTATCATTAACTACCAGTCTGGCACAAATCTGGGCCTTTCCTTTTAGGTTACAGATGTAACTAAAGAATGCCTTATGGTTGTCCTTATTTGAGGAAGCTAATTTAGATTTGTAGTTTCCTTTGGAGGACTTCACAAGAAGTCTTATTTGCTGGTTTAAGCTGATGAGGGAGTGTTTCCAGTTTAGGGATCACTCCCTCTTAGTCATAGACAGCAATTTCTTCCTGTTATTTTAAAGCCTGTTAATGGCAGTTGTCCACCAGGCAAGTTTGTTCTTCCTTGAGGAGCTTGTTTTGGTCCTATCAGGTACTGCTGAGTCAATGCAGATAAACAGGTGTTTGTATAAAGCATTGGTGTGGAACTCAGCATAGTTGCCATTTCCATCTGAGGGAGAAAATGCAGTGAAGCTATTTATACCATCCCGTAAGAGGCTATAATCTGCTTTGAAGAAGTGTTTTAGTTTAGTTGATGCTGGGGGGTCAGGTGTGACAGTTACTTTGAATGAGACTGATTTATGGTCAGATCTCACCAGAGAAGTTCTCACAGTGGGTTGCTACAGTGGTTCCCCCATATTTGTAAGCACCACATCCAGAATGTTGGCACTACAGGTGTCAACCAGCTGGTCCAAGGTACTGGAGTTAACAAAGTTGAGGAACATCTTGGGCAAGTGAGTTTGAGCACGAGTAATTTACCCAGTCATTGGATGGGTAGTTAAAGTTGCCCAAAACCATGATGTTCAGATGTATCTTAATAGACTCAAGTAGATACAAATAGGCAGATTGGGTGTCCTGATTCATGGAGGGGGTCCTGTAGCTGGCAATGACTTGAATAGGTGTCCTACCAACAGTTAATTGCACCTGCAGTATCTCCAGGGAATCGTACTGTTTAACCAGTCTGAAGGTGTATTTATCTTTAATGAATATTGATATATCGCCTCCTTTAGTTTTCACACCTTCAGTTTGTGATCTGAACGTGTGGAAAGAGGTGTAACTCGGTATGGCTGGGGTGCTCTCCACAGCCTTGAACAAGGTCTCTGAGACTGCACAAATGTCTGAGTCTTCCAAGGTGAGGACTGCTTAAAAAGGCATTATGGGGGTGGCAAGAGCCTTAGCCAATAGCCAAAATCCCAGAGGTGACAAACGAAGATCATCTCTGGCAAAGCATTGAGGTCTGTCGATCATGTCATCCCAGGTTGACAGATACTGTCAGTCATTTTTTGTTTGTATTGAGGCATCATCCTAGCTGAAGGTAAAATGCTGCTTAAGGCTAGGGGCATACCTGCCTGAGACACACAGTCCGAGAGCGCAGTCATGTCTCTCTTCATATAGTCCAGACAGGTACGTCTCAAGTCGTTTACACCAAAATAGTACCTGTTGTTGAGAGACTTGCTTGCATGTGTGATATGGCATATTCTGGCACCTGACAGACAGCTGACTGTGACCTTTTCCTTATATATATATATACACACACACACACACACACACACACACACACACATATATATATATATATATATATATATATATATATATATATATATATATATATATATATATATCCCAAGACCATATGATTGACTTTTCGGAAAGTCGAACTTTAGAAAACAACAAAAATCTATGTTTTTGAAGGGGGGGAGCAAGCCCACCTGCACCTCCCCAAACCCCCTACATATTACATATACCAACTCTGAGATCGCATACACTGGGGAAAAGGGTAAATTCCATGAGATCCACTGTACCACAATCTCCATTCAAAAGTTTTGACCTTCCAAAAAGTCGATCATATGGTCTCAACCATATGAGGTTCAATTTCCTAAGAGTCGAGCTTCTGAATGGGCCCCATATATATGTGTGTGTGTGTATATGTATATGTACACACGCATGCACATATATTACAATTTGATCTAAAAGTAGTATCTAAAAACAATAATTTTTGTAATATCTGAAAACCAATTCTAATGACCATGGGCTGGATTCATGAAGGCTTGCACGGAGTCTAAGAGTAGTGTAAGACTCCATGCAGCCTTCGCGATCCAGGAACAGCCCAAAGTCCGTGTAAGAGACAAGCTAAAATGTCTCTTACACGGAGTGGGCGTGGATAAGCTAATCACCTCACTTGCAGCCGAATAGCATGCAAATGAGGATGATTAGCGATCCAGGAAGCCCAGAACAGCCCGTGTAAGAGCCGTTTTAGCTGCAGAAATGTATTCAGTTGACAACTGAGTACGTTTCTGCAAAAACCGAAATGGAGCCATGTCAGCTCCAAATAAAGGGTGCATATGTGTCAGGCAGCATGCCAATGGCCAAATATGTGGCCATTGGCAAGGTAACCCGATGCAAAAATATTAAAAATATAATTTTTTTTTTCGGCGATCGCCGATGTTTAAACCCAGCGCAGCCCCACGCAAACGGGCTGCGCTGTATAAAACATAAAAACAAAGGTCATAAACCCACAAATGTGGGTTTTATGTAATACATGGAATTTCAATGCAGGGACCAGCAGACCAAAAACAACATGGCCACCGTGTAGTGGTTGCTAAGGGGGGAAGCTGAGTCTAAGAGATGTAACTAAGCATTAGTAGGCAATCTGATGCAAATGAGTGTTAGGATACTGAATTCCACTGTCACATAGCAAATGAGCACATTCTGAGTAGTGTAAGAGTTACAGAAGGGGGAGGAACAGAGTAGGAGATAGGTGACATCACAGGGGGGAATGGTAGAAAGAAATGCAGTTCACTGGAGGTCAGAGTTACATGACAGATGTCAGACAGATATCATGGAAAGAGGTGTGCCACTAGATAAGCATGAGAAAGTCAAGACATGGAAGGTGTACACTGTTGCCTACACCAAAGTTTCCTGCTGGGCATGCATGCGCACGTGTGAGCGCCATGAAGTGCAAGTAAGACAGTGTGCATGCGTGTAAGGCAGACTGAGCATGTGGGAGCATGTTGGTAGCTGTTTAACACTGTTTGCGCGGGTGTGTAGGGCAGACTCAGCATGTAGAAGCCTGTTGGCAGAGCTGTAACACTGTTTGAGTTGGTGTGCACGCGTTTTAACCCGAATAAGACGATTCTGAGCCGTGTAAGCATGTGTGCGCACGTGTAAGCCACTGTGAGCGTGTTTCTGCTGGTATACACGCTGCTCCCCCCTGAGGAAACAGAAAGGAAAAAGGAAGCAACATAATTAGTAGGAAGTTACCAGGGAATACTGCTGGAGCTAGCAGGTGAAAACAATTAGAAGCAGGCAATTACACAGGCAGAACAGTAGCTCAGCCCAACACTTAAAAATCTGCAAACAGCAGTGCAAGATGTTTCTCTCAAGAGACACTGCAAGACAGGAGTAAGCTATTAGAAGTGAAAACTGAAAAAGCTAAACTCAGAGCAGAAATGTTAGGGGCTGCCATAGCTGTCATAATGAGACATAGGCGACTTGCTGAGGGTGGTGACAATGCAGATGGTTCCAGATAACCCACAGTGAGGAGACGGAGAAGAGTGTACAGGCCCAGGGTCACCTACCACGGGTTACATGAGCTGGAGATAGTAGAGCGCTATAGAGTGGACAGAGACCTCCTACAGCAAATAGTGGAGCTGTGCAGGCCACGCCTCACACACAGAACCAACAGAGGGGAACCCATCCCAGTGGAAACCAAGGTATGTGTTGGCCTAAGAATACTAGCAACATGTACCTTCCAGAGACCAACTGGTGATATGATGGGGATATCACAGGCATCAGCCTCCAGGGTACTGCACCAGTTCCTGGATGCCATGTCAGCACATGTCGGTGATCATGTATATTTCCCCAATGCCCATGAGGTATTGGCCAGCAATATGCGTCTCTTCCAGCAAATAGCGGAATACCCTGAGGTAGTGGGTGCAATAGACTGCATGCACATACGCATCAAAGCACCAGCCGGTGAGCGGGGTAGGGCATACATTAACCGCAAGGGCTTCCCCTCCATCAACTGCCAGGTTGTGTGTGATGCCCAGGGCATAATAATGAATGTGTGTGCTGGCTGCCCTGGGAACTACCATGATTCCCACATCTGGCATTAGATGCAGCTGTACCAGACATTTGCCAATGGGGACATCCCGCACGGACACCTAGTGGGGGATGCAGGTTATGCACTGGAGCCGTGGCTGATGACACCCATCAGAAACACACACACACCTGAACAGGAACGCCATAATGAGGCACACGCACAAACACGTAATGTAATAGAGCGTGTTTTGGGCTGCTCAAGTCATGGTTCTGGTGTCTGGACACATCTGGTGGAGCCTAGCAGTACACACCAACTACATGTACCCAAATTGTCATGGTATGTGCTATACTACATAATATGATCTTGCAAAAACAGCTGCAGCAGGACCAGCATAGGGCCGGGCCAAACAGCCCCCCACCATTGCCAAGGCCATCACAGGCAGAGCGTGACTCGGAGGAGGAACAACCTGAGCCTGCCCCAGTAGGCAGAAGGAGGCATGCCCAGTATGCCCTGGCCTTGGCAAAGAGGCAATGCATAGCACATACACTGGCTCAGTAGGAACCCTGGGAATGATACCCCCTCTGACTCACTCAGATAATAACAGGGATGCCTAAAATGACATGACCTGCTGACAAACATGTACAGGGAGTGTAATATGTGCATCCGACAGAGGCAGCCCTGCAGCACCACCTGAGGCATGAATGCCATGTGTTAAGTAATGTAACACCATGTACTATATGCACACCTGAGGACCCTGACTAACATCCTACCCTCACTAAGCATCATGCCACAATATGACAATGAGATGATCAAGTGCAATAATTGACTGAAGTATCGCAGTTAGTCAAAGGGGATCCAATGTGTGCCAGCCTGGGATGACATGCTGAGCATGACATGATGCTCCACCTGCTAGGACTGGCGTGCACCTATCAGTGCAGGCCGTATGGATACTGGCAAAGGCTGTTGTTACCCACAGCGTGCCCTGAATAGGTAAGGCTCAAAACACAAACCTACCTCCATAGGTATCAGAAGGGATAAGAATAAGATAAGAGATAAGTCGAAACAGCAAGATGCATGCAGTCTAAACTCACCCAGTATGGAGAATGTTGATATCTGTGCTGTAACAGAAAACTGGGTCAAGGCTCACAACAGCACCCTAACACAACCAGGTTACACCTCATACTGTGCTGTACAGCCTCAAAACATGGAACAAGCTACAAAAGGAGGGTGACTAGCAATAATTGTCAAGGATAACCACACCCCCATGCTGGTACCACAACAAGAAGCAGCATGGACTAGCCATGGTCAAGTAACAGTGGCTAAAACTGCCCCCCAGTTTATAGCCTGCTACAGACTACTGTCCCAACACCAGGAACTGCACCTGGCCTATGCTGGAATACATGAATATATCAAGTCCTTCAAACCACATTATATTGGGTGACTGCAAATACCCAGACATAGACTGGGAGCATTATACTAGCTCCAACACTGTAGGACAAAAGTTCATAGAATCCATAAACCAAAATGCCCAGGAACAACGTACCACTCCCACAAGAGGGGTAAGCATACTGGATGTGATAATCAGCAACATGTATACTGGATGGCAAGATGAGAAGTGTATTGCTCACTGGTAAAACCAGACCATAGAGTAATCACACTGGATATACAAATCCTGACCACAGTCCCTGGCCAGAAAACCACAGTGGAAAACATGTGTAAAGCAATATTTGCACTCCTCCAAACTGATGTGGAATCCATTAAAGGTCCTGTGCAGGTGCAAAATATGGGCCACACCTCAGAACCTATAATACAGCCATTCCATGAACACTGCCAGGAATGCTTGGATTATGCAATCCTAAATTAAAACAAGACACAATGCCATACACGCAGGCATCTGGCATGGTGGACACCAGCCATAACCAAACCATGCAAGAGAATGAGGAAGCTACTACATGATAGAGCAAACATAAACAATGAAGTAATCACTGATCAGTAGTATGGCAATAAAATATGTCCACACATACAATCCACTAAGGCCAGCCACAACAAGTTGAATCTGTGAATCTTGAGGCAATGTTACACCTGCCCCAAGTACACAGACAACCCGCAAGTATCCCCAAGAAATACAAATATATGTGAGAGATGCAACCATCTATCCAAACTGGAGGCTGAGCTCCCTCAACTCAGTACTCCCAAAACTAGTCAGGAGGAGAAGGTAACCACACACACACCACAAACACAGTCCCACATAGACCTATCACAACTGCAAACCAAAGACATAAACACAGAAAAACATTCCCAGAGGCACAAATTACAAACACAGCACACCAACAGAGGCCTCTAAAGCAGACACCCAATCAAACAACTTCCAAACATAGCACATGCAACACATAGTACACAAAGCTGGTGTGCCAAACAGTCACAGGCCAGAAGGAGAAACAACATGCCTGATACAGTTGTAATAGGTGACTCCATAGCGAGACACACTGCTGTCCTGCACACCAGACTGAACAAGGGAAAGGGTACAGTAAGCTGCCTGTAGGCTGCCACAACGCCACATAACACAAGTATGCAGGTCACCCCAAAGCAAGTAGAAATATGATGCAGTCATAGTCCATGCTGGTGTGAATGACCTGAGATGTACCTCCCTAGACTACATGAAAAGAGACATAGATGAGCTCTCTGATTATGTAGTCCAGGCCGGTATGACACTCACCGTTTGCAGCATCCTACCCTTACCAAGAATAATGCCACAGTACAAACACGGAATGATCAGTCATAGCAAGTGGCACACTTACTGGTGTCATTCCAAGGGGATCCAATGTCTGTCTGCTTGGGATGTCATGCTTGACAAGCCACGCAGCTGTTCCTGGGATGGCTTGCACCTGTTACCCCTGGGCGTCTGGATATTGGATAAGACTTTTGCCACCTCCATAGAGCCTTTCATAGGCAAGGCTGAAAAGACTAACCCACCACCCTAGAAAACATAAGTGGAAAGAAACATAAGGGTAATGCTGACCAATGCCAGATGTGTAAACTCCAATATGCATGCTCCCGAGGCCATCCCCAGTATGGAGATCATCGATGTCTGTGCAGTGACAGAAACCTGCTGCAAGCCTCCTGACAGCACACCAGCACTACCAGGTTATACCACATATCATGTGTCATGGCCCCAAAACCTGGAACAAAACATAAAAGGAGGGTGAGTATCCATATTCAGCACAGACACCCATACGTCCAGGTAACTGACAATGCACACGGCATTGGAGTCCACCCATGTGCAACTAACTGTAGGCAAGACTGCTGTACAGTCTGTAGCATGCTACAGACCACACTCTCACACACAGGAACCCCACCCAGCCATCCTGAAGACACTGGACAGTATGAATGTCCCACCAAATACCAAACAAGGTACCACAAATTACCACATAGGTGGTAAACCATTATGTATGGAAGGAGTAATCAGGGACCTAGGGACACAAGTGGACAGTAACCTGTTATGTGACACTCACATTGCCAATGTGGCTAGGAAGACTGTCTACATTGGACACCGTATCATGAAAGGATTCACATCTACGTCAACAGAGGTCATTGTGCCCCTATACTGTTCTCTTATCACACCCATAATCTAGTACAATGCCTCATATGGGATGTACCTTACCTGACACCTGCAGCAGTTAGAAAGACCTCAAAGGTACCTCACCAAGAGGATAAAGGGTCTCAAATATATGTCATATGCTGCCTGGCTGTAGACACCCCAGCTGAATGCAGTCACATACTGTCTACACAGAGGCATTGCATGCCTGTTGTACAAGGCCATGCCCAACACAGGAGTAATGGACATGCTCCACCCCAGAAAACTCAAAGCCATCGGAGCTGTGAGAGTGAGAGATGTCAACCTCAACAAATAATGAAATAGGATGTGCTGGAGGGGCAGATACATAATCCAGAGGCCCCCTGCACCCTGGACCAGAATCCCACTCCATGTTAGGCAGAGCCCCTCACTGACACTCTTCAACAGGAATCTTGCCAAGTGGATGGATGATTGTAGAGTTACACTGGGGGTCTTCACTGTGTCATGTCCAGACAGAGGCACAGCAAAGCAAATCATAAATGGCCATAATATTCACATAGCAAGGGGTGGCGAAAGCCACACACACTCTGGCTAGGCTAACAAATGCCCTAGGGTGGATAGCCTAGTATGAACCTATGAACCTATGAAGATACAAATTGTACAGGACACTAAGGATAATCCCAAGACTTTCACAACTGATGGTAGGAACCGTGTTGGGAATTCACAGATATGCTCTGAATCACACAAATATCACAAACAACATACCAAACACACACACATATTGCCAGCATACATCCTGACAGGTGCAGTGCAAACCCCCTCCCCCCAGAATGCAAAATATCTATCCCAGCAGACTGCTGGCCCCCTGACATTGCAGATGCTGAGGTAACAGCCAGCATCTACAAAGCAAAACACACAGCAGCAATGGTATGAGATGGTGTCCTGGGCTGAGTCCAACATGGACTCCAAGACGAATGGAATGCCAAATCACACTACTGCTCAATGTCAGCCTTACCACAGGATATGTACCCAAAGAGCAGTGTACAACAACAGTGGTCCTTCTCAACAAAGGTGTTGCCTGAATGGATACTGAAAACTACCACCCCAGAATCCTGAGAAGCTCGGTCTGCACAGCTATGGAAAGGATCAGCATGTACCGCAGACATAAAGATATTGGGGACCTACTGACACCGGACCCAACCCAGTGTGGCTTTCTTAAGTGCAGATCCTGCCCCTAAACATGTTTGACTCAATTGAAACAGTCATTAAGGTCATTGATGAGGGCAATGTGGTCCACACAGTGTAGCTGGACCATGCAAAGGCTTCTATACAATACCCTACGTGTTCATTATAGATAAGCTCACCAGCTTAAATATAAACCCTATGTCAGTAGAGGGGTTGCAAACCAGACCAAGGACAGAACAGACATGGTCAGACATGCTGCAGCCATGTTAGACTACAAACCAGATATAACTGGCATCCCACAAGGCTTGGTCCTGGGATCTCCCTCGTCTGGTATATATGTCCCATAGGTACAGGCCAACATGGAAGGACTATGTCTGAACATATTTGCAGAGGACTACAAACTGCTCACCATATATGATCCACCAGCTGACACAAGCATCCCACAAAAGGGCCACATAGAAACAGACAACTGGTGCCATAGCCATGTCAGCAAGCTAATTGCAGAAAAGTGTATAGTCAACCCCCATGGATATACAGTAAGTGCCCACCAATTACCACATAGGTGTTAACCCATTTAACATGTAATGAGAGACCTGGGGACACAAGGTGATAGATATCCTGCATTGGACAAACATGTGCTGTAGTGTTTACAGAAACATACCATATACCCACCTAATCATGAAGGTTGTCAGATCTAGATAAGGGGAGGTCATTGTGTCTCTGCAGTCATCCTTCATCAGCGTTATAATTGACTACAATAGCCCCTGTGGGATGTACCTCAGCAGACACCTCCATCAACCGTAAAGTCCCCAACAGTACCTCACCAGGAGTATCAAAGAGCTTGCACAGATGCCATGTGTTGCCTGTGTTGCTGGTATCAATAAACATGCTGCACCTTGTACAATCTGAATGGCAGTGAGCTATACACATGAGAGACCTGAACCCCAGCACTGACTTACATAGGACAAGCTGTACTGCATGATCCATAACACAGAAGCCACCCCCACCCATGAGTAAACTCCCAGTACAGGCTACCCATAGAGTCACTTATCGATTTTCCTCAATAGGAATCTTGATGAGTGGATGGGAGATGGTAGCTTTATCCTGGGTATCACTGTCATGTCACAGGTAGACAGAGGCACAGTATACTAACCATGACATATGTCATGGCAAACTCCACTTACAATGTGTGTCGAAGGACAAACACACTCTCCGACTAGCATTAGAAATGGACTAGGGCACATTGCTAGTGTTTGCAAATGTACACCTATGTTGTGGAATACACTACCAATGTTGGACAAGCTTGGTTTAAGTAGTTCATATCTGAACATAATGCAACATGGTCAGATGTACACAACTGGCCCCTAACCAGGCTGTTGTGCTCACTATGGAAATGTAAAGCAGTGATAGGACTAAAGCCCAGGATACTGTCCACCACAGTCAAAGTACTGAACCAGTACACTATACAGTACTACAGTGTTAGGTCAGTGTGAAAGGATGTTGACAACTGTATGCAAAGTATCCCATGCAAACCCTGCAGGCACAGTATAATCCTGTTGTGTTCACACACAAAGCAGTTGTACAGTAACTACACAACATGACACACAACACACAACCATAAACGGAGATATTTGTTGAAGTTCACACTCATCCACAAATGTGGTGGGCTGCAGAGTTCAACATATGGAATGCTCACACTGGGCATGCTCACACACTTTGATAAATGAGACATATGTCAGACAACATGCCATGGGAAGGCTGAACTGGGCATGCTCACACACTTAGGCCAAATCTCAGTTTAGCAGTTGGCCACACATATCTGGTATTTTTATGTGTTATTCCAGGGACCAACCACATTACAGCAATCTGCCCAGTGCACACAGTTAAATGACTACAGAGACATACGTGATATAGTGGATCCCTCCCATATGCAAACATCTTCCACAGATACACAAGTTGTTCATACAAACAGGGAATGCTATGGCAATAAAGACGTGCAAACAGTCTATCAGCAACAAATAATGTGCATTTGACAATTAAACATATGGGTGTAGAGGTCAACACTAGGCTGTTTGCCCTAGGGAATGACAGCTTAGCCAGAGTGTGCTTGGCGTCTGCCTCCCCACAGGATGCACATTCCCCTTTCTAAACACCAATGATGTCAGCACCCTATAAGTACAGCAGGAGAAAAGAAACCTCCCAATAATGCGAATAGCGCACTCTGCTAATGCGTCCATTTCAAGTGTCATAACATAGTTAGGCAGGGGGTTGAATCCTGCAAATGCTCAGTGTGTGTGAGTGGGGTTGGTGTGTGTGCAAGTCTGTGGGAGAGAAATGTCCCTTTTGGCAACTAGGAGAACAGACTACAGGATGCACATTCCCCTTTCTAAACACTGATGATGTCAGCACTCTATAAGTATAGCAGGAGAAGGGAAACCTCCCAGTAATGCGAACAGCGTGCTCCGCTAATGCGTCCATCTCAAGTGTCATAACATAGTTAGGTAGGGGTTTGAATCCTGCAAATGGCAAGTGTGTGTGTTTGGCTGAGGGGGGTTATTGTGTGTGAGGGAAATGTCCCTTTTGGCAACTAGGAGAACAGACTACAGGATGCACATTCCCCTTTCTAAACACTGATGATGTCAGCACTCTATAAGTATAGCAGGAGAAGGGAAATCTCCCAGTAATGCGAATAGCGCGCTCCGCTAATGCATCCGTCTCGAATGTCGTAACATAGTTAGATAGGGGTTTGAATCTTCCAAATGGCAAGTGTATGTGTTTGGCTGAGGGGGTTAGTGTGTGTGCAATTGTGTCTGAGGGAAATGTCCCTTTTGGCAACTAGGAGAACAGACTACAGGATGCACATTCCCCTTTCTAAACACTGATGATGTCAGCACTCTATAAGTACAGCAAGAGAAGGGAAACCTCTCAGTAATGCGAATAGCGCGCTCTGCTAATGTGTCCGTCTTGAGTGTCATAACATAGTCAGACAGGGATTTGAATCCTGCAAATGGCAAGTGTGTGTGTTTGGCTGAAGGGGGTTAGTGTGTCTGAGGGAAATGTCCCTTTTGGCAACTAGGAGAACAGACTACAGGATGCACATTCCCCTTTCTAAACACTGATGATGTCAGCACCCTATAAGTACAGCAAGAGAAGGGAAACCTCCCAGTAATGCGAATAGCGTGCTCCGTTAATGCGTCTGTCTTGAGTGTCATAACATAGTTAGATAGGGGTTTGAATCCTGCAAATGGCAAGTGTGTGAGGGAAATGTCCCTTTTGGCAACTAGAAGAACAGACTACAGGATGCACATTCCCCTTTCTAAACACTGATGATGTCAGCACCCTACAAGTACAGCAGGAGAAGGTATGTGGCATAGACAATGACTGAGTCATATGTGTCCATGCCTCTGACTGACCTGTATGCTTGTGTTATGTGGTGGACCATAGTGCCCCACAGGCATATCACTGTGACCTTCACCTTGTCCAGCCTGGTGAGAGTGACCATACTGTACCGGACAATAAAGGTAGCTAACACAACTGTGGCAGGTGTGTTGTCTAGCCGTACAGGCTGTGACTGGCACACAGGATATGTGTTATGTGTGATGTGTTCAGGCATAACGTATGCCTGTGTGCCAGCTGCAGAGGTATGTGCCACTCAGGCAGGATGCTATTCTAAGGCTCCATGAATGGCCCAGTGTGTTCACGTGCTTGTATTGCTGTCAGTGTAGGTCTACATCAGACTGGTATTGTAGTCACTGTAGTATTGCATGCCACCTGACAGGTTATGCCAGTACTGGGTTCAGAGTGCTTAGTCCCCAGTTTGGCTATGTGGTTCCATCTCATACATGTGTTGTACATCCATGTGTAGGGGAGAGGGTTGACTGTGTACATGTGGCAGCTGTGACATTGCCACATGACCCACATATTCCACAACTGTAGCATAGAGGTGACTGACAACTGACCTTTGAACATGCTATTATAGTATTGTGATTGCCATGGTGATTAACAGCACATAGGGCCAATGGGGAACAGGGTTCATAGCGTCATACTAGGCAATCTGCCCTAGGGCATTTAAGAATCTAGCCAGAATGTGTTTGGCTGTCGCCATCCAATGTAAATATATCTTGCCATGCCCTTTTCCGAGGTTAGTATACTGTGCCTCTGTCTAACAGTGACACAGAAGTGATACCCTGGGTAAACCTACAATGTCCCATCCACTCATCAAGATTCCTCTTGAAGAGAGTCAATGAGGGACTCTTCCTAACCTGGACTGGGATTTTATTCCAAAGTGAAGTGAGCCTCTGGGTTATGAATCTGTCCCTCCAGCATGTCCTATTTATTTCAGTGCTGAGGCTCAGGTCTCTCAAGCATGTATCCCGATGGGATTTGGATATTCTCAGGTGCAGCATGCCCATTAATTCCGGGTTCGACATGGTGTTATACATTAGGCACAGATCGCCTCTGAACAGGTGGTATGCCACTGAGTAGAGCTGGGGTTTATTTAACCGGTCAGCATATGGCATCTGTTTGAGCCCTTTGATCCTCTTGGTAAGGTACTTGTGGGGTCTTTCCAGTTGCTGCAGGTGTCTGGTAAGGTACATCCCGACAGGGGGATTGTACTCAATTATGGGCCTGATGAGGGATGAGTAAAGAGGCACGATGTCCTCCCCTGATGTAGATGTGAATCCCTTCATGATGGGGTGGGCTATATACAATGTCTTTCTAACCACTTTGGCCATGTGGTTGTCAAATGAGAGATTGCTATCAACTTGGGTCCCCAGGTCCCTAATTACTTCTTCTGTACATAATGGAGTACCACCTATGTGGTACTTTGTGGGCACTTTGTTTTTGCCAAAGGGGATGACTATACACACTTTTGCATTCAGCTGGAGGCCATGGCTCTGGCACAAGTTGTCTGTTTCTATGATGCCCTTTGGAAGATGCTTGTGTCAGCTGGAGAGTCGATTATGGCGGCCAGTTTGCAGTCATCTGCATATTTGGTCAGCCACAGTCCTTCTGTGTTGGCCTGTACCTCCGATAAATATATACCAAACAAGAGAGGTCCCAGGACTGAGCCTTGTGGGACACAACTCGTAACTGGTTTGGAGTCTGGCATGGCTCCAGCAATTCTAACCATGTGGGTTCTGTCCTTGAGCCAGTGTGCAATCCATCTAGTGACATAGGGGCTTATATTTAAGCTGGTGAGCTTCTCTAGAATGCCCGAGTGGGGTATTGTTTTGAAGACTTTTGCAAGGTCCAGGTAGGCTGTGTGAACCACCTTCCCCTCGTCAATGGCCTTGGTGACTGTTTCAAAGAAATCAACCAGGTTTGAGAGGCAGGATCTGCCCTTAACAAAGCCAAACTGGGTATGAACAAGTGTCTGTAGGTCCGCAATATCTATATTTATGTGGTCCATGATGATCCTTTCCATAGCTCTGCAGACCAAGCTAGTGTGGCTTATGGGGTGATAGTGTCCAGGATATGTTGAGGCACCACCTTTCTGTAGAGGGACCACTGTTGATGTACGCCACACTTTGGACACATATCCTGTAGTAAGGCTGGGATTGAACAGTAGGTTTATGTTTGGTAGCATGTCTTGGTGGTCATATAGGACACAGCCCGGGACACTGTCTCGTCCCATTGATGCAGTGTGTATTGCTTTGGAGAGGGCAGTTCTTACCTGAGCATCTGAGATGTCAGGGGGGCAGCACTCTGCTGGGATACATATTTGCCCTTTCAGTATGGAGGGGGGTGAGAAGTTTGCACTGAACCTGTCAGCTAGAATGTTGGCAATGTCTGTGGGTTTGGTGTTTCTATTGACATTTTGGACTACCTCTGAGCATATCTGGGAATTACCACCCAGGTTCCTAACATAACTAAAGAAAGCCTTGTGATTATCCTTAGTGTCCTGTGCAATTTCTCTCGAAGCTGGCCTTAGACAATCTTATGAGTGCCTGTAGTTATTTGCTAATACTGATCAGTGATGCCTTCCCTATTTGTGAATTTGCTGTATCATTTAGTAGCTTCCTCCTTCTGTTGTGTAGTTTGTTTATGGCTGGGGTCCACCAGACAGGACGTCTGCCTTTGGAGGATTGGGTCTTGGTTTTATTCGGGATCACATGATCCATGCATTCCTGAAGGTGTCCATAGAATGCGTTTATAGAGGAATCTGCTGTCTGGTCTATAGTTTCCACAGGCCCGGGGGCTTTGAAGGTTTCCACCTCAGTTTTGAGGAGTGTGAATTTGCTTTAGAGAAGTTGTCCACTGTGGTGTTCTGGGCAGGGGGTGGGGTCGGGATGTGAATATCCAGTGAGATTAGTTTATGGTCCGATCTTACCAGTGAGGGATACACTTCTGGTCTGGAGCATAGAGTCCCCATGTTGGTGATGATCAGGTCCAGTATGTTTCCCCTTCTTGTGGGAGTGGTAACAAGTTGTTCCATAGCATTTGAGCTCATATACTCTAGGAATCTTTGGCCTAGGGTGTTGGAGCTAGAGTCATGCTCCCAGTCCATGTTTGGGTAGTTGACGTCACCCAATATAATGGTGTTTGGAGACCTTCATATTTCCACTGTTCACAGGACAGCCGAGTGCAGTTCTTGGGTTTGGGAGGGTGGTCTGTAGCAGGCTATAACCTGGAAGGCAGTTTCACCCATTGTTAGTTGCACATGGATAGTCTCTGATGCTTGGTGCTTTGCCACCAACCTGGAGGTGTGGGTATCTTTGATGAATATCAATACTCCCCTCCATTTGTGGTTCGTTCAAGTTTTGGGGCTGAAAAGCATGGTATGAGGTTAAACCTGGTAGTGCTGGTGTGCTCTCAGTAGCCCTGAACCAGGCATCTGTTACTGCACAGATATCGATGTTCTCCATGCCAAGGAGAGTTTGGGATGCATGCATCTTGAGGTTTAGACTTCTGGCATTGGGTAGCATTACTCTTAGTTTCTTATCCCTTGTGATACCTATGAAGGTGGGTTTGTCATTTGAGCCTTGCCTAACATAGGCACTATGGGGGTAGCAAGAGCCTTTGCCAGTATCTGAAAACCAAGGGTGACAGGTGCAGGCCATCCCTAGCAAGCAGGTGGTTCAAAAGAAGATGAATATGTGAAGGTGTAGTGCCTGTGATTAGTTAGCAGTAGCATATATGACTGCTCACGTGGACACATGCCAGGTAAGTCATATGCAGTGTGTCACAGGCAATGTACATGTGAACAGGACAAACAGTGACATTCTGTCAAGTGAGACATGGACATATATATAGTAAGCTATGCAGATGGCACTAGGAGTCCACAGAAGCTCTATAACTATGCATTGCAGGTGTGATCAGTATTCCAGGGTAATTGCAAGCAAACATGCATGCAAACAAAGCTACAGTAAACAGGGCTGCATGTAGTCCATTGTACAACAAACAAGCTGTACCACTTCCAGTAGGTAACACTGCAAATATGCAGGCACTATGCACATGTACATGGAAATACATGGGTCAGATGGCTAGGGTCCAGTCTCAGCACACAAGTGTACAGACCATGTACTATCAGGATGTACAATAACTGGATGGAAACCCATGTGCTCATACCTGCAGTAATACACATGTCAAATAACAGACACTGAGCCTTCACTCAGTGGTTCCATACTTAGTAGGATGTATGCTACCTGGCCTGCCACCACAGTATCCCTGACATATATGGGGACTCTCCCTCCTGTGACAGTTAGTTTTGTGTGTTGGGGCTGTCTAGCATGGTATGAGATGTGAGCTTGCAGTGCTAGGGTGCTCCTGTGTGTCCTGTACCAGTCATGTAGTACTGCACACATATCAACATCCTCAAACATCCGCATTGCAGTGTCCAGTGTGGGCAACATGCCACTTGCAGTTTACATGTCCATCATTGCGTATTACTACATTCATTACCTTATCCCCTGTGCTACCTATGTATGTAGCCTTCTGTTGACATCATTACCACCAGTATGCCAACATGTGCAGATGATACACTATGGTACTTACCATGGGTGTAGACAACAGTACATGACAATCACACCCTTACTGCATCAGGCATGCTGTGATATACCCACAATTAATTCAGCACACAGTACTGTTTACAACATGATACTATTACTACACATCTATGTGGTCACCCTGTGCATCAGCAACATGTTAACCTGTACCTGCACAGTTGTTACAGATTGCAGGAGGTGGCACAGTTTCATCATATGCACAGGGTGTGAACTTGGTATGCCTGAGTCAGCCACCGATACCACCGATTGACATGTATGTGTATGTGTGTTGGTGAGGGACAGCAGTAGAAGGTGGGGCAATGTTGATGCAGTGTGTGCATGTATGCGGTAGCCCTAGGTGTTGTCAATTCGCATGTGTGTATGGATGCACACAGTTCCACCTCATGGCTGCCATATACTGGTGTTTGTGGACAGCCACAGACTGCACCTGCCAGGTCATACAGATCAGTGTCTCTGGCCACGGACACGGTACCTGTGCCATGCAGGGGTGCTATGGACCGTATCCGGTACCAACCCAGACTGGGTACTGTCATCAGAAGCAGGTGTTCGTTGACTGGACACAGATCCCTGTCAGGCCTGGCCAGAGCCACGTGCGCGTGGTCTCCTGGGGCGGTCTGATGACAGCACAGACCCAGCATTGCTGGGGCTGCTGCTGGCACTACGGGGGTGGCCGCGGCCCTGTTATCATCCGCGATGACTGCCAGCTGCTGCTGTTGCTGGCATACGGCCACATCGACACCTCAACCATCCACCATCGCCCTGGCTCATGGACATGTAGTTGTGGAACCGGTCTAATATGTCCCCACAATGTCTGTCTATGACATCGGTGAAATCACGGATGGCAGCCGCAATGTCACGCATACTGTCAGTCATGGCTGTGCAACATGCTGTCAGCTCCCTCAGACCCTGTCTGGTGTACCGTTCCATACGTGACTGTGCCTGCATGACAGCCGGAAACATAGCTGAGGTTGTAAGACCTCTGTGGGCATCTGACAGGGGCATGCGCCCACGGATGCTCCCACGAGAACCCCTGGACATCTGTCTGTGTGGTACCATCTCTGGGCCATGCCCATGGCTGCTGTGTGGGGTGGCATGTGCCACAGATACCACATTACCCTGGTCAATGCCCACTGTATGCTGTCCATCACCTAGGGACATTGGTGACAAAGGGTGTATTGGCAGGATAACTGTGCACATTGATGGGGTCGACAGCTGTGTACTGTCAATCGGCTGACCAATGGTGGACCCTGGCATACCTTCCTGTGCCATTACACAGATGTCATCATTATCAGTACCCATGGCACCTGATTCAGGTTCCTTGCTACATGACACCAGAGCAGCACCAGAACCTGTGGGAGGGAAACAGGAAACACAGTTTACAATGTCTACACATTACCAGTGATGCACACATGCACACATGCGCACATGCACAGGTGCACACATGCACACATACACCGGTGCACACATGCACACATGCACAGGTGCACACATGCACACATGCACACATGCACACATGCACACATGCACACATGCACACATGCACAGGTGCACACATGCACACATGCACACAGTTTCACACAATTGTACAGTACTCAGTATGCGTGATATCAACACACAGACACACCTACATGCATACAAAGAGCACTACTAAGTGAGCCTAATATTACTATTACTATCAAGACTATTACAGGAATTGTTAATACACACTCACCAGCATGGATAGGCTGCATTGCTGTTACGGAGGGACCTGCAGATGTGAAGAAACTAATGTCAGTGGGCACAACTGTGCCATTGTTACTGAGTATGATACAGGTCAGTAGTACAACAGTCACCTTTCACAGGTCAGCTGCTAATATTGAGGATATCACACTTGCACATTAAATACTGTGGTGACAGATACAAACCAAGGACACACCTCACACATGCATTAACTACCAGTGTACACAACAGTCAACTATACATATGGCATATTACCTGCACGTTCACTGTCTTGCTGCTGCGTGGCTCCAGCCTCCATCATAATGCATGTCTGCTGCTGTTGTTGTTGCTGACGGACTGGAGCCACTACACTCATGAGTAGTCCCTCCAGTCTGGTGAGTGGGGGATGTGTAGCCACCCCACCACCTGTGGCGACCTGTTGCCTGTGGATATCCGACGCATGCTGATGGACATTTC
Source organism: Protopterus annectens (assembly GCF_019279795.1). NCBI lineage: Eukaryota > Metazoa > Chordata > Ceratodontiformes > Protopteridae > Protopterus > Protopterus annectens. The sequence continues at coordinate 179,551,374 of NC_056740.1, read as the reverse complement.
TGATTAAATCACTGCAGTGATGTACCTGCTCATATGTCATATTATGCGTGCCTATGTCATTTACCCGACGGACCAGGTCTTGCCACAGTGCAGCCCTCTCCTGCTGATTCTGGCTGGTGCGGGAAAAGAGTATTGCATAATCCCGCACCAGGCTCTGGTGTATCTCCTCATCCTCAGCTGTGGAGTAAGTGGGATTCCGCGGGTGAGCCATGTACCTGAAAAAGAAAATAACCTGATATCAGCAATATATGTCAGCAGAATTTGGAACACATACTACACATGCTACTCGACTGTTATGATACAACATATCTCACATATATAGCATCTGTCTGTCTATTGGTGGATACACATGTAAATGGCCAGGTATCAGTGCTCAGCCAGCAACTGTGCAACAGTACCTGGCACACTCCATACGACATACTACCAAACCCCAGCAGTCAGAACACTGATTCAGGTCAAGAGCACCTCCTCACTCTGGGAGTTTGTATCTAGGTACTGTATGGCCTACATCATCAACTACTGTGAGCTGACCACACACTAATTGCCCTGGATATACATATCCCACCTCCACCACCAGCACAAATGACTATAGTGAAGAACATTACAGATGCAAACTTTACACTTTGTAACAGTGACATGGTATCCTTTCAGCCCACTGGGCCAGTGGCAGATACAACCCACAATGCTGACCCCTACACAATTGCTTTCTACAGACATCTCCGAGAATGCATGGATCATGCAATCCCATATATGACCAAGACACTCTCCACAAAGGGACAGCATCCTGTCTGGTGGACCCCAGCCATAGACAGATTGTATTACAGAAGATGGAAGCTACTGCAAGACAGAGCATAATTCCATAAAGGGAGGGCATGTCTGAGCAGCACTAGTAAGGATCTATTTTCCATCATACAAACATCCATGGGCAACTTTGAGAGGGAAATCAAGAGGGACACTACAGATAACCAGAAGGCCTTCTTCAGTTATGTTAGCAACCTGGTCAGAATCCATCCTCTATGCCCATAGTTAGTACACAACAACAAATATTTCACTGACACCACAGATATTGACAACATTGTGGCAGACAGGTTCAGTGCAGGTGTCACCCCGCCCTCTCCCCCAAAATAAGACATAGTTATCCCAGCTGACTGTAACCTCCCTGTCATCACAGATGTCCAGGTGAGAGCCGCCCTCAGGAAAGCAGAATACACAACATGACTGGGACCTGATGGTATCCCCAGTTGCATGCTATATAAACTCTGGCAGGAGCTAAACACACATATAGAAGTGCTATGTAACACTAGCCTGACTACAGCATATGTACCTGTACACTGGTGCACAGCAGCAGTGGTTCCACTCCACGAAGGAGGCACCTCAACATACCAATACAATACAACACAATACATTACATTACAATACAATACTATACAATATGCTATTGCCCCTGGGACTACAGCAGCATACTGTTCTGCTACCCTGACCATTGTGACACATGTGGTGTGATGGTACCTGCTGCTGTCACACAGTTACACAGGGTGACTCATATGACATATTACCTATCTGACTAACATTCAGCAGGGGTATGTGTGACATGTACTCATGGGGAGTCTTGCTTCTTAACACTGTGTGGTTTATTGCCGGGTATGTCTTATCTGTGGGTAGGAACTTTTACCTCCACATGTGCTCTCTATTGCAGTGGCATGGATGACACACAGCAGTCATTTAGGTTGTGGATGGTGTGAGGTGTTACTATGGTTGTTAGACATCTGTCATGGGTGTGACTTACGTATGTAAATCCGAGAGTGGTAACCTCTATGTGGGTAGTATATGTGTACTCTGTGGTGTTGTCAGTCACTGTGCATTGGTAATGTGTTTGAGTGCATTGTCACAGTGTTGTACATGTCACTGTGTCCTTCTCCATATCTGTAGCTGTCATGTGAGGTCCATACCATGGCATCCATTATGTGGTGTGGAGGGGTACACCGACCTACATGTCCATAGCTGACACACCATGTCCGCTGAACACATACCATGTGCAGGTATTCCAGGAATAGTGTGCCACTGTGAATATCATTGGGGCCACTATTGTACACATTTATGACCCTGTTCACCCCTGACACATGCAGTGGTGGGCAGCCAATCACATATCTGGTGGTTACTGGTATAGATGATTTGAAATGTGGTATGGTACTCCGGTTTTGACACTGGTGTTCACTCCATGCCTTTGTCACCAGGCACCTGTTGCAATACATCTGTGCACATGTGCCTCACTCAGAATTTATATACATCTCTCTCTCTCTCTCTATATATATATATATATATATATATATATATATATGTATATAGATATATCTATATGTATATATATATATATATATATATATATATATATATATATGTCTGTATACATATACACATATATATATTGATGTACATATATTGCTATAGATGTGGAGGGGGCACAGAGGGGTGAGAGTGACAGAGGGGGTGGGACAGGGTGTGTTGAGGTCATCATATACAGTCATACCTGTAGATAGTCAGATCAGTCTGTCTATGTATATGTATCTACATATATCTATATCTGTATGTGTGCATTACATATATATGTTTGTACACATTCTATCTATCTACATCTGTCTATGTCTTCCTACATCTCTCTCTATGTATGTATACATATATGCATATCATATATATATATATATATATATATATATATATATATATATATATATATATATACATACATACATATGTTGACATACATACATATCCATATGATAGACAGGTATATCAACATGTTTGTCTACCGTACTGTATACACACACTAACATACTGCTAAACATACATAACTGTGAAACCCACTTTGTACATTGCACTACAACCTACAGTCAACCTACATTGATATGTGCACATAGATGCTCTCACATACAAATGTATGTACAGCCTTCACTGATAGTTGCTGTATGTCCCCTGCCCTTTACACAACTTCATATACATATGGATACAGACCAATGACACATATGGAGGGTTCACAGTATGTAGACCTTTATAGTATTACTTTACATTACCTGTGTTTGTCACAGCTGCTTGTGTTGCCATCTGGTTTTCTGTCCTGCTGCTCCACTTCCCAGTTGTCAGCTTTCAGGTGGCTATTGCTGAACAGTTTTGTTTGTGTCTGCTTAATTTCAATTTTCTCTGTCTCTCTCTCTCTCTGTCTGTCTCTCACGTCCTCTTCAGGGTGCAATGAAAGTATTGCATGTGTGGACTGGGAGTACAGCATACTTTTGTAGGTATCTGCATATGCCCATGTGATGGCCTCTGCACCAATTGTTAGCCAGCATTTGCTAATTGCATGCAGCCAGTTGTGTACTGATTGCAGTTCTCACTATGATTTCAGAACAGTGCTATAAAAAGGTATGTGAGATAGGCGTAGCCCTTTCAGATTTTAAGGGCAGGGACCATGCTAGTATGCTGTGGACAATGTTCTGTGAGTGTAAAGGTTGGTATCTCTCTCATATTTCCATCTGTGTTGTAGATTAACATTCCTCCATTCATTTCTCCAGTTTCCTGTACTAACTGTGTATGTACACTGACACCTACAACTACTACTACTGTTAATGTGTGTGTGTGTGCTTTCCTTTCACTTTTGCTTGCACTTTGTTGCTAAGGCTTCAATATTTGCCCTTTACAGTCACTACTTGTATGCCTGCTAGGTGTCCTGACTGTAGTGTGCTGCTGTAGCTTTCCTATTTTCCATGTACATTCACACCTTGGAATGCTTGCTATATCTGCTAGGGTGTTACAGCATGCAGTGTGGTCTGGCCATGGTGTGGGCCTTGACATCTATTAGGGTATTTGAGTATGCTGCTGAGCAGGCCCCAGAGACTCTCAGGTTCATCTGTTATCTGCCTCATGGAATGGTACATATCAGTGGGGTACACCCATTAAATTGTCTGGTATGCTGCAGTTGTGACTGTGGGTTAGCATGAGCATATGTATTACTACACTTATTCTGCCATGCAAGTGGTGAATACTTTCAGGACTCCATAGTTACCATTGCATGTGTTGTTACTCCTTTCTGCCTACTGTTTGTACATTTCACATGGAGTCTGTGGGGCATCACTGTAAGTCATTCACTGTTGCTATGTCTAGACACTTAACTATTCAAATATGGTGGTGTCAGACCTCTCATGTGTACAAATATTTGCAGGTTGTCCACATTTCTGCCTCATATTTTGGTCAATATCTCATGCACAGCATTTTCTGGCAAATCACTCTGGGCTCAAGTCAGAATATAGTGACAAACATTCAAGTTTCAGACTTCATACCCTTCCAAACATCCCACAAAATGCAGACCCTGTTACAATCTGAACTGTCTGCGTTTGTTGTAACATTATTTGTAATGTGTCCCTGGTTTTGGGCGTTTGCTCCACATATTTTATTACTTGGTCTGGATGTGTTCCTGTAAGAGGTTGTGGGGTATGGGCAGTGATTATCCTGCTGTGAGTATGTGTGTGGCTTGCAAGGTGCTATAGTGACATTATTACCTACTAGCTACCAGCTAGCATGGCTGTTTCTGTTCACACACTACTATTATGGAAATCCACTAGTTTTGACAGTAATTCTAAATGACATGCTTTGTGTACTACACATCCTATATTCCCTTTACATTCATTCCTACTATTACATGATATATTTATTTTAGCACAATGTTCTTGTATAAGAGTCATGGCTTAGTGGTAAGTCATGCAGACTACTGTTTCCAAGGTCCTGGGTTTGGGACTGCCAGTGGGATTTTATTTTGCTTCTGAACTGACTACAGGACCTGTCAATCAAAGTGACTAAGGCACTTTTAAGCAGTTGTAACCGGGTTAGCGCTGGTTTGCGCAGAGCTCATGCATGCGCACTGGCGTTTAGCTCAGCGCACACAAGCGCACACCCGCTTACAACCGCTTAAACGTGTTTACTCTTGCGCACACCCGCGCTATTTTCTTTGAAAGAAATGAAAATGGGGAGACAGGAAAGTGGTGAAAAAGGGGTCGCAAAGAGGGTAAGACAGTAGGGAAACAAGCTTGGGTTTTGCAGGAGGGATATAGGTAAGGCCCATAGCTGCCCATTCCTTCATCAGCAACAGCTGTGCATATGTTTGTAATTTGGTGTGACATTTGATACCTTCCACCCCTGAGAGAGGTGTAAGGACAACAGTAATACTTGTTGTACAGCCAATTGTAATTGATAGTTTCCATGTCTGGTAGACATATGTGCGAATGGGCAGCTATGTATGGGGCGTAATTTTTTTGTGGGTACAGAGTGCCCTTTTTTTTTTTTTTCAGGTGAGAGTGGTATGTCAAGTGAAGGAAGTCGGTACAGCTGGGGAGGTAGGTTGGATAGGTAAACAGACAAGACAAACAAGACGCATACAGGGGTGGTGTATGACACGTGTTGGGGGGGTTACACAATTGACGGGGATGGAGGTTTGGATATCCAGAGCCCATGAGCCCACAGATGGCAACAGTGGAACTGATATCCCCACCCATAGGCAGTTGCCACTGTTCCTTCACTGCCCAGGATGGGGCTGTGTAGGCCGGGCAACAGGCATGCCCGTAAGTTGTGCCACCCGTGCCTCAAGCTGGCATAGGGGCTCGAGAACAGAGTCCCAAATCTCCCTACGCACCACAGTCCGGATGCTACGGAGGGTGAGTGATGGTTCTCCTCTGGCCACACTTGCAGAGGGGGGGGGTGAGCCCCATCCCCTGCAGCGCTTCCACCCGCAGGTGGCACAGGGCCACCGGAGGAGGGTCCAGACTTGGCACTAGTGCCAGGTACACTCGCCAGCTGAGGTGGAAGAGGTGGGTCCGCTGGAACCCGCCTTCCCTGTCATCCTATGTTTTGCATTATGTCATGACAGTTTGGGTTAGTGACATATAATACCATTCACAATTAGTTGTAACAGCATGCATTAGTATTCCCATTAACCAAACACCCAGATGTTCACACCACTGAACAGCGTGCATAACACATGCATAATTTGAACAGCAATACACAGTCCAACAACATGCAGGGTTAATTGATGGCAACAGGCCATCAGGTTTGGATGTATGAACAGGGCAGATGCATCAACAGACATGCAAATATATATGACCCAACAGGACAAATGCCCAGGGGTGTTAATTGTGATTGCACATACCATTTTCACATGGAATGGGTTATATGTGATTATAGGGTGGGGTGAAGAAAATAATATTAACACCTTCAAATACCAATACATATGCTGTACCGTTCTAATAGCTACAGATATATAAATACTACTGTTCTAACTACAGTTTCCTATATGATAACTATTTCAACTTGGTGATAGGACTGTTACTCCAACATCAATATACATTTTATTGTTCTTCATACACATTTCATATCTAGCTTTGTTCAGCTACATCATCCTGCTACATTTGCTTTATATAGCTGTAGACAAGTGTGGATGTTTGGTATATCAGACAATCATACTATCTGCATATTGCAGACTGAGAGCAACATATCCAGATTTTGGGATACACATTCCAGATGCAGCAACACTTTGAACAGATTTTGCTGTTTGGTTTTGATTCTCACATGCATTTCATTCTGTCTTGACTGCAGTATACTTTATTCAGGGGTTATTACTACTGTATTCCTGGATTCATGACACTTTCTCACACTCTCTCACTTGTTTTCATTTTACTATTCAGGATGGTACTTACTTCTAGGCTTTATTGACATGTTTTACCTGTAGTTATTACAATCCTTTCCAGCAGTCTCACTTCTGTCATGTTTCAGTATTTCAATAGGGATATATTTCACACATGTGATTTCATCATCTTCTGCAGCTATACTTTTCTGCCTGCTGCAGGTTGTGTACTATTTTCTTACAGGTGGGGCATTTTTATTTCAGAATTTATGTCAGACATTTTCATTTTTCTGTTTGGCTTACAGGCTGAAACACACTTTTGTAATCAAGCAATACTTGCAGACACTTTCACACTGTTACTTGCACATTTTATTCCTTAGTGACTACACTGCACTCTTTTGCTGACTGTCATACTTTTATATTTCTTTACAGTTACTGGTAGTGGATTACTGACCTGCCTGGTGGCGCAACCAGCCTATCGCCATAGGCTCTGCGGTTCATAGAACGGACACCTGCAGCTGTAATATAAATGAAGTAATATTGGAATACACATCTCCATAATATCAGCTAGTTTAATTTCTTACATACATAATTAAATGTAACTTACTCAGTAGTGGGGCGTTGGGCATTTGCCGGGCCTCCTGGATCCAAAGGTTCAGTTGGTCCTGCTTGCATCTCTTCAGGTCCGCATGGTGGTGACGGACCTGCTCACCAGTCCTTGGAATCCCTGTGGCACTGGTGAGATCATGAGCCAACCGGTCCCATGCCTTAGCCCTGTATGCTCCCCAGAGGACCTGGCCCTGTATGAGTTGGGCCTCATGATTGTGGACTAGGAGCCAGACCATTTACCTGGACTCCTCAACGCCCCACCTCTGTGCTCGAAAGAAACTACCCTCTCCTACTCCTGTCATTCTGCCTGCAGTTCAGTTCTACAATCGTTTATGCTGTGTATTCCCACCTATGGGGCTTATATAGTCCATTTTTCCCGCACATATCTGTGATTGGCCATTTTGGAATTGCATCAACTTCAGTAAACCTGCATTGTCATGCTCCAGTTTGTATTCATTCCTATATATTAGCTATTATTGCATTTATAGGTACTGCTGTCATGGCTTAGTGGTTTGGTACCTTGACTATGGTGTATAGTATCCTGGGTTCGAACCTGGCCACTACTTTTTATTTTTCATGACTGTCTAGACATGCTGAGGGGTGTGTCTGTGTAAAGGCAGTTTTGATACGGCTTGCTCAACGTTGCCCGTCGGTTAGCTTGTTTGCGTGGTGCGCAGCTCCGCGCAAATGGGGTATGCTGGTTTAAGCCTCATTTGGCTATCGGCACGCATATTACACTCAGCTGAGCTAGGGGCACTTAGATTCAGCGTGTTAAACCACTGCTCAGCTACAGGCACTCATTTTACACCAGTTAAACCACTGCTCACGTACGGGCAGATGCAGTCACCCTGTTAAACTGTAGCTCAGCTATGGGCACATCTGGCATTTTTTATTCTTTTGTTACCTCACATTTTTTCAATATAAGTGGGCTATTTCATTACATTTTACATAAAATGTGGTTTTATGTGTACATATTTGTCGGGGACTTGTTTCGTGCTTATTTTGCTAAAAATAAAAATTGGTGTTGTGGGAGCTCGAACCATGAATGCCTGCTCTTCAGTCAACATCTCTACCGCTACGCTATTGCTTCTTGGCTTACTTTGCATATTTAGTTCTTATATGCTTTCCCACTGACAGCTAACTGTAGCTGCGCTACGGGCACGCCCGCGCAAACGAGCGCACTCATGGTTAAACATTTTTACAATTTAAAAAAATATATAACATGTTTATTTATATATTTTCTGTTCATAGTCTGTGGGGGCATGTGTTGTGTTGTGTTTATTCACATTTCTGTGGACTCTGTCGTGGGTGTTTACTTTGGGCACTTTTACTCTTATGGGGGCGTGTCCGCTTACAGGGCTCGGCCTGCGGACACGCCCCCTACTGTCTTACATGGACCGTGTTAGCCTTAGGTGTGATTCGGCATGCTCTCATGAATATGCAGAGCATGCTGACATCACTCCGTTTAACTGCAGCCTCCGTGTAAGAGTTATAACTCTTACACGGAGGCTTCGTGAATCCTGCCCAATGTGTACTGCAAAGATGTAATATCAATATTACATTTTCTTATAGTTATTAAGTACTGTACAAGTTTCAGGGGAGGGTTTCACTTTATCCTCTGAGTAAATAGGAATAACTTGAAGGGTTTGTGTATCACAGAACTGTCACTGGTTTGTTAGTGATTGTCCTAGACCAATGTTTCTACTTTGGGGACTTGCTTCCTTCCCCAGTGTTCTGCAACCAAGGAGTTAGTAGATATAAGTAAGGCAGTGGGAAGCTCTTCTTGTGGGAGGGGAGGCATGGACTTGACCCCCCCCCATGTTTTAATCTTAGATATTTGTGCAATTTGATGTTCTTGGGTTTAGATATTTTGGATTTTTATAATCTGTACTTTAGATGGAAAAAACACCAACCCTACAGATGTGTGTGTATATGTACATGTATGTGTGAATGTGTATATGTATGTATATTGTATATGGGTTTACCTTTAAAATGTTGAGGTGCAGTCAGATGTGCAAAAGGCTGTTTGCAAAAGTTCGTGTTTGTGAACTGTAAATTGCCCAACTCACAAAAGAATGAATGCCAGTGTGCATTAACTCCTTTGAATGTGGCATTCTGAGTGGAGGTCACACTACAGTGGGGATGGGAACATGTACCCCTTCTCTCATTGTAGTACAATCTCAGAGTTAAAACATAAAATTAGCAGGGGGTGTGTGGGGTGCAGCCCCCCCCCCCACATAGGGGGTGCAGGGGGCTTTGCCTCCCTGCATAAAAGTTTTAGGAGACATCCAGAAATGACAGGTGTTTTGAACAAAGTTGACATTCCCAGAATGTTGACTTTCTTTGGGTAGCAGATTCACTCTTTTAAGGATTCGACTGTGCAGTTTCCAACATTACTCGTCGGGTACATGAAGAGTCGCACACGTGTGTTGCAGCATTTTAAAGGTAAACTGTGTGTGTGTGTGTGTGTGTGTGTGTGTGTGTGTGTGTATATATATATATATATATATATATATATATATATATATATATAAAGAGTAAGGCAGTTTGCAGATTCATAATGCTAACATAAGAGATCAAAACCATCTTTGATTGCAGCATGCTGGCATTAGCTCACAGGAATTCTCTAACTTGGAGATGATATAATAATTAGCATGGGATTTGCAGAGTACAGAAGGGGCAAACCCACTAGAAAAAAAAAAAAGTAAAAGAAAAATAAGTTTTGTGTTTTTGCAGTGCATTAGGTTTCAACCTAATACATTTGGTGCTAAGTGTTTCATGGAATGTGTCATTTACGTACATATATACATATATATATATATATATATATATATATATATATAAAAAACACCAACCATATTTGTGTGTGTGTGTGTTGATCTATAATAGACACATGAGGTATTTTATTTATTTATTTAGTTATCCTTTGTTGACCATCTTTTTTCAGAGGAGACCTGAGGTGGTACTTATACAACTAGGGGCAGTTTGGCCAGGGCACTGGGAATTTTCCCCTACTCTTTTCTATGGGTACTGTGGGATCTTTTACATCCACCTGAGCTATCACCAACTGAGGCAGATGGGGTATTGGTTTAGCATTTCATCTGTAGGACTCACTCAAGAGTGCAGCACCCCCTTATGTGGTACTGCAGTGTCAGCTGTCAGTCCACCAGGTTTGAGAAAGTAACCCACAACCTTCTGCACCAAAGGCAAGTGTGCAATCCATTACACCAGTGACTCTGCTTAGATAGATAGACAGATAGATATATAGATAGATAGCTAGACAATAGACAGACAGACACACACACACAAACATACATATAAATAGATAACACACACACACACACACACACACACACACACACACACACACACACATATATATATATATATATATATATATATATATATATATATATATATATATATATGGGTCTACCTGATAACGCCAAAAGCTGAGAAGAACGACAACGAGATAACCAACACCGGAAGATCGACAACGGAGAAGACCGAAAGTTGAAAATCCTGACGCTGAGAACACCGACATGTTAAGGTAAGTGTGCGATAGGGATGGACGTTAGGGTCAGGGTGCGGGTAAGGTAAGTGTGTGATAGCGACAGACAAGGGTTAGGGGCGGATTAAGTGAGTTAGGGTTAGGGTGCGGGTAAGGTAAGTGTGCGATAGTGACAGACTTAAGGGTTAGGGGCGGATTAAGTGAGTTAGGGTTAGGGTGAGGGTAAGGTAAGTGCGCGATAGTGATGGACCTTAGGGTTAGTGTCAGAAAAATATGTATTAATGTGTGTATGCTTAATGCTAATTAGAAATTAAATAAGTTAACATGTTTTTCATTCTATTTTATATGCACTGTTCTATATACAATTGAGTTTCATATGAGACTGAAAAGATGCTTTTTGAAACTGCAGTGTGCTTTCTGAAACTTGCAAGATGCCCTCTGACCTAGTAATTGCTAGCACAGCAATATTCATGTTTATGCCTTTTGGAAATGTACTTGAGAAGCAGGTGATTATCTGCTAGGTCAGGAAGAAATGAATGAACAATGCTATATTCTGTAAATGTAATGATTTTAAACAATCAGCTCTGTTCAAAGTATGAGAACATACACAGCTGCAGAAGTTTAGAGATAACATAGACAAAGGACTGTTAGAGAAATGAACTGCAATCTATACTTGCTTTGTGCTCGAATTAGCCATAGTACCTTGAATGGTAACATTGCATATATCTAACAGGTGGTAGCCAAGGCCACGTTGTTTTTCTTAGGAAGTTTCTCATAAAAATTGATAGTACCAGCAGAATATTGTAAAAACAATCACTACAAAATGATGATGACAAAACTTGTGATTCACTATGTCAGCTTGGTAGGCAATGTCTTATTAGAAAGTGTAAAAAAATGTCTGCATTTCCTAATTCTAGTTAGACAAACTCTGTATTAGCACGTTTTTGTCTCCTTGCTGCAAGATTAAAGTGCCTTAACCTGAACCTACCGTGTTTTGATCATTTTTAAAGTATATTTTTCCTTTGACAGTTTTGGTCCTTCAGACCAGAAAATATCTCTCACTCTAGGCTCAGGTCAGAATTGGGCCCGGTGGCATGCACCCGTACGGAGAAGTGGCCACATCGGCTCTTCTGTTTTGAAAGACCTCCGACTGAATTGTCGTTCGAAAGAGGCCAGCCACTGTTTCTGATCTGGGATTGGAGGACGAGACAATGTTCCAGTGGATCAACCCACGGAGGGTCAGGTAAGGAGGAATTTACCTTTTTTCTGTTTTAGATCAGGGACTTGTTACAGTATTGTTTTGTCAGGGAGATTTGCATGTGCAGATCAGGGACAAAAAGATTGCTGTCTTGTCATAGATCAGGGAAACAGAATAGGTAGGCAGTTATTCTAGATAAACTGTGAAAAGGTGTAAAATCGTGGTACCACATGATAAGAAGGGTTACGTAACAATTTCTAACTTAGCTAAGGCAACATGGGAAATCAGTGCACGAAAAGTTCCCGAGACCCGCCCCTAACCGAAGACGCGAAATATATGCAATTACAGCGTGCCGATAATGTTAAGTATTATACAAAATGGGTTGATAAATACAAATTTGATGGTAATTTAGTTAAACCTTTACTTATTAAACTTGTTAGACAACTTAAAACAGACACGAAAGGTCAGCTAAAAAAGCAACGACAATTTTGTGTCCCTCAGGCACACAGGTGGCTTGAGGAAGCAAACTGCAGGGAACAAAAGATTAAAAATTCAAAAGCAATGCTCTTAGATAAAGAAGATAATAACTTGGTAATAGCAACAGCCCCTCCTCCACCTCCTCCGCTTCCCTTACCAAAATATGAAGCGAGTGGGCAAGCTGATCCACCTCCGCTATACCCAGCTGTTCCTGCAAATTCAAAACCATTTGTCAGAGATCCTATCGAGACCAGGTCTCGAACACAGAACTTGAGAGGGGATATTGAATTATATGAAATGAATAAAGAGTCACAAGCTATGAATGAAGAAGAGATGTGTCCACTCATAGAAGTACCAAATCCGCAGGCAGGACAAGCAGGACAGGATCCAACTCTTCTAGTATATAGACCGTGGACACCGGAAGACATCTGGAAAGCCACAGAGAAAATTCCCCATCCAAAAGTTAATTTTAGGAAATTCTTAGAAGACTTACAGGGCATGAGGTTAAGTTACCATGTGAATGGAGAAGAAGTAGAGAAAGTAGTTAGACAAATCATAGGTCCAGATTGGCACGTAATCAGTGGCAACTGGAATCCCCGCGACGCAGAGCTTAGACCACTCCCACATAGTAACGCAGAACTGGACAACAGAGTGAAAGGTCTGACAAACCGAATCTCTGAGAAATGGAAGCCTAGGGCTGATTGGACTTGCATTAATCAATGCATACAACAAGAAGGTGAAACTATTGATAGATATTATGCCAGATTATTAGAATGTTTTAATAACCATTGTGGAATGCAGGTACCTGAAGATCAAACACATGATTCCCCATATGAGCAACAGCTAAAGAATGCATTTTTAAAAGGCAGTATTGCGCCCATTAGCAGCTTTATTACAAAGCACATGGTAGATCATCGTACAAGTAGATTACAGTCATTACTTGAATATGCAAGACATGCCGAAAGGCATTTTAATAGCAAAAAGAAAAAGAAAACTCAAGTATTTGCAGTAGAAGACGGATCAGAAGTCTTTGTAGTACAAACTGGGAAGAAGGGTAAGAAAAATACCCAGGGAAACAAACAATCTGATAAGCGATCCGAAGACTTTGGAGAAAGAAAGAAAAGGGGTGATTGTTTCAAATGCAGGAAAAAGGGACATTTAGCAAGGGATTGCAGGCAAAATAAAAAGGTAACCACAGAAGACAAGGAGGGTGAGGAATGACTATATGACAGTCAAGAATCACTGGATAGGAATAAACGAGAAAAGACAAATGCAAATGTGATAGAAAGGGTAGAGGATGTGACGGAAGAAATAGAGGATGTACATGAATTCATAGATAATGAAGAAAATGAAATTTTGGACTTAGCATTATTGAGCTTAGAGCTCTACTTGGCAGACACAAAACCGGAAGTTACACTTCTGGTAGAGGGGAGGGAAGTCAAATTCCTGTGTGACTCAGGGGCTTCACAGACCCTGATACATCCTTCCAAACTACCAGAAAATTCAGAATCACTGGACTACATATTAGTGAAAGCAGCTAATGGACAGCTGTATTGGGAGCCACTCTCCCACAACATAGCAATAACTGACCCAGTTTCAGGGATGACCCAGAAAAGCAAAATTGTTCTTTCTGCAAAATGCCCAGTGAATCTTTTGGGCAGAGACCTAATGCAGATATTTGGCATAGCCGTAGTTCCAACTATGCAGGGTATGGAAGCACAGCGACAAATGGATACTTTTGTAGTGCGACCGGAGGGTGAAACATTTTATTGGTACAGCCAGGACTTAGTTACGACTGGTCCAGGGGCAGTAACCGAAGAACTGATGAACGTAGCCATCAGTAAATCCCCCTCCCTTGACACTGATAAACAGCATTTGTTGCATTGCACTCTATATTACTGTAACAGACCAGGACCTGATAAAGAATATGAGCAAGAACTGTTTAGAAACCATGCTAATAGGTTAGTATTACGAAATTTGTACTGGGACACAGAAGGAAACAGTGTAGTAAGCTGTTCATTGCCCCAGGAATTCCTAGCACTTTACAAATCTAATCGATTACCACATGTAAGTTTAACTAAAGATAGAAATTTGAAGTGTGCAGACCTAGGAGAAAAAGTCACAAGGTGGGAAAAACAGACAGAGTTAGAACTCTCTGAACAAGGAGTACAAAAGCAGAAATTAAATTGGATAACACAGACACACCCAGCTGTGCACTCACAGGCAAGTGAGGATAGCTGAGTAGCACTCTTACTAGAGGAAGAGGAAAAAGCCTTACGAGACATATCAGAGACTCTCCGGTCAATAGGGAAATCAGATGTAGGACTTATTCGTACAGCAGGACCAGTTACTATCACGCCAAAATCAGCATTTAGACCTCAAAAGAGACAGTATCCCTTAAGAAAGGACGCAGAAATAGGAATCAAACCTATAATATCTGGAGCATTTCTCCCCGGGCCTCCACTGAAAACAGGCTCTGTGGAACCTAGTCGGACTTTCCCGGTCAACAAATGTTAAATAAATAAATAAATAAATAAATAAATAAATAATAGCAGCCCTACTTAAGGAAGGAGTCTTAATAGAATCTCCTGATTCACCGTGTAATACACCCTTATTTCCTGTTAGGAAAGCAAACGGAGAATGGCGTATGGTCCAAGATTTACAAGCTGTAAATGATGCAGTTATACCCAGGGCACCTACGGTGCCAGATCCACACACTTTATTGAATGATTTGAAACCTCAACAGAAGTATTTTTCTGTGGTAGATATTAGCAATGCATTTTTCTTAATACCAATAGACCCTGACAGCCAATATTGGTTTGCATTTACATTTCAGGGGAAACGGTATACATATACGAGACTGCCACAGGGATATTGTGAAAGTCCAACAATATTCACACAAGAAATGGCAAGTAACCTGGCGGGATTTATCCCACCGAAAGGCAGTCAGATTTTACTTTATGTAGACAACATTCTGCTGGCAGCCCCCACCCAGCAAGAATGCAGAGAGGATACCATAGCATTATTACAATTTTTAGCCACTCAAGGACACAAGGTAAACAAAAACAAACTGCAACTTTGGAAAAACAGGTCAAATACCTGGGATATGTAATATCCAAAGAAGGCAGAATATTAGATGAAGACAGAAAAACAGCAATATTACAAGCACCTAAACCAGCTACCAAGAAGGAAATGATGTCCTTCCTGGGTACTACTAACTTTTGTCAGAGTTGGATTCCAAACTATGCTTTGGAATCTGCTCCGCTGACTAACTTGATATTCAAAAAGCTGATGGCAGCACAAGATTTATTACAGTGGACACCAGAAGCAGAATCAGCTTTCTGCAAACTGAAACAATGGATAGCTTCTTCCTTAGTTTTAGGATTACCAAACTATCATAAGCAATTTTTCCAAACTGTAGACTGTAAGCAAGGTTATATGACATCAGTGTTAACACAACAGCATGGGGACAAACAACGCCCCATAGCTTACTATTCATCACAGCTAGACCTAGTGGCGTGATCCTTGCCCCACTGTGTACAAGCAGTAGTCACAGCTGCAATGGCAGTGCAGGCTTCAGCCTCAGTAGTATTGTTCCACCCTCTCACATTGAGAGTGCCTCATGCAGTCGCGATTTTTCACTGCAAGAAAAAGTAGCATATCTTTCTCCTGCTAGACATCTTTCCTGTATGACTATACTGTTGAGCCAACCTCATATGACAATTGAATGATGCACAACTTTGAATCCGTCAACCTTGCTCCCAACCCCTGCAGATGGCAAACCACACTGCTGCCTGCAGGAGATTGAGCAAAAGACACTACCTAGAAAAGACCTTACAGATGTTCCCTTGGATGATGCCGAGGTGACATACTATGTGGACGGCTCGTGCAGGAGGGGTCCTACAGGACAGAATCTAGTGGGGTATGCAGTAGTTTCTGATACCGAGATTTTAGAAGCCAAGTCTTTACCACACAACTTATCTGCACAAGCAGCAGAATTGATTGCCTTGACAAGGGCATGTACCTTAGCAAAAGGTAAGAAAGTAAACATTTTTACTGACAGTCAGTATGCTTTTTCTACTGTACATGTTTTTGCGCAGCAGTGGAAAAATAGAGGAATGATAACATCTACTGGTAAACCAATTAACCATGCGCAATTTATTTTAGACTTGTTAGACTCTATTCAGTTACCTCAGAAAGTAGCTATTTGCAAATGCGTAGCTTATACCAAGCAACAGGATAGAATTTCAAAAGGTAATGCGAGGGCTGATACAGCTGCAAAACAAGCAGCTTCAGCTTCAGAAGTTTTTCTTTTGAGTGAAGAATTACAACCATCTGAGATTTTAGACTTAGAAATGTTAAAAACAATGCAGACACTTACTACAAATGTAGAAAAACAGAAGTGGATAAAACGAGGAGCAATCCTTGAGAAGGGACTGTACATCTCCAAAGAAAACAAACCGATTTTACCATCTAACTTGTTTAGATATGCAGCTTTGTTGAGCCATGGGCAGTGCCATGTCTCAACAGGGGGGATGGTACAGTTAGTGAATCGAGTGTTTACGACGTATGGATTTACAAACTACACAAAAAATTTTTGTGCAGCATGCCATGTTTGTAACAAGCATCATGCACAAGGGGCATTGAAACCTAAGCAGGGGAATTTCCCTATACCACCGTATCCGTTCCATACTATTTATATGGATTTTATAGAACTGAACAAATGCGAAAATAAGAAGTACTGCCTTGTCATTATAGATATGTTTTCCAAATGGGTGGAAGCTTTTCCAACTAAAAATCCAGATGCAGATACTGTTGCAAAAGTCCTTGTTAAAGAAATTATTCCTAGATTTGGCATACCAGAAAAGATTTATAGTGACAATGGCACACACTTTGTAAATCAAACTATACAACAACTTAGCCATTATTTTGGGATTTCTCTGAAAAATCATTGTGCATACCACCCCCAATCTGCAGGATTAGTAGAGAGGCATAATGGGGTTTTGAAAAACAAGCTTAGAAAATTGATTAGTGAGACACAAAAGAACTGGGTGCACTGTTTACCTCTGGCACTGTTGAGCATGAGAACTGTTCCAAATGCAAAAGGGTTAACTCCTTTTGAAGTTCTCTTTGGGAGGGCATATTATACACCTCAATGGAAACCTCTCATGCCTGCAGAGCAGGAGGCTGACAGTTCACTTGCAGGGTATATGAGGCGATTTTTGAAGAACAAACTTTTGCAGTTAAATTCTGTTTCAGATAAAGAGCAAACAAGACCATCGGAAGCAGCAGTAGCCCCAGGCACATGGGTCTGGGTGAAGGTGGTGAAGAGAAAAAACTGGAGTTCTCTGAAGTGGGAAGGGCCGTACCAAGTACTACTGTCGACACCCACTGCAGTCAAGATCGCAGAGCGAGCGTCCTGGATTCATTTCACACACTGTAAACTGGTTAAGAACTTTGAACTGGACAAAAACCTTGTTACTGTTGTACAATGAGAACAAAATGACCAGGTATAGAGCAAACAGAGATGCAGAACACCCTCAAAAAACTTGCATGATTATTCTGGTAGCTATACTGATAACATTGATCTTTTTGTTGTCGCCTTTCCTTTTTCCTGCCACAAAAGTTGAACTGATTAAACGTGATGAGCCGACCATAGACTGCCACCCAAACTTTAACACTTATCAGGCAATTACACGTGTGTATGCTGAGACTTTTAATGTTTCAAACTGCTGGATTTGCACAGCCATACCAACAGCATACGGGGGATTATTAATGACTGCAGTCCCCCTAGGGGTCAATGAGACTTGGGAAAACTTGATTTATGACACCGTAGCTATTAAAGCATATGATAAGATAGCACTGTATTTGCCTGTGACACAAAAGGGAATTGTATGTTTTTATAAGAATGACACAATCCAAGTGGGTTGGAGCAGGTGCAATGTGACTGTACATTACAAATGTTATACCAAAGCAAACAAAATGGGTACAGCTTGTAATTCAAATTATGACTCATTTCTTGAGTTCATGCATAAGACTATTGAACAAGTGCAACGTAATCCTGTACTTTTTAAACAACTATCTGTAATAGATAGGAAAATGTTTCATGCAGGGCAGCCATTTTGTAACAAAGTAACTACTGAGGTAGAGGATTGTTATTTTGTGTGTGGTAAGAAAGCATATAAATGGTTACCTGAGAATTGGTCCGGCAGTTGTTTTTTGAGGTACCTGGTTCCGGCCATATGACACACTGCAGTTTTGCCTCAGGGAAATATTTGAAATACCCGAGATGTGGCCAAGAAAGCTGTCAGGAAGCCTGAAAATCCAGTGGGACAGATCGAGGTGGGCTAGAAAGACCATCATACTGTGGGTACCAAACTGACGCACATGGACTTGAGTGATGCTGTTATATCGTGGGCAGGCATATTACCTGCATATGGCGCAGTGAAATCGATTTGGGAGCTGCGAAAACTGTCTAAACTTCTCAAAGTAATGAGTAATGCAACTTTTTCTGCTCTTGAATTGATAACTGATGAACTGAATGCTATGAGAACTGTAGTGCTCCAGAACCAAATGACCCTTGACTTCACCCTAGCGGCGAGAGGTGGTACGTGCACTTTAATCAAAGAAGAGTGCTGTGCGTATATACCTGATCATCAACATGAGATAAACGACCACCTTGAGGTGATACAGCAAGTGTCGGCCATGACCAAACCAGGCCCAAACCCTCTGACGGACTTTTTCCAGAATTTGTTTGGGGGGTGGGGTTCCATCCTAATGAACATCCTGATTGCCATTTGTGTGGGATTACTCCTATTAGGAGCATGTATTTGTTGTGGTATTCCCTGCATGAAAAAGTTAATCAAAGAATTTATAGATATATCAGTTTCTGAGACTTTGTATCAAAGTACTGAAATTGAAAAATTGTTAGAATGTGAAACACTTTCATAAGTTTAAACTGAATGACTTTCTTAACTGCAAATCCTGAATGGAAGAGGTTAGGAGAAGAAGCAAACTGTTTATTCTTTTGAAAATAGAATCAAAAAGTATTAACAGGGGGGAAATGTCAGAAAAATATGTATTAATGTGTGTATGCATAATGCTAATTAGAAATTAAATAAGTTAACACGTTTTTCATTCTATTTTATATGCACTGTTCTATATACAGTTGAGTTTCATATGAGACTGAAAAGATGCTTTTTGAAACTGCAGTGTGCTTTCTGAAACTTGCAAGATGCCCTCTGACCTAATAATTGCTAGCACAGCAATATTCATGTTTATGCCTTTTGGAAATGTACTTGAGAAGCAGGTGATTATCTGCTAGGTCAGGAAGAAATGAATGAACAATGCTATATTCTGTAAATGTAATGATTTTAAACAATCAGCTCTGTTCAAAGTATGAGAACATACACAGCTGCAGAAGTTTAGAGATAACATAGACAAAGGACTGTTAGAGAAATTAACTGCAATCTATACTTGCTTTGTGCTCGAATTAGCCATAGTACCTTGAATGGTAACATTGCATATATCTAACCGGTGGTAGCCAAGGCCACGTTGTTTTTCTTAGGAAGTTTCTCATAAAAATTGATAGTACCAGCAGAATATTGTAAAAACAATCACTACAAAATGATGATGACAAAACTTGTGATTCACTACGTCAGCTTGGTAGGCAATGTCTTATTAGAAAGTGTATAAAAATGTCTGCATTTCCTGATTCTAGTTAGTCAAACTCTGTATTAGCACGTTTTTGTCTCCTTGCTGCAAGATTAAAGTGCCTTAACCTGAACCTACCATGTTTTGATCATTTTTAAAGTATATTTTTCCTTTGACAGTTAGGGTTTGGGTTAAGATTAGTGCGTAGATAGTTGTATATGTAAGGTTTAGTGTAGGTTTGTAAGGTTGTTGGTGTGCTTGTGTTGTGTGTGTGTTTTTCGGAAAAGGTATTTGTTTTGTTGAGTGCCGTTATTGTGGTTTGTCGGGCATGTGAAGTTTCATGTTTTTGAACTTTCAGTTTTTTGGTGTCAGTTATTTCGTTGTCAGTGTTTTGGCATGTCGGCGTTTTCAGGCAGACCCATATATATATATATATATATATGGAGAGAGAGAGAAAGATTTAAATAGATAGATACATTCACTGGAAAGATGGCACTATCAATACTCCCTGTACTGAACATGGAAATATGACAAGCAGAACTTCTGCAATTTAAATCCTCAAAGGTGGGGTATTGATCTCATTTGCATTTTGTACCCATATGTATAATTCCTTTAAAGCTTTGATAAGAAATGTCAAACAGAGATTGACATATGATGTCTTACAGGTAGCTATCAAATTCATAGTTTACAGGCACTTCAGTGTCTCAGGCTAGTATGTTGCATTATATTTGGTTTACATTGGGGTAGTATATGACCCATTTTCAGGAAGAAAACTGCAGTGCATATGCACACTATAGCTGTAGTAAGTTGGCACTACACCAAAGATAAGTAATTCACATACATTTTTTCAGAATACTGACTTTTTTGTCTCCTGATTTTTATTCACCCCATCATCCCAGAATTTAGACTTATATGAAGTGGTGCAGATTACATGAAGGCAGTGTTGTCTACAAATCTTTATACCTGAAATCATGAAGTTCATTCTGCAGCTGAATGCCATGAAATATTATTTCAGGGAACTTTGCTAGACAATTTCAAAATCTTTTCCAAGATCTGATACTATATTGTTAAGTACTACCTACATATGCTCTACATATTAGGCTGCTCTATTTTTTTACTTTTGTTTCATAATAAAGATATACATGAGACATTTATTCAGTCGATTATACATTTCATAACAAAACCCATTATCACAAGTAATGCAAAAGGATATCAAGAAACAAAAAATAAGCATTTCTGCAGGAAGCAAGGCCCAATGCATCACCCAGCTTCTCTTATTCTTACTCTGAGACACCAAATATAATCCAACGTACCAGCATGTAACAATGAAGTGCCTGTAAAACCATGCATCTGATATTCAGTAAGTACCAGACTCATACTGTTAATGTGTTGTTCGGGCATCAGAACTAAGAGTAATACTAATTTATCAGAAAATAATATTTTCTTTCATTTAAAATGGTAGACAACAGTTTTTACAAGTGCAGACTGAGACATGCACACTGGAGATGTTATTATTACCTTACCTGTAGAACTATTATCTCATGCATTGCATTGTATGTATAGGCAAGTACCCTAGTGCCTTATTCAAAAAAATTATAAGAAAATCTGGAAATAATTTGTATGAGAAACAAATTAAAATCAGACTTGTCATTAGAAAATGGCAACCGGCAACATTTGCAAAACATTCAGTTTAAAATAAAAGCATAACTGTCACTTTTTTTCTGAGTAGCAAATATATAACTACCAGAAACATAAACACATACTGTGTTGTCTTCAATTCTAAAAAGGTTACGCAGTACAAAAGTGAGTTGCTATTTTTAATGTGGTGACATTAAAATGATATTAAAGATTTTTTTTTATTAAAATTGAAAATGCAGCTGCTTCTGTGCCCTTTAAGCTATGGATAAAAATCTAAATGTATTTAAATGCAATTATTCTGGTATCATTTCTTGCAGAATTTCATGAACATATGTCAAACCATTTACACTGTGACCAAAAATACTTCAAAATAGTGGTGAAGGAATTAATCTGGAGTATTATCTGCTCCATGGAAAATCTGAAACCATACATTTGCATATTTACTATGCTTGGTCTGAAGGTAAAAAAATTCCTCTCTAATTTATCCTTCAGTTATGAATAGTATGAAAAGGTGTCTCCATTCCTTTGCATTTATCTTCCTATACTTACATTGAATATTATACTTCATGTTTGAAATTATTATTCTCATTACAATTTATTTAATACTACACGTTAGGCACTCACAAGCAATATTCACAAAAGCTGACTGTCAGCTACCTTCTACAGGTCTGACATTATTTTTTGATATCACCATTGCTAAAAGTTAGATGCATCTTTTTTTTTTTATTTTTGTATATAGATCCAAGCATAACTACAGTAGTATCGTGGTTATAGGGCAGACACAGGGCACCTTGGTTTCACGTTATAGTGCACAAAGAAGTGTGATGACATTCTTTAGTTAAGCTCTGGAAAAAATATTATCTTAACAGGGAAGTCTTCAGTTTCATAATAATTCACAGTTGTATTGGCATTCCCCGATATTGCAATGACTGAACATAAAGTGCTTACATTTTTATATTTTGTTATTGTGGATCCACTGCATAGTCACAGTGATTCCCCTTGTGTGCTTTATCAAAGGATATGATCATACCTTAGGTATGTCAGGCAGGAGGTGACTTCCTTGAGGTATTTCTCTCTCTCTGTCATGATAACACCCTGCCATATGCTGTCACGCATTATTTCTGGTTAATATTGACTTGCTTGAGCTGACTGCTTGTTTTTAGATTACTCAGGCTGCAATTGTACAAGGTGCTGTTTGCTGCTTGCTATAACAGTGTGTAAAGGCTTGATGCAGTAAGCTATACTGTATTATTCTAAGATCAAGGGAGTTCAGAAAAAAAGCGTTATTGACATTTTTTAATAATGGCCATGCTTTCTTCACATTGCAGTAACAGCACAGTGTACTGTACAATGAAGGAATTAAGTAAAAATCCATCTATTGTAATATATCAAAGATGTACATACTGTAAACACAATAGCTTATACATTGTATAATGAATTGTATTACTACAAGTAACTTCCACATATACTGACTTAAAAAGCTCAAGTAGAAATGCATAAAAAAGAAAAAAATAAGCATTTCTCAGGGAGCAAAGCCCAATGCATGCCCACCCATACTCCCGTTTATTCTCATTCTGCTGTTACTGCAATGTGAAGAAAGCATGGCAGTTCATTTCACTCATTATCCACATAATCAAATAAAAGATCACAGAAGAACTGAAACCTAGCCCAGCACTCAGTGTGTGCATGGCATAGATTTACAAGACACACAGACACACAAACACATACACACATAAACAAAGACATACACTATCTCACCCTCACACAACATAAAACCTGTAGATAATTTAGAGCAACAACAGTTCGCATACAGCATGTTTTTGGAAAGTGGGAAGAAATACACAAAAAAAATGAAAACACCGCAGACAGTTACAAGGAAGAAATGCAGACTATACAAATAAGTCATCATAACTGAAAATCAAACTGGAGAACCAAGTATTGTTGATCAGCAAATACTAACCATTTTCCCAACCAATCTCCCATAAAACATTTTGTAAGAAGTAACCTGCTTATGTCTGCAATGAGGCCAGCCTGGTCAGAGAAACAACATTACAGTTTTCCACAACAGCAGTCAATGATTCTTATTATAATTGATATGGGAGAATCCCATTTATTAACAAGATTAAAAATGCTATGGATAGAAATTTCGTCTCAAAGGTCGGGTAAACAAATGGCAGTTCCACAGAAACTAAACTAACCCACCAAGGCCAAAATTTATCTCAATATTCAAATTTTCTAAATAAAGTTTTGCATGGAGCTGATGCAAATCACGTTCATAATGCAAAACAGTCTGGATCTTAAAGAATTTTGGAAGACAGTGAAAATAGTAAGGAAGTAAAAAGTAAGAGAAATGTGATTTGTCCCCATCTCAGTTAATTTTTGGTTAACAAACACTTGGGTGCATCATTTCTGTACCTTCTTACACATTTTATTTTTAATTTCTCATGTTTTCACACTCACAAGGGCCTAATAGTAACAGGTTCTTAATCCCTGCTAAAGCCATGCTCCATTTGCAAAAAATATTAAACTGAAGATATCACAGAATGGTTTTGGATAACTGCAGAACAAAGGGAAAGGGGATGAAGTATGACAGGAAAGGCAGTCCTCTTGAATAACAACTTATATAAATGCTCATAGGAATGCTGTTCCAGGTCAAAATTTGATATAGTTCCAGCCAGTATAGCAAGACCCTGAAAGGTCAATAGAAACAAGGCAAACTCAAGGACAAAAGTACTGAATAACAATACTTCCAGAACATGCTTTACTGCCAGATCAAATACCCACGCTGCAGTGCTTGGTGAAGGTATGTATCAGTGACCACATGGCTGCAGAGAAAATTGTCCATATTGGGCAAGCTCCTGAAGCAAGCACTGGACATAGCCACACCAATAATAAATTTGGCCTTTTACTACAAAAATAATGCAGATGGCAAACCACAACAGTGATTTTTTTTTAACTCTGTTGGAACTTTAACTAAGACAGGGAACTTGCATCTCTTCCTAAATTTATGAACCTTAAGATAAAACTGCAACTGTTATGAATTTTGTGTATGTGAAGAATACGTTCACATTTGTTCCAAGCTTTCATGAAAAGCACTGGAAGGTGACTACACTATGAAAAAAACTTTGAGGCTACTTTTAGGAAAAGGCACATATGTATTAATCCTAATGGGCACCTAGTCCTTGAGGAAAAAATATAAAATAGTTTTTTTTTTTTTTTTATACAAGCACTTCAAGCACTTCCAGCTCCAAGATGTGTCAAGCAGAAGTCATGGCTACCAGAAATCGCTATTCCAGACCACCAGTTGTAGCTCCACCAAGCTGTCCCTTTCAAATGTTGGATTAGGCAGCTGAAAGATTTTTTTTCTTGATGGAGCCTCTAACAGGAAACAATAAGGACTTTTAGGGGATGAAGCAACAGAAACTGTTAGAGGATTTGGTGGGATGACCAAATGAGCGTTAAGTAGTAGTGCTAAGCCTATCTTTCTAGACAACTGAGTGGCACCTTTTCAAGGAAAGTAAGTGAAGAGCTATGGAGCAGATGAGAGGCATACATGGTTTTCATTAAGGAAGGCATTTGTGCCTTCTCTGAATTTCTTTCATTATTTTGGTGAACTCATCCTCGTTTGGCTGAATCTGCTATCTCCATTAGGAGCTAAAGTAAGAGATGGCACATGGAACACAATGGACCTAAATGCTGATACTGGAGATCCTGAGGGGGTGATTTCAGCCCAAATGAAATCCATGTTCCTTCATCGACAGAAGGTGAAAGGAATTAATTTCATGGAATTGGAATTAGATCAAGCTCCAACCATCACTTATCCAAGGTCCTACTTCTAAGTTGTGGGCAAATTCCCCTCAGGACATCTGCAAGAGTTGGTGGTGGGCATCCATACTGTGTTCCTTAGAATCAACTGTGGGAAGGGAACTTCTCTTCTCACCTTTGAGCAGATCTGGACAACTACCCATCACTAGCAAATAACAAGTCCACTGCTCCTGTGGTGCTCTGAAGTGGAACCACATCTGAAGCCTAGAAGTCTGAGGCTTAGTGTTGAGATCACTCACCCTAGGCTCCTACGTGAGGTTTTACTATTTTATGTGAATTGTTGTTTATTTATTTGTTCATATTTCTCTGCTTTAATGTGCCTAACTTTCTAGGAGCATAGTTAAAAAAGTTGTATTGGTTGACTGACTGATATGCAGACTAGCTTTGCAATTAATCATTTTACTGGACTGATTCCATGACAGCCAGATACTTGGATAAAATATTGACCATAAGCTTGTTTTACCACTCTGTTGAGTCTCTGGCTAGAGTAACTTAACAGTGGTAACAACTGCTGATGTTATACTGTTGTCCAAAACAGAGTAAGTAGTGACTGTGGTCCTGATTCATGACTTAACCACCACAAGAGTATCTAAAAAGAAAAAGAAGAGACTTTTTTTTCAATGAAATGAATAAGTGGCTTCACAGTAGTAGGAAGTGTAGCTGTGAGCTTGGACATGATTTAATTCTGACATATTGCCAAAGACCAAAGGAGTGGGCATAAGTGTGACTTGATAAAACTGTGAACAGCCATTCAAAAGGGAATAGAAAGAAGAACAGAAAATTGTCAACCCACGGATTCCTTCCGAGTATGACTCTCTTTTCTTTTATTTTATCTAATCTCTATCCATGAGCTCAATACCCATACTCCCATCCTTCAAAACCATTCTGAAAGACTTCCTAGCCAAAAGCTGGCTCTGTTCTTGCTCAACAGCAGGATAAACTATATCCCTAAATGTTAACAACCTATTCATACCTTACATCTCCTTACTGTCTCTCCTTCACTCACTTCCTTACTTCTTTCAATTTCTCTCCCCTAGCGTTCTCTCTAAATATATCATAATCCTAATTTTCTCTCACTTCATATTGCAATTCCTGTTTGTATTATACTAACCTACCTTTAATTTCTATATAACCCAGCTAAACTTTCCAGGTCTATATTAAAAGAACGAACGTTTACTTACCCGAATACCTAAACACTGACATGTCTTCATCGAACCGCGAAAACATCAATCGTCCTGAAGAGCGAAATCCGAAACGTTGAATCATCATGGTTGGCCCTTCTGCAGTATAGCTCTGTAAGGTAAGTGTGAGATAGTTACGGACCTTAGGATTAGGGTGTGGGTGCATAGATGGTAATGTATGTTAGATTTTAGTGTAGGGTTAGAAATAGGGTTTTATTAAGTGCATGTGTGTAGATTATTTAGTTTGTTTGGGTATAGCTTTTTAAGCTAAGTGTGCGATAGTTACGGACCTTAGGGTTAGGGTGCAGGTTAAGTTAAGTGCATACATGGTGGTATATGCAAGATTTAGTGTAGGATTAGAAATAGGGTTTAGTTTAGGGTTAGAAGTATTTTTGGCTTTATTACTATAGACTTCTTTATATATATTTTTGATGTAAAATAGTGTCTCTGCCTAATGTTTCATACTAGAGTAAATATAATTGTTGTTGGAGGAAGTATTTTACATCCAAAATATAAGTTAAGTATTTAATAAAAACAAACAAAAAAGGCATAATGGCTCATATTCAAAACTTTATTGTAATCCTCTGGCACTTCAGTACAAGCCTTCAGAAGAGTTCAAATCTAAAATGACTTCAAAAATAAGTTTTAATTGCTGTTTAATACAATTGATATTTATAGGTTATACATGGCAGATATTTGGTGATGTCATTTTAGATATGAAGAGTGTAGTTCATTACCTCAGTGCCATTTTGTTGAACAGCATTTGTCAATTCAAGTTGTGGTAACTATATAATAAAGTATATGGATGGTTCAGTACTCATCCACAATGCTGACAAAATGGGTAAACTCAAAAAGATCTGCTACCATCTTCAAATACAGTTCTGAGCTAGCTCAACCTGAACAATTTGATATTTAATAAGAAAGCAAAACTAATACTATTTGATAATAACAATACTGTATCGAACAGCCAAACAAACTTTACGCTAAAAGGAGGAACAGCAGAAGCAGAAGCATAGAAGGTGCTAAGCTGCGACTTTAGTTTCCTCACTTCCGATTTATCACCACCTGTCAAGTATACTCACTAGTTTCCAATTTATTATTAAAATCAGCTCCCCTCATGTCTGCTCTGAGGTTATATGGCTGCTTTAATTCTGCACTTAAGCATTTGGTGCCATTTGTTAATTAGGTCTGATGAATTACTGATTATTTCTGTGGAAAGGAAGTACGAGGGGATGCTGAAAAGTTCTAAGCCTGACCAAGAAGTGAATGACTTGGAGCCATGAAACTTATAAGTTATTCAATATATTCTCCCTGAAGTTCAACACACTTGTCACATTGTGTCTGAAGTTACTGTAACCCTGCCAAAAAAAGTGAAGTCTGGTCACAGAAATACTGCTCCGCTGCTGAACTCACCTCTGAATCACTCAAAAATTGCTGCCCTTTCAAACTCTTTTTAATGTTTGGAAAGAGGAAATAGTCAGATGGAGCAAGATCTGGTGAGTAGGGTGAATGGTCTATGCACTCAAACCCCAGTTTCATCAAAACATCCATTGTTTTGCCAGCCTTGTTAACAGGTGCATTGTCTTGCCAAAACAGAACTCCTTTCTGCAGCTTCCTTCTTTTTTCTTTCAATGCCTCCTTTAATCGGCACAGCAAGTTACAGTAGTATTCTGCATTAACTAGTTGGCTCCTTGGAAGACAGTCATTCATTACAACACCTTCCTGATCCCAAAACACTGTAGCCATGACCTTTTGTGCTGAGTTTTAGGTCTTGAACTTCTTTGGCCTTGGTAAACCTGAGTGCCCCCATCGCACGGACTGTTGTTTTGTCTCAGGATCATAGTGGTGTATCCATGTTTCATCAACAGTAGCTAATTATTCCAAAACATTGGCACCAGCATGACAAAATGCCACAAAATCAACTTGGAAGTGTCTACTCAACATCTTTTCTCATCAATATTCAAACAGTTAGCCACCCACTTGGCTGACAGCTTCTGCATACCCAGCTACTCATGGATTTTAAACCCAACACATTCCCTGGATATCTGTATTGCCTCAGCAATTGTTTTAGCTGATATTCGCTGATCTGCCAAAATGAGGTCATGGACAGGGTCAACAATTTCAGAAGTTGACACCGTTTGAGGCCTCCCAGACCCTGCTGCATCTTCTGTCTCAAACTCCCCATGCTGAAAGTTTGCACACCACTTCACAGTTCAGTAAGAAGGGCACTTGTCACTCAATGTTTGCATCATACATTCATGGATTTCCTTTGGAGTTTTCTTCTGCAGGAATAGGAACATCACACATCCACATTTGAAAATTCTACACTTCATTGACACGGTTCAATCAATGATCTGAAATAATGTCAAAACATAGTGTTACGATTCTTCAAATTGGCACTTTACAAGATGAAATAACCCTCGTTTCAGCTACAGAGGCAAAATAATGCTCAGAATTTAGAAATCTGGTCAGGCTTAGAACTTTTCAACACCACCTCGTACATAACTGTTTTGCCATTAAAGTTTACCATCTACACATTTCAGCATGCATGTTTGTAGATCACTTTTAAACAAAGGTTCATAGTTAAGTACTACGCTAGCTACCCTTGTGTGCCATTTTAAGCCTAGCCAATTTCCCTAACAAAGGTGACAATCAAACCCTGTACCATGTGTCTGTGAGGCAAGCACCTTGACCATTAAACCAATCCCCCAACCTTCATCTCAGTATTGGACTGTGTTTAGAACACTCTCACTTTCATTTGCCATAGGTGGCAGCATCCTTACCAGGAAAGATGTGATTTTTAAAAGTGTGGTAAGGTTTTTGGGGTACAATGAGCCAGTGGAGGAAAAGGATGTAATTATGCCTGTCTTTGGTGCAGAATTGTTGGTGGGTAATAGAATACCATCATGCCACTGGTTGGGTTGTATTTCCTGAAGAATTTTATACAGTTCTTCATATTTATGTGATTATGTTATTCTCCAGGAAGGTTTACTGAGAAAGTTAATTTGTTGATAAACTCTTGAAATTACAGGAGTAATTTGTACCTTTTGCTTTTTATACCTCTCAACTGTACAGATTTTCACAGAAGATTTTTTTCTCATATTTTTGGTCTGTTTTTCATAAAATTGTGGTTTTCTGGGAAATTAGTGGCAAGTCATTAAAGCCTGGAGTGAAAAAATAATGACAGACATTTGAGTTGCAGACTCATATCCTTCAGAAAATTCATGCTAATGAAAAATCTGTTATTCTATCAACTTTCTAAGTTTGCAAGGGCAATATTTCAAAATTGTCCCAATTTTTGGCCCTATGTCTCACTTTTACTTATGGTTTTGTCCATATTTCTTGCTCAAAGAGGTTGAGAGGTATGTTTGTGATTGTTATACATGATTATATGGAAGGCCTGCATTTGTGTACAAATCTCTTAAAATGATTAAAACAATGCAAATTATTCACATTAAAAACTATGGTAAACTTAACAAAATAGTTTAGACAGAGTGTATAGACTACCTTATGCATAAAGGAAGGGTTAGTCTTCAAATAAACTCTTATATTTGTGAAAACTACATACAATTCTCAGCACATTAAGGGTTATAACTGAGAAATCCTCCTAACTAAACTGATGGCTGCCATAAACAGACTCTTCCAGGGCAAGTCCTTCAAATCAATTTTGCTATAGTGTTCCAAAAATAATTGTGAACTTTTTAGTGTTGAGACTGAGATCCCACACATATTGATCACTCACTGGACCTGAAATGCACTGCACCCTTCTAAAACAGTTTTACTGCAGAGATGGCCAAGACTGGTGAGTCCAGGAGTATGTAGACTGAAGACTAGCTTTCTCGTTTGCCATGGTACAGCAACATGCCATTTTCTGGCATTTGGTCTTCTCCACTTCTACAAGACAAGAAATACTTCAAGGAAAATAACTGACTTTTAACAGCTAGCCTGAAATCTTCCATGCCATTAGTCTTGGGCTTTCCTGATGCCAGAGCTCCTACCCATGGTGTCTGCAATGCATGGGTGGGCTATTAGTTCTTGGTTCTTCCTTCACTGACTACAGTCAGAGAACTAGATCAGTCTTGGCCAAAAGGGGGCTACCAAAATGAACTTTTTTTTTACCTTCAGTTAACACCAATGGAATTAGTGGCATTGGAGGAAGGCCATAAATCAGACCAATTCCATTTGATCAAAAAGACATTGGTGGCCTTAACTATTGAACGTAGAGTCTTGGAGCAAAATTTCTTCACCTGATACCTGATGTGACAGTCAGATAAAATTATATTTGGGTTGCCCTATATTTGAGTGATCTTCAGAAGGGTGGCCCTTCTGTGGAAAGCATATGAACCAGCTTGGGAATAATGTTTCTGTTTTTTCTGGTGAGAGAAAGAGTAAAGGGACATTACTTCCTAGTCTTTCCAGAGACTACCAGACACTGGAAGGGTTGAAATTGCTTCTTAGGATCCTGTCTGGGATAAGTGCTAACATGTCTGTCTTTGACTAGGAGATATGTGGGACTTCCCAATTGCTCTGCTTGCCATTTCTGTGGAAATCTCTTAAACTTAAATTTTGAACCATTATGCAGCATGGATCTCTGTCGTGATAAGCTACTGTAGGTGCTATCTAGGGCATATACAAGAAGTTGACTACAAACACATTTGTAAATCTCTACAAAATACACTGAACACCAAAGAGCCTGCTGCCCAATGCTCAGGAACCTGTTTGGGATTAGTGGCACTTTTTTGTTCCTGTTTATAAAAGGAGTAAAAGAGTATAAATTCCTACCTATGAGTGGCAACAGTGAGACCAGCACTAGTAGTAGACATGCAGCAGCCTGTAGTTAAAATACCACTATTCATCAGTGGTGGCAAACCTTGTTCATACCTCTTATACCTTTTACAGTGTATTGTGCACTGTATCTTTCTTACTGTTACTGTATGTGTAACCAAGCACTATGTCACACATAACATTTCCTGTAATTCTGCTGCTGTACAGTGTATTGTATTTAACCACATTATTTAAGGGATTGTTGCTTATAAATCATTCTGGTGACTGCACTTCTGTTCCTTTTCGATGTTACTGCTCAGTGGCTGCTCTGCTTTTAGAGAATATAGTTATATTGCGCTCAGTGCCTAGTGTGTTGCCTTTCAGTTGACTGTATTATTTAGGAACCAGTGCATGTAAGTTGCTCTGATTGGTGCACTATTGTCCATTTCAGTGTTACAGAAACAATAATCCTGTCAGTACATTATTGAAGAAATAATGGGCAGGACTCATGAAGCCTCCGTGTAAGAGTTACAAGGCTTTCACAGAGGCTGCAGTTAAACGGTGTGACGTCAGCATGTCATGCATATGCATGAGGGCATGCTGAATCACACTTAAGGCTAACACGGTCCATGTAAGACAGTAGGGGGCATGTCTGTAGGGCAAGCCCTGCAAATGGACATGCCCCCAGAAGAGTAAAAGTGCCGAAAGTAAACCCCCACGACAGAGTCCGTGTAAATGTGAATAAACACAACACATGCCCCCACAGACTATGAACATAAAATGTATAAATGAACATGTTATATATTTTTTTATAAGTTGTAAAGATGTTTGCCCGTGAGTGTGCTCGTTTGCTGGCGCGTGCCGCTTAGCCACAGTTAGCAGTCAGTGGAAAAGCATATAAGAACTAAATATGCAAAGTAAGCCAAGAAGCAATAGCATAGCAGTAGAGATGTCGGCTGAAGAGGAGGCAGTCATGGTTCGAGCCCCCACAACATCAATTTTTATTTTTAGTGAAATAAGCACGAAACAATTCCCTGACATATATGTATATATATAAAATTATATTTTATGTAAAATGTAATGAAATGGGCCATGTATTTTGAAGAAATGTGAGATAATAAAAAAAAAAAATGTCAGATGTGCCTATAGCTGAGCTACAGTCTAACAAGTTGAGGATAGCTGCCTGTAGGTGAGCAGTGTTTTAACAGGTGTAAAATGAGTGCCCGTAGGTGAGCAGTGTTTTAACAGGTGTAAAATGAGTGCCCGTAGGTGAGCAGTGGTTTAACAGGTGTAAAATGAGTGCCCGGGGTTGAGCAGCATTTTAACAAGCTGAAACTGTGTGCCCGTAGCTGAGCTGAGCGTAATATGCGTGCTGACAGCCAAACGACGCGTAAGCCAGCATAACCCGTTTGCGCGGAGCTGCGCACAGTGCCAACAAGCTAACCGGCGGGCAACGTTGAGCAAGCTGTATCAAAACTGCCTTTACACAGACACACCTCCTAGCCTGTGTAGACAGTCATAAAATATAAAAAGCAATGGCCAGGTTTGAACCCAGGATACCATGCACCATAGTCAAAGTACTGAACCACTAAGCCATGACAGTTGCACTTAGAAATGCAGTAATAGCATATATATAGGAATGAATAGAAAGAGGAGCATGACAAAGCAGGTTTTGTGAAGCTGATACAATTCCAAAATGGCCAATCACAGATAAGTGCGGGAAAAACAGCATATATAAGCCCCATAGGCAGGAATACACAGCATAACCGATTGTGGAACCGACTTGCAGCCAGGATGTCAGGTGTAGGAGAGGGTAGTTGCTTCTGAGCACAGAGGTGGGGCATTGAGGAGTCCAAATATATGGTTTGGCTCCTCGTCCATGATCATGAGGCCCAACTCATGCAGGGCCAGGTCCTGTGGGGAGCATATAGGGCTGAGGCATGGGACCGGTTGGCACATGATCTCACCAGTGCCACAGGAATACCAAGGACTGGTGAACAGGTCCGTCACCACCATGCGGACCTGAAGAGACGGAAGCAGGACCAACTGAACCGTTGGATCCAGGAGGCCCGGCAAATGCCCAATGCCCCACTACTGAGTAAGTTACATGTAATTATTTATGTAAGAAATTAACCTAGCTGATATTATGGATATGTGTATTCCAATATTACTTAATTTATATTACAGCTGCAGATGTCCGTTTCATGAACCGTCGAGCCTATGCCGATAGGCTGGTGTGGTTGCGCCACCAGGCAGGTCAGTAATTCTCTCCCTGTAACTGTAAAAAAATATATAAGTATGACAGTTAGCAAAAGAGTGCAGTGTAGTCACTAATAATAAAATGTGCAAGTAACAGTGTAAGAGAGTTTGCAAGTATTGCTTGATTACAAAAGTGTGATGCAGCCTGTAATCCAAACATAAAAATAAAACAAGTCTGAAATAAAGATGTCCCACCTGTAATATAATAGTACATAACCTGCAGCAGGATGAAAAGTACAGCTGCAGAAGCTGAGTAAAACACGTGTGAAATATATCCCTGTTGAAATTCTGAAACATGACATAAGTGAGACTGTTGGAAAGGATTGTTATAACTAAAAGTAAAACATGTCAATAAAGCCTAGAATTAAGTACCATCCTGAATTGTAAAAATAAAACAAGTGAGAAAGTGTGAGAAAGAGGTACGAATCCACCAATAAAGTAGTAATAACTCCTGAATAAAGTATACTGCAGTCAGTACATAATGAAATGAATGTGACAGGCAGAACCAAACAGCAACATGTGTTGAAAAAAGTACTGAAGCTGGAATGTGTGTCCCAAAATCTGGATATGTTGCTCTGTTTGCAATATGCAGATAGTATGGATGTCTGAAATACCAAACATCCACAGTTGTCTATAGCCATATAAAGCAAATGTAGCAGTATGATGTAGCTGAACAGAGCCAGATATGAATGTGTATGAATAAATATGAAATGTATATTGATGTAGCAGTAACATTCCTATCACCAACCTGAATTAGTTATCACATAGGAAACTGTAGTCAGACCTGTAGTGTGTATATATCTGCAGCTAGTAGAAATGTACAGCATATGTATAGGTATTTGAATTTGTTAATTAAATATTTCTTCACCCTACCCTATAACCACAAATAATCCATTCCACGTGAAATGGGTATGTGCATTCACAATTAACACCCCTGGACATTTGTCCTGTTGGTTCATACATATTTGCATGTACATTGATGCATGTGCCCTGTTCATACATCCAAACCTGATGGCCTGTTGCCATCAATCAACCCTGCATGTTGTTGGATTGTGTATTGCTGTTCAAATTATGCATTTGTTATGCTTGCTGTTCAATGGCTTGAATTTATGGGTGTTTGGTTAATGGGAATACTAATGCATGCTGTTACAACTAATTGTGAATGGTATTGTACATTACTAACCCAAACTGTCATAATATAATGCAAAACATAGGACAACAGGGAAGGCGGGTTCCAGCGGACCCACCTCTCCCACCTCAGCTGGCTAGTGCACCTGGCAATAGTGCCAAGGCCGGACTCTCCTCCGGTGGCCCTGTGTCACCTGTGGGTGGAAGCGCTGCAGGGGATGGGGCTCATCCCCCCTCTGCAAGCGTGGCCAGAGGAGAACATCCACTCACCCTCTGTAGTGTCCGGACTGTGGTGCGTAGGGAGATCCGGCATGCTGTGCTTGGGCCCCTACGCCAGCTTGAGGCACGGGTGGCACAACTCACAGGCGTGCCTGCTGCCCAGCCTACACAGCCCCCAGCACAGCCCCGTCCTGGGCAGTGAAGGAACAGTGGCAACTGCCCATGGGTGGGGATCTCAGTTCCACTGTTGCCATCTGTGGGCTCATGGGCTCGAGATATCCAAACATCCATCCCCATCAATTGTGTAACCCACCCACATGTGTCATGCACCACCCCTGTATGCGTCTTGTTTGTCTTGTCTATTAACCTCCCCTACCTACCTCCCCAGCTATACCGACTTCCTGTACCTGACATACCACTCTCACCTGAAAAAACAAAAAAAGGGTACTATGTACCCACAAAAAAATTACGCCCCATACATAGCTGCCCATTTTGCACATGTCTGCTGGACATGTAAACTGGCAATTACAATTGGCTGTACAACAAATATTATTGTTGTCCTCACACCTCTCTCAGGGGTGGAAGGTTTCAAATTTCACACCAAATTACAAACATATGCACAGCTGTTGCTGATGAAGAAATGGGCAGCTATGGGCCTTTCCTACATCCCTCCTGCAAATCCCAAGCTTGTTTTCCTACTGTCCTACCCTCTTTGTGCCCCCATTTTCTCCACTTTCCTATCTCCCCATTTTCTTTTCTTTAAAAGAAAATAGCGTGGGTCTGCGTGACAGTAAGCACTTTTAAGCAGTGGTAAGCGGGTGTGTGCGAAGCTAAGCGTCAGTGCGCATGCGTGAGCTCCGCGCAAACCAGCGCTAACCCACTTACAACTGCTTAAAAGTGCCTTAGTCACTCTGAATGACAAGGCCTGTAGTTTATTCAGCAGCAAAATAAAATACCTCCCTCAGTCTTGAACCCAGGACCTTGGAAACACTAGTCTGCATGACTTACCACTAAGCCATGACTGCTATACAAGAACATTGTGCTGAAAGAAATATATCATAAAATAGTAGGAATTAATGTAAAGGGAATATAGCATGTCTAGTACACAAAGCATGTCATGTATATTTACTGTCAAATCTAGTGGATTTGTAAAATAGTACTGTGTGCTGAGAAACAGTCATGCTAGTTGGTAGCTACTAGGTAATAATGTCACAGTAGCATCTGGCAAGCCACACACATACTCAGAAAAGGATAAACACTGCCATAGTTGAATAGTTAAGAGATCAGACTTAGCAACTGTGACTGAGTTACAGGGATGTCCCTGATGTGAAAACAAATGTAAACTGCTCCACTGACACCCTATCAAATGTACTAACAGTAGGCAGAAAGGTGTAACTACACATGCAATGGTAACTATGACTGACTGAAGGTATGCACCACCTGCAGGGCACAAATGGTGTACTAATACATATGCTTGAAATAACCCACAGTCACAACTGCAGAGTATCAGAATATGTCATTGGAGTAACCCACTGCTATGTACCATTCCATGAGGCTGATAAAAGATGCACCGGAGAGTATCTGTGGCCTGCTCAGCAGCATGATCAAATACCCCTGTAAGTGTCAAGGCCCACACCATGGCCAGACCACACTGCATGCAGTAACACCCTACCACAACAAACACATAGGGAATTGCTGGCCAAACAGATTTAGCAAGCATTACAAGCTGTGAATGTAAATGAAAAATAGGAAAGCCATAGCAACACATTACAGGAAAGACACCTAGCAGGCATACAACGAGTGAATGTAAAGGCCAAATATTGAAGCCATAGCAACAGATTGCAAGAGCCACTGCTATATACCAGTTACACCACAATCCCCACAGGAAAGCACACACACCCATATACACAATATTACTAGTCGTAAGTGTCAGTTTACATACACACGGAGAACAGGACACTGGAGGAAGGAATACTCAGCTTACAGAACAACATGCATTGCAGTGTCTACAACACAGCCTGAAATATGAGAGACATACCAACCCTTACACCCACAGAACAGTGTCCACAGCAAACCAGCATGGTCCCCACCCTGATAATCTGAAAGGGCTACGCCTACCTAACAGACCTTTTTATAGCACAGTCCTGTAATCACAGTGAGAACTGCAATCACTACACAACAGGCTGCATGCAATTAGTAAATGCTGGCTAACAACTGGTGCAGAGGCCATCACATGGACATGTGCAGATACCTACAAAAGCATCCTGTACTCCCAGTCCACACATGCAATACTGTCATTGCACCCCCTGGAGGTAGAGAGAGAGACAGAGAAAAAAAAAGAAAAAGAAAGAAAGAAAGAAAGAAAGAAAGAAAGAAAGAAAGAAAGAAAGAAAGAGAAAAAAAAACCTGAAACAACAAAGCAAAGAGGCTGACAGCAGGTGAAGCAACTGCAAGCCTACACAAACAGATGCAACAAACACAGGTAATGTAAAGTACTACTATAATACTCTACATACTGTGAACCCTCCAGATGTGTTACTGGTCTGTATCTATGTATATGAAGATGTGCATAGGGCCGGAGACATACTGAAACTGTCACTGAAGGCTCCACATACATATGTATGTGACGGTAGCTATGTGCACATAGCAATGTAGGTTGTAGTGCAATGTACAAGTAGGTTGTACAGTAATGGATGTTCAGCAGTACGTTACTGTGTGTATACATATGTGGAACTAAAAAGGAGTATACATATATATATATATATATATATATATATATATATATATATATATATATATAAATAACGTGTATACATATGTATATCGAGATATGTATGTATATATATATATATATATATATATATATATATATATATATATATATAATATGCATATGTGTATACATAGATAGAGAGGGATGTAGAAATACATAAACATATAAAGTTTCAGTGTCATAGTTTAGTACTAGGCTATCTGCAGACAGTGTATAGAATATATTTAGAAACTTGCGCCTCTGTATAGTAGTGACACAGTGAAGACCCCCCCCCTACATAATAGCATTAGTTTACTGTGCCTCTGTCTAGTAGTGACACAGAGAAGACCCCTGCTGTAAACCTATGATCTCCCATCCACTTGTCAAGAATGCACATGAAGAGTGTCAGTTAGGGTCTCTGCCTAACATGAACTGGGATCCTGTTCCACAGTATGGGAAGCCTCTTAGTGATGGATCTGTCCCTACAGTATGTCCTATTCATATGTGTGCTGAGGTTTAAATCCATAGCTGTCATGCTTCTGATGGATTTGGATTGTATGAGGTGGAACATGTCCATCACTACCAGATTGGACATGGCCTACTACATCAGGCACAGATCACCCCTACGTAGGCAGTATGCTATGGAATAGAGCATGAGTTGCGTTAGTCTGGCAGCATATGACAGTTGTTGCAGACCCTTGATCCTCTTGGTGATGTACCCATGGGGTCCCCCTAGCTGTTGCAAGTGCCAGGTGAGGTACATACCAAATGGGGCATAGTACACAGTCATGGGCCTGATAATGGAGGAGTATAGGGGTACAATTACCCCTTTTGATGTGGATGTGAATCCCTTCATGATAAGATGGGCAAGGTAGGAAGTCCATCTAACCACTTTGGCAACGTGGGTGTCAAATGAGAGGTCAGCATTGAACAGTGTCACCAGGTCTCCGATTACGTTGTCTGTACTCAGTGGGTTATTGTCTATGTGAAAATATGTAGGTACCTTGTCCGTCCAAAAGGGTATGAGTATTCATTACGTGGCATGCAGTGTAAGGCCATGACTCCGGCACCAGTTGTTGGTGTCCGTGAGGCCTGTCAGTAGGATGTATGTGTCAGCAGGTGTATCGCCTATGGTGCCTAGTATGCAGTCATCTTTGAACATTGTCAGCCACTACCCTCCCATGTCTGCTTCCACATCTGAGAATGATATGCTGAACATGAGCAGTCCCAGGACAGAGCCCAGTGGGACACCACATGTGACTGGCTCTGCGTCTGACATGGCACCAGTGAGGTTGACTGTAGGGTTTCTATCCGTTAGCCGGTTTGCAACCCATCATGTGACATATGGATTTACATTTCAGCTGTTGATCATGTCTATGATGGCAGACTGTGGTATTGTGTCGAATGCCGTAGGCAAGTCCAGGTAGGCTGTATGGACCGCTGTGCCCTCAGCAATGGCTCTAGTGACTGATTTGAAAAGGTCAACCAGGTTCATAAGGCTGGATCTGCCCTCTACAAAGCCAAACTGGGTGGGATCAAGTGTCTAAGTCCCCAATGTCTCTGTGTATGGGTACCATAATGATCCTTTCCATAGTGTTGCAGACCAGGCTGGTTAAGCTTATGGGGCAGTAGTTACCAGGGTCTGTAGAGGTGCCTCCTGTGTGGAGTGGGACTACTGTTGCTGTATGCCAGTGTCCAGGTACATATGCTGTAGTAAGGCTACAGCTGAATAGCATGTAATGTGCATATGTAGCTCCTCTTGCAGTTCACGTAGCATGCAACCTGCAATACCGTTGTGTCCCATTGATGCTGTGTTTACAGCTCCGCTGAGGGTGGTTCCCAGCTGGACATCTGAGATGACAGGGAGGTTACAGTCAGCTGGGATAAGTAATTCCACATGTGTGGGTGAGGGAGGGGAGAAACCTGCACTGAACCTGTCTGCCAGACTGTTGGCATTATCTGTGTGTTCAGTGTAGCATATGTTACTGTGAACTAACTGTGAACATAACTGAGGGTTCCCACCCAGGTGTGTAACATAGCAGAGGAAGGCCTTGTGGTTATCTGTAGTGACCATAGCAATGTCCCTCTCATTGTTGGCCTTGCATGTTTG
This sequence comes from Protopterus annectens, assembly GCF_019279795.1. NCBI lineage: Eukaryota > Metazoa > Chordata > Ceratodontiformes > Protopteridae > Protopterus > Protopterus annectens. The sequence goes on along the minus strand of NC_056740.1, from coordinate 179,511,389 downwards.
TACGACAAAACGTATCTTTCTACTACTGCTGATCAGAGATGCCGTAGCTCTATGGAAGTATGCTCTGCCATGCAGTAGCTACCTTCTGTTGTTATACAATTTGTTCAATGCTGGGGTCCACCAGACAGGACGCCTGCCCTTGGTGGAGAGGGTGATGGTTTCATTTGTGATTGCATGATCCATGCATTCTTGGAAATGTCTGTAGAAAGCATATGTGAAGGTGTCTGCATTGTGGGAAGTGGATTACACTGGCCCAGTGGGCATTAAGGATACCAACTCAGTTATAAGAAGTGTAAAGTCGGCATGTGAGGGGTTTCCCACTGTAGTCTTTGGTGTTGTGGGGGAGGTGGGATATGTATATCCAGGGGGATTAGTCTGTGGTCAGATGTGACTAGTGAGGGGTATACTTCCAGTGTGTAGCACATTGTCCCCATGTTTGTGATGATCAGGTCTAGTATATTATCTCCTGTTGTGGGAGAGGTGACTAGCTGTTCCATTGCATTTGACATAGTGAATTCCGGGAACCTTTGGGCTAGGGTGTTTGAGGTAGAATAATGCACCCAGTGTATGTTAGGGTAGTCGCAGTATCCCAATATGATGGTGTGTGGTGGGACATTCATATCCTCCAATGTCTACAGGAAGGCTGAATGCAGTCCCTGAGATTGGGAGGGTGGTCTGTAACATGCTACCAGTTGTATAGCAGGTTTGCCTACGGTTATCTGCACCTGGATGGACTGTGATGCTTCATGTGTTGCCACTAACCTGGAGGTGTGCATGTCCTCCATGAATATTGCCACACCCCCTCCCTTTTTGTTTTGTCCAAAGTCCTGGGGCCAAAACGCATGATACGGGGTATAGCCTGGTACCGCTGGTGTGCTCTCAGGAGCCTTGAACCAGGTTCTCACTTACTGCACAGACATCAAGTTTGGTAGAATATGTACGTACAGATATATGTAATACACATATACATATATAGATATCTGTAGAGACTTATACATATACAGATAGATCTGACTGACAACAGATATGTCTGTATATGACTATCTCTCACTCTCTGTCCCACCCCCTCACACTCACACTCACCCTGTGTCTCTCTCTCTCTCACTCTCTCCCCACATCTATATGTATATATTTACATCTATATATACATATTATATATACATATATACAAACAGATATACAGACATAAATATATCAATATATATATACATATATATATATATATACATATATAGACTGTGTGAGGCACATGTGTGCAGATGTCTTGCAACAGGTGCCTGGTGTCACAGGCATGGAGTGAACAGCAGTGTGGATACTGGAGTACCATACCCCATTCAAAAACACTGACACCAGTAACCACCACATATGTACATGCCTGCCCACCACTGCATGTGTCAGGGGGGAACAGGGTCAACAAGTATACAATAGGCTCCACATCAATATACACAGTGGCACACTAGTCCTGTAATACATGTACATGGAATGTGTCAGCGGACATGGTGTGTCAGCTATGGACATGTAGGTTACTGTACCCCTCCACACCCCACAATGTCCTACATGGTATGTACATCCCATGACAGCTACAGATATGGAGAAGGACACAGACATATGCAAGTAACTGTGTCAATGCACTCAAACACCACAGAGCGCACACAGACTACCTACATAGAGGTTACCACTGCTGGATATACATAGTTCGGTCACACCCATGACAGTTGTCTAACAACCATGGTAACACCTCCAACATCCACAACACAAATTACCTATGTCTGTCATCCTTGTCACTGCAGTATAGAGCACATGGTGGAGGTACAGGACCCTACCCACAGATATGACATACCCTGTAGTAGACCACACAGAATTAAGAAGCAAGGCTCCCCATGAGTAGATGTCAGACATAGCCCTGCTGAATGTTATGCAGATAGGTAATATGCCATATGAGTCACCCTGTTTAACTGTTTGTAAGGAGCAGGTACGATCATAACACATGTGTCACAAGGGGCAGGGTAGCATAACAGTATGCTGCTGTAGGCCCAGGGCCAAAAGCACACTACCTACCTAGGACACAATGCACACCCATGAACACATTGCAAACGGAATATGTGAGGTGGAATGAGTGTGCTAGTGACTGGGTGCATGTTGTGTACTGGTGTGATTGCTCACCATGACTGTCTGTCTGTCATGGTAGTGTGTGTCCTTGGTGTGAGGCCAGAGACAGGTGTGTCAGGTATTGCGATCAACACATACTGCATTGCCATATGTTGTGCTGTGTTACCCTGTATGTCACTGTGGTGTAGGTAGGGTTATGGCAAGTAAGAGTAGTGTGCATTACCAGTGAAATATGTAACGTGCATTGTGTGCAGTGCATGGGCTGATAATGTTCCCCATACAGTACCTTGATACAAACCCCCAGTGTGAGGTTGTGTATTGTACCTGAAACAGTGTGTTGACTGCTGCAGTATACTAGTCTGTTGTATGGAGTGTGCCAGGTACTGTTGCACAGTTGTCAGATGAGCACTGATATCTGGTCATGTACATGTGTATCCCCCAATAGACAGACAGATGCTATATATGGTGCCTAAGTTATATCACTGCAGTCAAGTATTATGTGTATTATGTGTGCTTTATTATGTGTGTGGATTTTAGATCCTCAAATTTTATCCAACTCTGCTGGTGACTTTTATATTTACAATTATTCAGATTTAACTTTCCCTCAGGATATTATTGATTTCTTTGCACTAGGCTTATCCTTTGTTCCTGATTCTGGGATGAATTTGGTTAACACTATAGTGTACCTCAAACTTTTTGTACGGAAAATTAATTTAAATGCTACTATGGGTCCATCTTCCTCCTTTGCTAATTTATTGCGAGTTTCTAGCACTTTTAATCCACCTCTTCACCCTAACATTATGGCATTTGAGAAAATGTGTGAGCTGGATTTTAGGTCTTTTTTTGATACTGGTCTAAAAGCCAAGAAAGGCTTTTATAACATCAGTCAAAAAGAACGTGACTTTATTAGATTGTTGAATGACTGTAAAATCAGAATGATGAAGCCAGATAAAGGAGGTGGTCTTGTTTGTTTGAATCATAGCACCTATATGTCTTGTATGACTGAATACCTCAAAAAATCGATTTATCAACAAGTCTGTCTTAATGAGGTTAATGTGGCATATAGTAAGATTAGGGCCGCATTAGATGAGCTTTTTATTGAAAAGGTAATTGATTTAGATTTGCTTAACTTTTTAATAATGCCAGCCCCTAGAATGGCATCTCTATTTGGCATCCCTAAGATTCACAAGCGGCTTATTGACCCCCCTTTTAGACCTATTGTTGACAGACGTGGGTCTATTACTTATGGATGTGCCAAGTATGTGGATAGCATTCTACGGCCTTTAGTAGAGAATGAGCAACAAATATGTAAAGACTCTTGGAGTTTTTTAACAGAACTCAGGAGTATTCCTTTTAAACAGGATTATAAACTATTGACAGTTGATGTAAAGGACTTGTATACTGTGATTCCCCAAGAATTGGGGATAGAATGGATTAGAGAATTTTTGCATGTAAGGAAAATTGACAATAATATCATTTATGTTGTAACTACTCTGTTAGAGTTAGTTTTGTGTAATAATTTCATGTGGCTTGAGGGGGATTTTTTCCTCCAAAAATCAGGGGTAGCCATGGGATCTCCCTGTGGTGGTAGTTTTGCCAATTGTATAATGGCACATTGGGAGACTACCATTCTTTTCCAAACCACTATGTTTAAGAACAATGTAGCTTGGTACACAAGATACCAAGATGACATGTTCATTTTATGGAAAGGCCCCAGTGAAACAGTGCAAGACTTCATTGAATTAATCACAGCCTCAACTAACGTTTTGGAGTTTACATTTAATTTAGAAAATGAAACCATCAATTTTCTTGACATTAGCATTCACAAAGATGTGGTTAGAAATAGATTTAAAAGTACAATTTATAGGAAGCCCACGTATTCCAACTCCTTCCTCCACTTTTCCAGTTGTCACCCCTACCACCAAAAGAGAGCAGTGGTTAAGGGGCAAATGGTGAGGGCAGCCAGAATGATTTCAGATGAGGCTGATTTCATGGAAGAATGCGGCCTGCTTGAAAGAATGTTTCTTAGGAGGGGTTACCCGTTGAGTTTAGTCTCTAATATTTCTATAGAGGTTATTACTAAACAGCAGACTGGCTGCTTTAAGCCTTTACTAGGAATAATTGGGAGTTTGGAAGAGTGTGATATTCCTGTTGGGGAGGTAAATGATTTTTTACCTAGTAATATCAACTGCCACTCTACAAGTTTTTTATTTACATACAATTTGACTCACTCTTTTATTAGGGAAACTTTATATAAGAACTGGACCCTCATTACAGAAGATCTATCTCTACACAAAGTCCTTGGTAATAAACCAAAAATTACCTTTAGACGAGGGCAAAATTTAAAAATGTTGTTGCAATATTCCACCAATCCACCCCTTAATAAAAACAAGGGTATGTTTAAGTGTGGAAGGTGCCAACAATGTAAACATTTAAACACAAACTACCAATTTAATATCAGGGACAGGCCATATAAAACCAAGGGCAAATTTTCATGTGACACTAAGGGAGTGGTGTATTGTGCTAGCTGCCAAGGTTGTAAAGCTTTCTATATCAGTAAGACCGAGAGAAAGCTAAGGCAACGCATTTATGAACATATGTATGCTATTAGCAAGAAGGATACAACTAATGCATTGGCTAGGCACATAGTTGATTTTCCGGACCACTCCTTTATGTTTTCAGTTTTAAAACATATAAGTACAGACGTGAGAGGTGGCCCTTGGCAAATTAACCTAGAAATTGAAGAACTAAGATGGCAAATTTCCACTGCAGCATATTTGCCCCCAGGTCTGAATGAAACAGTTTCGATCAAATGTTTCTTAAGGCTTTTGTCTTTAAAAAGATGAAGTTAGAAAATGGAATTTGTTTTTTATTTGGGAGCTTCCTTTTGTATTTAATACATATATTCACCTTTGTTTTTAAAACATTTATTTTAGCCTTGTATAAATACTTGCTAAAAATTAATTAACTGGTATTTTAGATTTGTATTTAAAATGTATGAATGTAGGTTGGTATGGATTCCTGATATCCAAGGGTTGTCCAGCTTGATTGTATACAACTGGTCTTGGCTGCAACTTTTTGGAAACGTTTAAACAATAGAGTCTTTTACTTTAAAATTTGATTTTTTATCTTAATTAATTAATTAATTGACATTTGATGTTTCCTTTATAAGCATTTGAATGTGAGTGTTCTAGGTCTGAAGAAGGAAAAGCACAGTCTATTTCCGAAAGCGCTTACAACATTAAATTGTTTTTTCCACGTATTTCCTGCTCGCTTTGGTTTTTGGATTCTAACCTTCTATATTATGTGTGCTATAGTTTGCTGACAGATATTGCTGACATATTTTCCTTCTCCTTTTCAGGGCCATGGTTCACCAGCGGAACCCTGTCTACTCCACTGCGAGGAGGAGGAGATACACCAGAGCCTGGTGTGGGATTTCGCTGTACTCTTTTCCCGCACCAGCCAGAACCAGCAGGAGAGGGCTGTACTGTGGCAAGACCTGGTCCATCGGGTAAATGACATAGGCACACATAACCAGACATATGAGCAGGTACACCATCACTGCAGTGATTTAATTAGAAATGTCCATCAGCGTGCAGCGGATATCCACAGGCAGCAGCTTGCCACAGGTGGTGGGGTGGCTAGACATCCCCCCCTCACCAGACTGGAGGGACTACTCCTGAGTGTTGTGGCTCCAGCACAGCAGCAACAACAACAGCATACATGTGTAATGATGGAGGCTGGAGCCACACAGCAGCAGGACACAGAGCGTGCAGGTAACATGCCATGTGTATAGTTGACCATTCTGTACACTGTTAGGTTATGCATGTGTGAGGTGTGTCCTCGTTTTGTAGCTGTAATCTTGGTAATTATTGTACATTAGTGATATCCTCATTATCTGCAGTACACCTGTGGAAGCTAACTGTTGCACTACTGAACTGTATCATGCCCACAGTATCAATGGCACAGTTGTGCCCACTGACGATAAATGTCTCTTTTCTGCAGGTCCCTCTGGTGTAACAGCAAGGCAGCCTATCCATGCTGGTGAGTGTGTAATACCATTACCTTCAATACTCTGTATACTAATAGTAATAATAGGCTGAAGCAGTAGTGCTATGTGTTTGATTGCAGGTGTGTTTGTGTCTGTGGGTTCATATCTCATATACTGAGGTGTGTGCATGTGTGCATGTGTGCATGCGCCCATGTGTACATGTGTGCATGTGCCCATGTGTGCATGTGTGCATGTGTGCATGTGCCCATGTGTGCATGTGTGCATGTGCCCATGTGTGCATGTGTGCATGTGCCCATGTGTGCATCAGAGGTGGCATTGTGTACACATTGTAAACTGTGTTTCCTGTCTTACTCCCACAGGTTCTGGTGTTGCTCTGGTGTCGTGCAGCAGGAAACCTGAATCAGCTGCTGTGGATAGTGATAATGATGATACCTGTGTAATGGCACAGGTAGGTGTGCAAGGGTCCGTCATTGGTCAGCCAATTGACACTACACAGCTATCGACCCCATCAATGCACACAGTCATCCTGCCAATACATCCTTTGTCACCAATGTCCCTAGGTGATGGACAGGATACAGTGGGCATTGACCAGGGTAATGTGGTACCGGTGGCACATGCATCCCCACACTGCAGCCATGGCCAGGGTCCTGACACAGTACCACACAGGCAGACGTCCATGGGTTCTCGTGGGAGCATCCGTGGGTGTACCGCCCCTGTCAGACGTGCCCACAGAGGTCTTTCAACCCCTGCTATGTTTCGGGCTGTAATGCAGGCACAGTCACATATGGAATGGTACATCAGACAGGATCTGTGGGAGCTGAGAGCATGTCGCACAGCCATGAGTGACAGTATGCATGATGTTGCGGCTGCCATCTGCAACTTCACCGAGGTCATTGACAGACATTGGGGGGGGACATTAGATCTGTTCCACAACTATATGTCCATGAGCCAGGGCAATGGTGGATGGTTGAGGCGTCGACGTGGCCGTATGCCAGCAACAGCAGCAGCTGGCAGCCGTCGCGGATGACAACAGGGCCGCAGCCACTCACACAGTGCCAGCAGCAGCCCCAGCAATGCTGGGTCTGTGCTGTCATCAGACCGCCCCAGGAGACCACGTGCACGTGGCGCTGGACAGTCCCAACAGGGACCTGTCTCCAGTCAACAAACACCTGCTTCTGATGACAGTACCCAGTCTGGCTTAGTACCTGATACGGTCCGTAGCACCCCTGCCAGGCACAGGTACCGTGTCCATGGCCACAGACAGTGATCTGTATGACTTGGCAGGTACAGTCTGTGGCTGTCCACAAACACCTGTATATGGCAACCATGAGGTGGGACTGTGTGCATTCATACACACATGCAAAGTGATAACACCTAGGGCTACCGCATACACGCACACACTGCATCAACATTGCCCCATCTTGTACTGCTGTCCCTCACCAACACACACACACAGACATGTCAATTGGTTGTATCAGTGGCAGACTCAGGCATACCAGGTACACACCCTGTGCATATGATGAAACTGTGCCACCTCCTGCAATCTGTAAAATCGGTGCAGGAACAGGTTAACATGGTGCTGATGCACAGGGTGAGTACATAGACGTATTGTAATAGTATGATGTTGACAACAGTACAGTGTAATGATAGCATTGTGGGTATATACCAGCATGCCTGCTGCAGTTACAGTATGAATGTCATTGTATTGTTTTGTACACCCATAGTAATTACCACAGTGTTCTGTCTGCACATCTTTGCATACTGGTGGTGAGGCTGTGAAGGGATGGCCACCTACATAGGTAGCACAGGGGATACAACAATGTACATATTGATACTCAATGATGGCCATGTCAACTGCGAGTTGCATGCTGTCTACACACGACTCTGCAATGCAGATGTTTCAGGATGTTGATATCTGTGCAGTACTACACAACAGGTTCAAGACTCACAAGAGCACACTAGCACTACAAGGTCACACCTCATACCATGCACCAAAACACAGAACTAACTATGACAGGAGGGAGAGTGTCCATACATGTCAAGGATACTGTGGTGCCAGGACAGGTAGCATACATCATACTAAATCTGGAACTGCTGAGTGAGGGCTCAGTCTCTGTTATTTGACATGTGTATTATTACAGGTATGAGCACTTGGGTATCAGGCCAGTTATTCAACATTACGAAGGTACGTGGTCTATACACTTGTGTGGGGTGCGGCTGGACCCAGCCCGTCTGACCTGGGAATGTCTGGGTACTGGCTTATAGTGCCTGCATATATGCACTGTTACCAACTGGAAGTCGTACACCTTGTTTGTTGTAGCATAGTCTACATACAGGCCTGCTGACTGTAGCTTTGTTTGTATGCATGTTTGCCTGTTATGTTCCTGAAACACTGATTCCACCTGCAGTGCAGATATACAGTGCCTCTGTGGATCCCTAATGACATCTGTGTTGCTTACTGTACTGATGTCCATGTGTCACTTGACAGAACATCACTGTTTGTCCTGTTTGCATGTAGCTTGCCTGTAACACATTGCATATGACTTACCTCACATTTGCTCAAGACAGCATTCATATATGCCAGCACTAACAAATCAGGAGCACTACACCCTCACATAGTCACTTGAGTACCTTGTTCCCCATTGGCCCTATGTGTCGTTATTTAGTATGGGAGTCACAATGCTATGGTAGCATGTGCAAAGGTCACCTGTCGATCTACTCTCAGGTCCAGTTGGTGAATCTGTGAGTCATGTGGCAATGTTACAGCTGCCTCATGTACACAGACAACCCTCTCCCCTTCCCATACACGTACAACACATGTGAGAGATGCAACCACATAGCCAAACTGGGGGCTAAGCTCTGTTTACACAGCACTGGCATTCCCTGTCAGGTGGAGTGGGATACTACAGTGAATACAGTACCAGTCTCCCATAGACCTGCCACGACACAATCCAAACACAGAAACACACAGGTACATTATTGGGCTCTCAGAATAGCATCCTGCCTGTGCAGCTGACACCTGCAAAGCAGACACACAAGCAAACATTAAGCCAGAGCAGAGCACATGCAACACATAGCTCACAAAGCCTGTGTGCCAAACAGTCACAGGCCATACAGCTAGACAACACACCTGCTACAGTTGTATGAGGTACCTCTATCGTCACGTACACTGAGGTCCTGCTCCCAGGCTGAACAAGGTGACAGTCACGCTGAGCTGCCCGTCGGGCACTATGATCCACCACATAACACAAGCATACCGGTCACTCCAAGGCATGTAGACGTATGACTCAGTCATTGTCTGTGCCAGTGTGTATGACCTTTGACACACCTCCCTGGACTACATGTTAGGGGACATAGAGGGGCTCTCTGAGCTTGTGGCACAGGCTGGTATGACCCTGGCCTTGAGTAGCATCTCACCCTCACCATGAATGCTGCCACAATATGTAGACAGGATCATCAGTTTCTGCAATTAACGTATCTTTCAGGACATTCAAAGGGGATCCAATGCCTGTCAGTGTGGGATTACATGCTGGACATGCCACATTGCTTTGCTTGGGACAGCTTGCACCTGTCTCCCATGGGCCGTTGTATATTGGCAGAGGCTGTTGCTACACACATAGTGCCTTTGTATGCAAGGCTGACATTACATAGCCACCTACACAGGTATCACACGGGATGGGACACTAATAGCAATGCTACTCAACAGCAGCAGTGTAAACCTCAAGATGCATGCAGTGGAAACTGTCCTTAGCATGGGGTACAGCAATATCCATGCAGTAACAGACTCCTGGCACAAGGCTCCCAGGTGCACACCATCAGTGCCAGGTCATTCCTGATACCATGCTTGTCATCCCCTACACATGCACCAAACCAGAACAGGGGGGATGTATCCAAAGGCACCTCAGATACACACACCCCCAGGTTGGTGGCACTGCACAAAGCATCAGAGCCTCTCCATGTGCAACACACAGTGGGTTAGACTGCCTTCAGGTTCATAGCCTGGCACACACCACACTCCCATACCCAGGAAACCCACTTGGCCTTCCTGACAACACTGGGAATATGACAGTCTCTACACACACCATTATATGGTTGTACTGCGACTACCCTAACATACAGTGTGAGCATTATTCTAGCTGCAAGACCCTATCTGAAGGGTTCCTATCATTCATTCCCTGCATTGCTATGGAACAACCTGTTACCACTCCCACAAGTGGTGACAACATGCTGCACCTGTTCATCACCAACATGTGGACTATATGCTCCAGACCAATCATGTATCCCTCGCTGGTGGGATGACACCATCTACAACCCACACTGTATAGTCACATACCACATGCAGCCCCTGCACAGAACACCACAGTCATACAGTTGTCTGATGCATATTCCATGTATTCACATGAGGCAGGCTTCGGACATGGGAAGTCTTGCAGTTCACAGGTACATATGTGTAGGTGGCACACATACATCATGTGTGCATTGACATTACTAATATAATGTATGTCGTGCAATATTGGGAACAACACCCCACACACATGGACAAACTGTGTGACAAAAATACACATGGCATTTGTAGGATTCAAACCCCTACCTAACTATGTTATGACACTTGTGAGAAACGCATTAGCAGAGCGTGCTATTTGCATTACTGGGGAGATTGCTTTCTCCTGCTGTACTTATAGGGTGCTGACATCATGAGTGTTTAGACAGTGGAATATGCAGCATGTGTTGTGTAGTACTAGTTGCCAAAAGGGACATTTCTCATACACATGGAATTGCACACACTACTCCCCCACACACGTTCATACACACATTGGGCACTTGCAGGATTCAAACCCGTACCTAACTATGTTATGACACTTGTGAGAGATGCATTAGCAGAGCGCGCTACTTGCATTACTGGGGGGATTGCTTTCTCCTGCTGTACTTATAGGGTGCTGACATCATCAGTGTTTAGAGAGTGGAATATGCAGCATGTGTTGTGTAGTACTAGTTGCCAAAAGGGACATTTCTCATACACATAGAATTGCACACACTACTCTCCCACACACATTCACACACACACTGGGCACTTGCAGGATTCAAACCCTTACCTAACTATGCTATGACACTTGTGAGAGACGCATTAGCAGAGCGTGCTACTTGCATTACTGGGGGGATTGCTTTCTCCTGCTGTACTTATAGGGTGCTGACATCATCAGTGTTTAGACAGTGGAACATGCAGCATGTGTTGTGTAGTACTAGTTGCCAAAAGGGACATTTCTCATACACATGGCATTGCACACACTACTCCCCCACACACGTTCACACACACACTGGGCACTTGCAGGATTCAAACCCCTACCTAACTATGTTATGACACTTGTGAGAGATGCATTAGCAGAGCACGCTACTTGCATTATTGGGGGGATTGCTTTCTCCTGCTGTACTTATAGGGTGCTGACATCATCGGTGTTTAGACAGTGGAATATGCAGCATGTGTTGTGTAGTACTAGTTGCCAAAAGGGACATTTCTCATACACATGGAATTGCACACACTACTCCCCCACACACATTCACACACACACACTGGGCACTTGGAGGATTCAAACCCCTACCTAACTATGTTATGATACTTGTGAGAGAGGCATTAGCAGAGCGCACTACTTGCATTAGTAGGGGGATTGCTTTCTCCTGCTGTACTTATAGGGTGCTGACATCATCAATGTTTAGACAGTGAAATATGCAGCATGTGTTGTGTAGTACTAGTTGCCAAAAGGAACATTTCTCATACACATGGAATTGCACACACTACTCCCCCACACACATTCACACACACACACTGGGCACTTGCAGGATTCAAACCCCTACCTATGTTATGACACTTGTTGGAGACACACTAGCGGAGTGCGCTATTCACATTACTGGGTATAATTCCTGCTCCTGACATATGTAGAGTGTGCTGACATCATCACGGATGAAGAGGTATGTACATCTGTGACTATCCATCAGTACAGGGGAGAGCATATCTATGCATTAACTTTGCACAGGCACAGTGGCCTACTGTACTGTGGAGGCAAACGTCAAATACACTGTGGATATCCGTCTGTATTCCCTAGGGACAACAGCCAGGTATTGCACTCTACGGCCATATGTTTACCTGTCAGATGCAAGTATCTGTTGCTCATATACTGTTTGTGGGTCTTTATTGCCATAGCCTTCCCTATCTCTATAAACAACGTGTGTATTGTGGGAGATGTTTGCATATGAGTGTGATCCAGTACTTTACTTATGTCTCTGTTGTAACTTCACTGTGTGCACTGGGCAGATGTCTGTATTGTGGGAGATTCCTGTGTTAACACATAGAAATGCCAGATATGTGTGTGCAACTGCTGAACTGTGGTATGGCCTAAGTGTGTGAGCATGCCCAGTTCACAGTTTGTACGGCTTCTTGACTGCCACATCTCATTTATCTAAGTGTGCGAGCATGCCCAGTGTGACCTTTCCTTATGTTGGGATTTGTGGACCACCACATTTGTGTTTGTGTGTGGACGCCATCTATATATCACATGTACAGTTGAGTGTTGGACATCAGGTTGTGTTCTTACTGCCCAACTGCTTTGTGTCTGAACCTAACAGGCATTATGCTGTGCCTGCAGGGTCGCCATGGGATAGTTTGCATACAGTTGTCATCATCCTTTCCTGCTGACCAAACAGTTGTATTGTCGTATAGTGTACTGGTGCAGTACTTTCAGTGTGGTGGACAGTATAATTGGTTGCAGTCCTATCACTGCTTGTAATATTTCTAGTGAGCACACCAGATTGGTTGAGGGCCAGTTGTGCAGATATGACCATGTTCCATTTTGTTCAGATATGGACAGCATAGTACATGATTGTCCGACATTGTTAATGTATTTCACAACTTGTGTGGACAGTGATAAACAATGTCCATGTGCCCTAGTCCATTTGTAATGCTAGTCAGAGGGTGTTTGTCCTTCAACACACATTTACTGGTGTTTGCCATGACATATGTCACGGTTAGTGTGCTGTGCCTCTGTCTACCCGTGACATACAGGTGATATCCAGGGTACACCTACCATCTCCCATCCAGTCATCATGATTCCTCTGGATGACAGTCACTGAGGGACTCCCTGGATATCCTGTAGTGGGAGTTTAGTCATGAGTGGAGTGAGCTTCTGGGTTATGGACCAATCGGTACAGCATGTCCTGTTTATGTCTGTGCTGGGGTTCAGGCCTGTCAGCTGCATAGGTCACCAGCATTCAGTGTTTACATGGTGCCAAATGTCCATTGATACCAGGTTGGTCATGGCTCTATACATCAGGCACAGTTCACCTTCAGCCAGGCAGTATGGCACTGTATGGAGCTTCAGTTTCATTACTCAGGCGACACAATGCATCTGTTACAGCTCTGCAATCATCCTGGTGGGGTATTTGTGTGGTCTTTCCAATTGCTGCAGGTGTCTGCTATGGTACATCCCTGAAGGGCCATTGTACACAATTGTGGGGCTGCTGATGGATGACTGGAGAGGCACATTGCCATACCCTAACCAAGCTGTGCTTACCTTCATGATTAGGTGGGTATATGGTATGTTTCTGTAACCACTACAGACACATGGTTGTCACATGCAGGATATCTGTCACCTTGTGTCCCCAGGTCTGTTATTTCTCCTGATGTACTTACTGGGTTAACACCTATGTGGTAATTTCTTGCCATGTACTGTGTTTCCACAGGGGTTGACTATACACTATTCTGCATTTAGCTTGTTGACATGGCTGTGGCACCACTTGTGTGTTTCTATGTGTGCCTTTTGTAGGTTGCTTGTGTCAGCTGGAGGGTCCGATATGGTGGCCAGTTTGTAGTCCTCTGCAAATCTGTTCAGACAGAGTCCGTCCATGTTGGCCTGTACCTATGTGACATATATAGCATACAAGAGAGGTCCCAGGACCATGCCTTGTGGGATGCCAGTTGTACCTGGTTTGCAGTCTGCCATGGCTACAGCATGTCTGCCAGGTCAGTTCTGTCCTTGAGCTGGTTTGCAACCCATCTACTTGCATAGGGGGTTATAGTTAGGCTGGTGAGCTTATCTGTACTGCCAACTAGGGTATTGTGTGGAAGGGTTTAGCAAGGTCCAGATAGGCTGTGTGATCAACATTCCCCACATCACTGGGCTTGGTGCATGTTTCACATGAGTCAGACATGTGTACGGGGCAGGATCTGCCCTATGACAGCCACACTGGGTAGGGTCCAATGTCTGTAGGTACCCAATCTCGTTATTCATGGGATCCATGATCATCCTCTCCATTACTTTGCCAACCTAGATAGTCGGGGTTGAGGGGTGATAGTTTGCAGTATCCATTCAGGCACCCCTTTGTGGTGTGGGACCACTGTTGCTGTACACTGCTCTTTGGGTACATATCCTGTGGTAGGACTGATAGTGCACAGTAATGATATTTGCTGTTCCATTCTTCTTACAGTACTTGTTGGACACAACCCAGGACACCATCTGGTACCATTGATGCTGTGTGCTGTGCTTTGTGGATGCTGGCTGTTACCTCAGCATCTGCAATGTCGGGGGGCCAGCACTCTCCTGGGATAGATATTTGGCAGTTAGTTGCTGGTGGGGAGGTTGGAAGGAATCTGTTTGGTAGGCTGTTGGCAATGTGTGTGGGATTGGTGTATTGTTTGTGATATTAGAGTGCTGCAGAGCATATCTGTGGATTATCGCCATGGTTCCTACCATCAGGTAGGACAGCTGTGTGATAATCCTTTGTGTCTTGCACAATTTGTATCATCATAGGTTCATAGGTTCATACTAGGCTATCTGCCCTGGCCTTGTTTGAGCATGGACAGACTGTGTGTGGGTCTCAACACCCCTTGCAATGTACATATTATGCCCACGTAGGGTTTACTTTCCTAGATGTGACACAGGGATGGCCTCCAGTGTACACCTACTATCTCCCATGCACTTCACCGGATTTCTCTTGTTGAGTTTGTGTGTGGAGCTCAGCCTATCATGGACTGGGATTCTTTTCCAGAGTGTCCTGAGCCTCTGGGTTATGGATCTGTCCCTCCAGCACATCCTATTAATCTATGTGTAGAGGTTCAGATATCTCACTGTGGTTTGTCTGCTGGATTTGGGGTTTCTGCAGTGGAGCATGTCCATTCATTCTGGATTGGACATGGCCTTGTACATCAGGCATACATCACCTCTGACTGTGCAGTATGCTTCTGAATTGGGCTGTGGTTTCTTCAGCCCAGCTGCAGATGTCCAATGTTTGGACCCTTTATCCTGTTGGTGGGGTACATTTGGGGTCTTTCTGACTGCTGCATGTGTAAGGTAAGGTACATCCGAACTGGGGCATAGTTGTCATTTATGGGCCTGATAAGGGAAGGGTATGGGGGCACAGTGACCTCTGTAGCTCTACATGTGCATCCTTTCATATTAAGGTGGGCAATATAGCAGGTCTTCCTGGCCACCTTGGCAATGTGTCACATGACAGGTTACCGTCCACTTGCATCCCTAGGTCCATGATTACTTCTTCCATACATAATGGATTGCCACCTATGTCATACTTTGTGTGTGCCTTGTTTGGTATTTGTTGAGACATTCATACTCTGAAGTGTCTTCAGGAAGGCTGGCTGGGGTACCTGGGTTTGTGTGTGGGGTCTGTAGCAGGCTTCATACAGATACACAGTTTGAGACAGTGTTACTTGCCCGTGGATAGTCCATGCTGCTTCTTGCTGTGGTACCAAGCTGGGGGTGTGGTTATTCTTGATAATTACTGGTAGCCACACTCCTATTGTCATGTGTTCCATGTTTTGGAGCTGTAGAGCATGGTATGAGGCATAACCTGGTAGTATTAGGGTGCTCTTCTGGGCCTTGCCCAGGTTTCTGTTACAGAACACATATTACCATTCTCCATGCTGTGGTGGGTTTGGTCTGCATGCACCTTGCAGGTTAGACATCTGGCGTTGGGTAGCATTATGTCCAGGTTATTATCCCTTGTGCTACCTATGGTGGTGGGTTTGTGTTTCCAGACTTACCTATTCCAGGCACAGTGGGGGTGACAACAGCCTTTGCCAGTATCTACACAGCCAGGTGTGCTGGGTGCGTGCCATCCCTAGCAGGTGGGGCATCATGTCTTGCTCGGCATGTCAGCCCAGGCTGTCAGCCATGTGTTCCCCTTGCTAACAGCAATACCTCAGCCAATTATTGTACTTGATCTTGTTGTCTTCATAGTGTGGCATCATGCTTGGTGAGGATGAGATGTTAGGTTGGGTCTTCATGTTTGCATATACTAGATGGTGTTACATTGCTTAACACATGGCAATCATGCCTCAGGTGGTGCTGCAGGGCTGCCTCTGTCAGATGCACATACTACACTCCCTGTACATGTTTGTGAGCAGGTTATGTCATGTTAGGCATCCCTGTTACTATATGAGTGAGTCAGAGAGGGGTATCATTCCCAGGGTTCCTAGTGAGCCAGTGTATGTGCTATGCGTTGCCTCTTTGCCAAGGCCAGGGCATACTGGGCACACCTCCTTCTGCCTACTGGGGCAGGCTCAGGTTGTTCCTCCTCCGAGTCACGCTCTGCCTGTGATGGCCTTGGCAATGGTGGGGGGCTGTTTGTCCCGGCCCTATGCTGGTCCTGCTGCAGCTGTTTTCACAGGATCATATTATGTAGCATAGCACATACCATGACAATTTGGGTACATGTAGTTGGTGAGTACTGCAAGGCTCCGCCAGATGTGTCTAGGCACCGGAACCATGACTTGAGCAGCCCAAACACATGCTCTATTACATTACGTGTTTGTGCGTGTGCCTCATTATGACGTTCCTGTTCAGGTGTGTGTGCGTTTCTTATGGGTGTCATCAGCCACAGCTCCAGTGCATAACCTGCATCCCCCACTAGGTGACCATGTGGGATGTCCCCATTGGCAAATGTCTGGTACAGCTGCGTCAAATGCCAGATATGGGAATCATGGTAGCTCCCAGGGCAGCCAGCACACACATTCATTATTATGCCCTGGGCATCACACACGACCTGGCAGTTGATGGAGGGGAAGCCCTTGTGGTTAATGTAGGCCCTACCCCGCTCACCGGCTGGTGCTTTGATGCATATGTGCGTGCAGTCTATTGCACCCACTACCTCAGGGTATTCCGCTATTTGCTGGAAGAGACGCATATTGCTGGCCAATACCTCACGGGCATTGGGGAAATAAACATGATCACCGACATGTGCTGACATGGCATCCAGGAACTGGTGCAGTACCCTGGAGGCTGATGCCTGTGATATCCCCATCATATCACCAGTTGGTCTCTGGAAGGTACCTGTTGCTAGTATTCTTAGGCCAACACATACCTTGGTTTCCACTGGGATGGGTTCCCCTCTGTTGGTTCTGTGTGTGAGGCATGGCCTGCACAGCTTGACAATGTGCTGCAGGAGGTCTCTGTCCACTCTATAGCGCTCCACTATCTCCAGATCATGTAACCCCTGGTAGGTGACCCTGGGCCTGTACACTCTTCTCCGTCGCCTCACTGTGGGTTGTCTGGCAGCATTTCCATTGTCACCACCATCAGCAAGTCTCCTATGTCTCCTTATGACAGCCCCTAGCATGTTTGGTCTGAGTGCAGCTTTTTCAGTTTTCACTTCTACTAGCTTACTCCTGTCTTGCAGTGTCTCTTGAGAGAAACATACTGCAATGCTGTTTGCAGTGTTTTAAGTGCTAGGCTGGGCTTGTATTCTGCCTGTGTAATTGCCTGCTTCTAATTGTTTTCACCTGCTACCTCTACAAGTATTCCCTGCTAGTTTTCTACTATTTCTTCTGCTTCCTTTTCCTCTCTGTTTCCTCAGGGGGGAGCAGCGCGCATACCAGCGAAAACATGCTCACAGTGGCTTCCATGCACGCACACATGCTTACACGGACCAGAATCTGCTTATTCGGATTAAAATGCGCGCGCACCAGCGCAAACAGGTTTACAGATCTTTAAACAGGCTCCTACATGCTTACTCTGCCTTACACGCACGCACTCTGTCTTACTCACGGCTCCCAGTGCGCACACACGCGCATGCACGTACAGCAAGAAACTTTGGTGTTGGCCATAGTGTACACCTTCCATTTCTTGACTTTCCCATGCTTATCTGTTGACACTCCTCTTTTTCTGCTGTGTGATTGACATGTTTCACATACCACTTTGCTCCAATGAGCTTGATTTCTTCCTGACATTCCCCCCTGTGATGTCACCTATCTCCTACTCTGTTACTCCCCCTTATCTAACTCTTACACTACATGGAATGTGCTCATTTGCTATGTGACAGTGTGATTAACTATCCTACCACTCATTTACATAGGATTGCCTACTAATGCTTAGCTACATGTCTTACACTCAGCTTCCCCCCTTAGCAACCACTAGACGGTGGCCATGTTGTTTTTGGTCTGCTAGTCCCTGCATTGCAAATCCATGCATTACATAAAACCCACATTTGTGGGTTTCAAACCATTATTTTTATGTTTTATATAGCGCAGCCCGTTTGCGTGGGGCTGCGCTGTGTTTAAACATCGCCGATCTCCGAAAAAAAATAATTTATTTTATTTCATGTTTGCATCGGGTTACCATGCCAATGGCCACATATTTGGCCATTGGCATGCTGATTGCAACATTTGCACACTTTATTTGGAGCTGTCATGGCTCCGTTGTGTTATTTGCAGTAACGTACTCAGTTGTCAACTGAGTACATTTCTGCAACTAACACGACTCTTACACGGGCTGGTTTCATCTTCGTGGATCACTAATCTACCTCATTTGCATGCCTTTCGACTGCAAGTGGGGTGATTAGCATATCCACGCCCTGCCCGTGTAAGAGTCGTTTTAGCTGTCTCTTACACGGGATTTTGGGCTGTTCCTGGATCGCGATGGCTGCATGGAGTCTTACATGACTCTTAGACTCCGTGCAAGCCATCGTGAATCCTGCCCAATGTCTGCCCAGGGGCGTTGTGAGGCCCGCTGCCACAGGCAGAGGGCTTTTACACCCCTGGAAGGGCATTATTTCTCCAATATCATACACCCTGGAGTGCATTATTTTGCTTTGGGAATTGGCTACTTGTTAAATTGTTTTGCATTTCTTTTGTTTTGTTTTTTTATTACTATAGATATTGTTTTTTAGGGATTTTGTTTGTATTTTTGATGTAAATAGTTCCTCCACCTAATGTTTCAAACTTGTAGCACACATAACTGTTGTTGGAGGAGTAAGTATTTTACACCCAAAACTTGTCCCTGCCATAACCTCTCCTAACCCCCACTTTCAAAGTTCATAACTCCCACCCATTCTACCTAGACTGCTAAAAACAGCCTACCAAATCTCTCAAAGTATAAAACTAATACACTTTCTAATCACATGGTATTCTACATCACTAAAGATTATTACATATACAATGCCTTATGCTGGTATACTATCCTACTCTTAATCCCTTCTCTGCTCATCCTATTATATATATATATATATATATATATATATATATATATATATATATATATATCTTACCCCTCTTTTTGCTTTATCTTCAGATATGGCTAGCAGATTTCTAGATGTACCTGGGCCTTGTTTTACCATTACTACACAACTTTCTCATACTGTAGACTAAATGGGATTTTTTTTTTTTTTGCAAAATGTTAAATGAATGTAATTAACTGTAAATTGTTTTCCTCTGTAAAACGTACACTGAATGTAACTAAATGTATCTTGTATTTTCTGATAACATGTATATTAAATATAACTGGAGCTTTTCTCCTCGGGTCTCCAGTGAAAATGGGTTTCTAACCCAGCTGGACTAACCCGATAAATAAATAAATAAATATGTTATGTAAGTATTTAATGTGTATACCAATGCACGCACATTCAGAAGAACAGACAGGCAGACACAGGGACTCACGCACACATATGCATAGAAACTCGCGCACACACACACACACACACACACATATATATATATATATATATATATATATATATATATAAACACACACAGTAGTACAGCCACTTTGTTGAGAGAATACACATCAGGCATCTGATTGTGAGCAAATGAATGAAAAAATCATGGAATGCAAGGCACTGCAGCTGTCTCCACCCCCCCCCCACACACACACACTTTTTACTGTCCCTGATTTTGCTGCTCTGTCCCTCGTGGAATGATTAATTTTCTAGCGAATCAATGAGGATTAAAGTCAGTCAATAATGCCAGAAATTAAAAGTTTCATATATTGTACTGTGTAACAAATCCATGTTTGATGGATTGCCTATTGTACTCGGCACTGTCACTGTGGGTCTCTCACTCACTTTTGCTCTCCCTTTCTCTTGCACACACATACAAATGCACACACATGCATGAATTTCTTTTACTTACTTTCTTTCTTTTTTATTTTGTGCTCAGCAAGAATATAAATATAGTGGATGTTTGCATTTTCTACTGTCCAAACTTTATGGCGGCTGCCAAGAAGTGCTGGACTTATTTTGTAGCAAGCGTTACCTGTATTTTAAAACCCTGCTGGTGAACACACATTCTCCAAACAGGGTGACATGTACAGTTTGCCTATTCTCTAATGCTTCGTAACTGCTCTGCTTTTATAGGTTATAGCTGCTGTGGTCAGTGCTCCGTAATTGCTCCATGGTGTTTGCAAGTATCCTTTATCTCTACAAATTATTTATATAAACTTAGAAAGTTCTGTCCTAAGGATTAGTGTCTAGTCTCCGGTAAACAACCCTAGGTATTGTGTTCAGCCATTAGAATCTGTGACACTAAAGTTTAGATGTATGGTATTAGCAGTTTAGTGTTTTCATTTTGTGGTATGAACTAAAGCTACAGTGTTCAGCAACTAATCAATGTTTTGTACTGAGTGCAAATGACTGGTATAGTGCTGGGAGTTGTCAATCCTTAAATTAGTTGTATGATGTTATCAGTAGTTTGTACAATATAGCCTAATTCCATGTTTTTATCAAGTACTGGCAGATTAGCTTGCCATCTAACCTAACCTCAAGAACATCACCCCGGATGCTTCACCCATAAACCTACAGGGTCTCTTACTGATTTTTTTCTCAAACCCCAACCCACTGTGTACTGCGACCAGGCCTTGTCCTCTGCCCTCTGGCAGCATGGCTCAGCATTCTGCCATCGTGTATCTGTGACCATTCTGGTCACAGTGGGTGTTCTATGCAGTGGAGCAAATATCCTATGCTTTCTGACCATTCACTGTGTCTATCGTGTTATAGTACAACCTGCAAAAGATGGTGAAATCAGGAATAAATCTCTTTTGCAGAATTCCCATATTAATAAACTGTATAACAAAAGAAAAAAACTAACAAAAAGTTATAAACAAATCTCCATCCTCCATCTCAAGACTGCACAGAACCATGGCAACAAGAAGCTATTAGGAAATGTAAAATGTTGTGTGAGCTTAAGGTTCCTACAGATACCTAAGGAACCTGCAAATCTTTCTCCAATTATATCAGGAAATTAAAAAATAATGTCCAAGAATGAAATGAACTCATCCATAATAATATCAGACATTCTGATCCAAAGGGTGGAGGCAATATATTAGCAAACAACTATAGTGCTGATTTTACCTTACCTACTTATATTGCCCCCCCACTAGACCTGAGTATTTAGTTTCCCCTTGAAAGCACCTTGGTTCAAGACTCAGAATCCCTTTCAGAAGCTAAAAATAATTACACAAAAAGTGCTCATTACTATTCAGAAATGACCGTGCTAATTGGAAAAACCAACCAGCGTACCTGTTGTAAATCAAGCGCATACCAACAGAAAAAAGTCCATCTCCTGAGAGACCATTTAGCAGCCAGACTTTCTACTGGTATATGCTGAGGGACAGAGCAAAATTTAAGAAAAATCAGGTATATTCTGCAAAACTAAACAAACAGAAACCTACCAGGTTTTCCTTGTGTGTTTTTGCAGTCCCTCATAAATCTCTATATTTTTAATAGTTAAAAAAAAAACACTAATGGAGATTCTGTTTTCTCCATCGCATCTCCTGCATTGATGTACTGTGCAAACGTAAGCCCCATATGCATGCACAGTACATCAGTATATGGAAAGCAACACAGAAGAAGACTGAAGTGCCCTTATGCAAATACACAAAAGAAAGATCAGCAATTTCATTCGTAAAGAATGTAATTGGGGTCTATATTACATTGACGAAAGCTAAAATGTTTGAATCTCTAAAGGTCGACCTTTAGAGATCAAACATTTAAGTGTTTGAAAATGTAATAAAAAAAAAAAAAGGTAAACTGAAAGCGTTTTAGCAGGGGGGCAAGCCCCCCTGCACCCCCACCCCCCTACTTAAATATACCAACTCCGAGATCGCACTTCAGTGCATGGCAGAGCGGAAACAGCAAATTTCCCATTCCCTACACTGTAGCGAGATCTTGGAGTTGGTATATTTAAGTAGCGGGGGGTATGGGGGCGCAGCCCCCCACGTGGGGATGCAGGGGGCTTGCCCCCCTGCTTACACCCTTTAGTTTTTTTTTTGTTTTACTTTTATTTTTTTTTTAATTTTTAAAGATATTCGAACACTTAAATGTTCGCTCTCTAAAGGTCGACCTTTAGAGATTCGAACATTTAAGTGTTCATTTATCTAATACAGACCCTGTAATTGTATAATAGCAATAATCCACTTCTGTTTGTGGGTATATCAAGAATTACCCACAGTTGGTTTCACACTCGTGATGAAACCACACCAGCCATGGGTAACTCCTGTGCATACCTACACAGGCCCAGGTAATTATGGGTCCCTCGGCCTCACCAGACTTGTATGCAAAACCATGGAATATATCATAGCAGACTTTATTTTGAAAATATATGCAATGTAACTACAGTAAGTTTGGTTTTGTGAAGGGCATGTTCTGTCTCCTGAACCTAGTAAGCATCTTTTAAAAGGTTACAGAGGTTGTGGCCAGTGGTCACTCAGTATACACTGCATACTTCAATCTGGCTAAGGCTTTCGGCACTATTCCTCCTTCCATGCTGGCATTGTTGAAAAAATTAGATTAACTTAACGTTAATGTTGTCCATTGGATTGCAAACTGGTTTTCTAACAGATCCCAGATTGTGAAAGTTGCTGATACTCTCTCAAAATGTAAAATTGTAACTAATGGAGTACCACAGTGATGTGGAACTGTTTGGTGTTTATTTTGCAAATATCTAAGCAATATTCCAAAAGTGTGGTTGCCCAGGTTTGCAGATGATGGCAAAGTTGGTATTATTATCCACACTCATCCACTGAATTTAAACAGGTATAGCAAGGGCTGGAATATGCACTTCCCTGGTGTACTGAAAATGGCTTCAAGTTAAATGCAAAAAGGTGCAGCACAGCAGCATTCATCTAGAAAGCTGCCCCAACTTCATACACTATAAAACTGTACTCCTCTTCAGACAGACAAGGGCATAAGAAACCTGAGTACTTATTGGGCAGTTCTGTCTTCCATTCAGTCATCACATTTCCACCACAATCGGGAATTTATTTCTATGGCCTAGTTTATTTCCAAGGGAATATCTTTTGGTGCTATATTCTTGCCTTATCAAACACATCATCAAATGCAGTGACTCTTTAGGTATATACAAATTCAGTCCTACTGCTGAGCTAGGAAGACCCCAAACCCCCCAAAAATTAAAGCTCTTAAACCCTTCAGTTAGCTTGATATTTTAGCATGACTCTCCTTCTACTCAGTAGCCTACCAGCTCCTCTGATGTGACCTCTGTATCATTTTTATAGCCATCCCAGTCGTATTTAACCTCCTATTTTATTGCAAAACCAGCGGCTCTACAAACACCTGCACAAGGGACCCAAATCTACATCACCAGACAAACAAGACACACTACAGGGATTGGCATTTAACATATTAACAGTCAACAGAATAAGTTACCACTAGATGTCAAACAAAATATAACTTTGGCTACCTTTAAGATGAGTTTTGATGAATGTATAGGTAGTCACAAATTTGCAACATGGACATCATGTAGGGCCTTTTTCAATTTGGGAGGCAATCATCATCAAGTACTCAAAAAGGGTGGCAAGAAACAGTGCCTACTTAAAAGTATATAAGTCCTTGTGATAGATTACCTAGTATTGTTCCTACACTTCTGTGTTCTCAGCTTACCTATCTACATATATATATATATATATATATATATATATATATATGTGTGTGTATATATATATATATATATATATATATATATATATATATATATATATATATATATATATATATATATATATATATATATATATATCAACAAACAAATCTTCTTCAGGTTGAGATCCAGAATTTTGGCATATATGACACATGTGAGAGATGCAACCATATAGCCAAACTGGAGGCTAAGCTCTCTCAACTCAGTACTGGCATAACCAGTCAGGAGGAGAAGGAAACCACACTCACTACAATTCCAGTCTCATATAGACCTACCACGACAGCAAACCAAACACATAATCACACAAAAACATACTCGGAGGCTCTAAATAAAGATCTGCCTAAGCAGCAGAGACCTCCAAAGCAGACACCCAAGCAACCGCTACCCCAAAACAAAACAAGTGCAACACATATCTCACAAAGCCAGTGTGCCGAACAGTCACAGCCCTTAAGACTAAACAACACACCTGATACACTTGTAATAGGTGACTCTATCATCAGGCACACTGACGTCCCGCTCACCAGGCTGAACAAGGAGAGGGTCACGGTGAGCAGCCTGTCGGGTGCTAGGATCCGCCACATAACACAAGCACTCAGGTCACTCCAAGGCAAGTACAAATATGACTCCGTCATTGTCCATGCTGGTGTGAATGACCTGAGACGTACCTCCCTGGACTACATGAAAAGAGACATAAAGGAGCTCTCTGAGTATGTAGCCCAGGCCGGTATGACCCTGACCTTGAGTAGCATCTTACTCTCACCAAGAATGATGCCACAATATGAAGACAAGATGATCAATTTCAACAATTGGCTTAAGTACTGGTGTCATTCAAAGGGGATCCAATGCCTGTCAGCTTGGGATGATATGCTCGACAAGCCACGATGCTTCACTAGGGATGTCTTGCACCTGTCACCCCTGGGCTTTCAGATATTGGCAAAGGCTCTTGCTACCCCCATAGTGCCTTTTTTAGGCAAGGCTCAAAAGACAAACCCACCTCCATAGGTATCACAAGGGATAAGAAACTAAAAGTAATGCTACTCAACGCCAGAAGTCTAAACCTCAAGATGCACGCACTCGAAACTCTCCTTAGCATGGAGAACATCGATATCTGTGGAGTAACAGAAACCTGGTTTAGGGCTCCCGAGAGCACCCCAGCACTACCAGGTTATACCTCATACCATGCTTTTCAGCCCCAAAACTTGGACCGAACCACAAAAGGAGGGGGAGTATCGATATTCATCAAAGATACCCACACCTCCAGGTTGGTGGCAAAGCACGAAGCATCAGAGACTATCCATGTGCAACTAACAGTGGGTAAAACTGCCTTCCAGTTTATAGCCTGCTACAGACCACCCTCCCAAACCCAGGAACCCCACTCGGCCTTCCTGAGAACACTGGAAAATATGAAGGTCTCTCCAAACACCATTATATTGGGCGACTTCAACTACCCAAACATAGACTGGGAGCATTACTCTAGCTCCAACACCCTAGCCCAAAGGTTCCTAGAATTTATAATCTCAAATGCTATGGAACAACTTGTTACCACTCCCACAAGAGGTGAAAACATACTGGACCTGATCATCACCAACATGGGGACTCTATGTTCCAGACCAGAAGTGTATCCCTCACTGGTAAGATCAGACCATAAACTAATCTCACTGGATATTCACATCCCGACCCCACCCCCTGCCCAGAAAACCACAGTGAAAAACTTCTAAAGCAAATTTCACACTCCTCAAAACTGAGGTGGAATCCTTCAAAGCCCCCGGGCCTGTGGAAAATATGGCCCAGACCACAGAATCCTTTATAAACGCATTCTATGAACACCTTCAGGAATGCATGGATCATGCGATCCCAAATAAAACCAAGACCCAATCCTCCAAAGGCAGACGTCCTGTCTGGTGGACCCCAGCCATAAACAAACTATACAATAGAAGGAGGAAGCTACTAAATGATAGAGCAAAATCCCAAAAAGGGAAGGCATCACTGATCAGTATTAGCAAAAAACTATGGGCACTCATAAAATTGTCTATGGCCAGCTTCGAGAGAAAAATTGCACAGGACACTAAGGATAATCACAAGGCTTTCTTTAGTTATGTTAGGAACCTGGGTGGTAATTCCCAGTTATGCTCAGAATTAGTCCAAAATGACAAAAAATACACTGAACCCACAGACATTGCCAACATCCTAGCTGACAGGTTCAGAGCAAACTCCCCCCCTCCCCACCAAAAGGGCAAATATCTATCCCAGCAGAGTGCTGCCCCCCTGACATCTCAGATGCTCAGGTAAGAGCCGCCCTCTCCAAAGCAAAAAACACAGCATCAATGGGACCAGACGGTTTCCCGGGCTGCGTCCTACATGAACTCCAAGAAGAGCTAAACCCAAACATAAAACTACTGTTCAATCTCAGCCTTACTACAGGATATGTGCCCAAAGAGTGGCGACAGCAACAGTGGTCCCTCTCCATAAAGGTG
Source organism: Protopterus annectens (assembly GCF_019279795.1). Lineage (NCBI taxonomy): Eukaryota > Metazoa > Chordata > Ceratodontiformes > Protopteridae > Protopterus > Protopterus annectens. The sequence continues at coordinate 179,484,589 of NC_056740.1, read as the reverse complement.
GTGCCTCAACGGATCCTGGAAACTATCGCCCCATAAGCCTGACTAGCTTGGTCTGCAAAGCTATGGAAAGGATCATCATGGACCTCATAAATAAAGATATTGGGGACATACAGACACTGGATCCTACCCAGTTTGGCTTTGTTAAGGGCAGATCCTGCCTCTTAAACCTGGTTGATTTCTTTGAAACAGTCACCAAGGCCATTGACGAGGGGAAGGTGGTCCACACAGCCTACCTGGACTTTGCAAAAGCCTTCGATACAATACCCCACTCGGGCATTATAGATAAGCTCACCAGCTTAAATATAAACCCCTATGTCACTAGATGGATTGCAAACTGGCTCAAGGACAGAACCCACATGGATAGAATTGCTGGAGCCATGTCAGACTCCAAACCAGTTACAAGTGGTGCCCCACAAGGCTCAGTCCTGGGACCTCTCTTGTTCGGTATATATTTCTCGGAGGTACAGGCCAACACGGAAGGACTGTGGCTGACCAAGTTCGCAGATGACTGCAAACTGGGCGCCATAATCAACTCTCCAGCCGACACAAGCATCCTCCAAAAGGGCCTCATAGAAACAGACAACTGGTGCCAGAGCCATGGCCTCAAGCTAAATGCCAAAAGTGTATAGTCATCCCTTTGGCAAATCAAAGTGCTCATAAATTACCACATAGGTGGTAATCCATTAAGTACAGAAGAAGTAATTAGGGACCTGGGGACCCAAGTTGATAGCAATCTCTCATTTGACAACCACGTGGCCAAAGTGGTTAGAAAAACATTTTATATAGCCCACCTAATCATGAAGGGATTGACATCTAGATCAGGGGAGGTCATCGTGCCTCTTTACTCATCCCTCATTAGGCCCATAATTGAGTACAATGCCCCTTTTGGGATGTACCTTACCAGACACCTGCAGCAACTGGAAAGACCCCAAAAGTACCTCACCAAGAGGATCAAAGGGCTCAAACAGATGCCATATGCTGCCCGGTTAAAGAAACTCCAGCTCTACTCAGTGGCATACCGCCTGTTCAGAGGCGATCTGTGTCTGACGTATAAAGCCATGTCCAACCCGGAATTAACGGACATGCTGCACCTCAGAAAATCCAAATCCCATCGAGCTACGCACGCGAGAGACTTGAACCTCAGCACTGAAATAAATAGGACATGCTGGAGGGAGAGATTCATAACCCAGAGGCTCCCTTCACTCTGGAATAAAATCCCAGTCCAGGTTAGGCAGAGTCCCTCATTGACTCTCTTTCAAGAGGAATCTTGATGAGTGGATGGGAGATCGTAGGTTTACCCCGGGTATCACTTCTGTGTCACTGTTAGACAGAGGCACAATATACTAACCTCGAAAAAGGGCATAGCAAAATAAATTTAAAATGGGTGGCGAAAGCCAAACACATTCTGGCTAGGCTTATAAATGCCCTAGGGCAGATAGCCTAGTATGAACCTATGGACCTATGGACAATGCAACCTCCCTTCTCTGGCTATTTGGTAAGGAGATCTATAGGCTGGGAAAGTAGATTCCTTCAAGGTATTCAGGATGATGCTGAGAGCCAAGTGCCATATTATCATCGATAATCTACAAAGGAAGTATAGATGTCTGCTGTATGGCCCATTAATACACCACATCACTAGTGTGTGTTCTTTGACTACCTACAGGGACCAAGGACTCAGGACAAAATGAAAGTCCTATGCAAGGGAGCCCGCAGGATTTTTTGCAGGGGGGGGTGCAAACCCAGAGCCCCACCCACATAGCTCTCCCCGCCCCTGCCAACACAGCCCCGCCCAAGTCCACCCACCCAAGCCCCGCCCACACAGCCATTCCAGTGTCCCATTACTTGGCTATTTCTCCCCATTTGCCGTAGACACTGTTCAAACCTCTGTGTGCATACTGTTTTATGCTTTAGTTCTACAATGATTACAGGCAGTTGGATTTAATTTACAACTTTTATTTCAAACAGTATAGCCCAAACACTGATAGACATTTACTAAACCTAAACAATGCAATAGTCTTGCAATGAAGACAGACTTGGCATTAAAGCTTCTCTACTTTTGAAACTCACATTCAATGAAACAGCATTGAAACCCACATTCAAAGAAAATGCATCTGGCCAGTGGCAGGTTATTTACCTTTGAACTGTTTTTAAGCAATAGGCTCCTTGCACACTGTTAGGGCCATGCAAAAGTTATTTGATTTACCTGATTGTATTAAGTATAATATATAATTGAATTATATCCCTTGTATTATACAGCAACACTTGTTTGAGTGTGTTTTAAATTTATAGTTTTGAACATTTTTCCAGTAAGCAATGAAACAAAACATACAAACCAATAATGACAAACTGTCTAATTCAGAACATTTCAACCATAAAAGGCCACTCGTTACAATCCACCAATATCAGTCAATACACACAATCTCTGCCGAAGTAAAAGTAATCTGAATAATTCCACATTAAAGATATCTGAAACTAATGGAGAGGTTGTTGCTAGAAAACAACTGTATATTTCAGTGTTTCATCTACAAATTCAGTGCCTGATGCCGTCAAAGAATAAACTGCCTATGTTAAATTAAAAAAATGATAAGCTGGTATATTGCAGTAGAAAATGGATGGCAAGCTGAAAAACAGGTTCATAGTTATTAGGCATCTCATCCAAAGGAGGTCATCCTCAGGACTGCAGCATACAAATGTATATGCTGTAGGAATAGAACCTCAAGCCTCTACATTAAGATGCAAGTATTCTACTTGTGGTGCTACTAACATAGCTTTAAAACTTTATACCACAATAGAGATACCATTTGCTAAACAACACAGTTGCACATTGTAAATAGACTTGGCATGAGCAGCAGTAAACTTCGCTTCCCTTAAAACTCACAGTTCCTTGAAAATGCACTTGAAAATAAATTCCACCTGCTAACTCTAACTTGGGCATTTCACTGTCTCTCTCTCTCTCACACAAACATACCACACCCCTCAAGGCCTCAACCTTAGTGCAAGAAATCTGGACAAAGCCTAAAATAAATAGGGGCAGATTATAAATATGGCTCTCATAAACTTAGAAAATTGCAAGAGTAACAGGATTTGTGTTAGTATGCATTTTTCTAAATGATATGACGTCTAAAACTGAAATGTCTCTCATTATTTAGCGACTTCAATCCTTTTTAGGAGGAATATGGGGCAAAAATCTGGACATTCTGCAAAAACCTGGACAGCTGAGGGGTATGCTACCTCCCTCTTATACACACACACACACACACACACACACACACACACACACACACACACACCAAATAATTCTGGTCAGACTTGAATTAGTTCTGGGAAGTTTGCACTGAACGGCACCGTGCTTGATCTGAAGTGGGTGAAATCCTGGTAGCCAGTGATAATAACTGTGATCTGCAGCTCAGCAATGTGGAGCATTAAAGCATTTTTAGCAGAGCATTGTTTCATCACTACCTATTGTGTTTGCACATAAGCTGTAGTTATTTCAAACATTTGCCTTTTTTGATTACTACAGAGTACATTTACCCACCAGAGCTATTGTGTTTTGACTTCAGTGTGGAGTTTACCTAGTTGTTGCAGGGCTTGTCTTTTAAGTAAGGTAGCAATGCTTATTTACCATATACCATTAAAGCCACCCAACTACAAGTGTACTAACACACAGACACTGCTATAAGACACTGGTCTCCAATAAAATGTAATGAGCTTCTGAAAATACTGTAATCCTATCCTTTTATTACAAATACTGTCATATGCATTTCAATACCCAAGGCTTATACATTATCTAGTTATGTAAATATTCTCTGCATGGCAACAACGAAAAGGCTTTCAATGCTGGTAATTCTTTAACAGTATGCTTACTAAAGCTTACTTGCATCTTACAATCTCCGACAAGCTTACCTGATGTTCATTAAACCATGGCTACTTAAACAGAGCAACAGGGCACTGTGACAGCATGCAGTTCCTGAATAATAAGAAGCATAAATCAACAGTATAAAAATCTGATAGAAAACCAGAACATTCTGCAAAATCAAGGACAGATGAAAAGCCACGGTCGTATTTGTGATCTACCTTGGATGGGGGAATACTCTGCACACTTACACTGCATAACTGCTCCTTGCCTTCCTTGGACACATCCAGAGCCACTACAATGGGGGGTGGGGTGCAATAAGTATGTCATAATTTGAAATGTCTCTGGCTGACAGTGATGGCTCTGACACTCATACCTCTCAACTTCAGAGCAAGAAATCTGGGCAAAGCCATACATAGAACTAGAAGTGGGACAAAGGCCCACAAATAAGGCCAATTTTTTAAATATTGCTCTTATTAACTTGGATAATAGAACAGTAGTAGATCTTGCATTAGTACGAATTTTCTGAAGGGTATAAAATCTGAAACTCAAATGTCTGCCATTATTTTCTAACTTCAATCTTTAATGATTTGCCACTAATTTGCCAGAAAACCACAATTTTATGAAAAACGGACCAAAATGTGATGCAAAAATATAAAGTTGCCACACAATACAGCTGGGAACCTGTCAAAAAAGGGACACCTTTTTAATATTAACATTGTTAACTTGAGCAGCTAACAAAATAAGAACATCTACATGCATTTCTGAAATAAAAGTAATCTATAACTCTGATCATTACAGTTATTTACAATTGTAAACCCTCCACATTTTCTTCCAAAATTGCCATTTTGGAGGAGGGATTATTAGGGAAGAGCAACATTTTGAGCCAAAATTGGGGACAATTGAGAGGTTTGGATATTCCTAATCTACAAAGTGATTTGCACGTACCTCTCAACCTCTTAATGCAGGAAATCTGGACAAGGCCAAATATATTGGGGGAACATACAAATACTACTAAAAATAGCTCTTGTATAAACTTAAGACAGTCTTGCATTAGCATGCATTTTTCTGAAGGTTATGACGTCTGAAACTCAATGTCTGTCATTTAGTGACTTCATTCCTAAATGATTTGCTAGAAAACCACAAATTTTATGAGGAACAAACCAAAAATAAGAAGCAAATATCTATTCATTCTGCAAATATATGGACAACTGAGAGGTATAGTTCAACCGGGGCTGTCTGAGTTTGCTACCCCCCCTCACAAAATCATGGTTGAATGGAGTCTCCCCCCTGCAGCCATTCCAATGTCCCATTCCTTGGTTATTTTGCCCCATTTGCCATAAACACTGTAATGTGCATACTGCTTTACTTCATGATGATTTAGATTTCATTTGAAAGTTTTATTTTGCATTTTACAGCACAAACCCTAATACATATCTGTTAAACAAAGCAATGCAGTCTCACAATGAAAATAGACTCAACATTAAAACTTCTCTGCCCTTGAAACTCACATGCATTGAAACAGCATTGAAACCCACATTCAAAGAAAATACATTTTGCCAGTGGCAGATAAATATTAAGTCTGGGCTGTCTTCAAAATCATAGGCCCCTCGAACATAACATACACATGCTCTTTGATACACCTTCCTGACTGTATTACATTATATTCCTTGTACAATACAGTACAGTTGTTAGAGGGCATTTTAAATTTATTGTTTTGAACATTTTTCCAGTAAACAATGAAAGAAAATGCATACACCAATGACAAAACTGCCCAATTCAGAACATTTCCATCATAAAAAGTCTACTCAACCTTCTATAGTCCACCAGTATCAGTAAAAAATATGCACAATCTCTGAAGTAGTAAAATCCACATTAAAGAAATTTGTAACTAATAAAGAGGTTGCTGCTAGCAAACAACTTTATATGTCATTGTTAAATCTACAAATAAAGTGCCTGTTACCCTTGAAGAATAAATTGCCTTTGTTGCATGCAATAAAAAAATAAGCTAGTAATACCGCAATAGGGAATGGATAGCAAACTGATAACAGGTTCATAGTTACTAGGTATCTTTGCCAAAAGGACTGCAGCATCCACCCCCTTTACAACACAGTACAGTATCAGCAATGCATCTACCTACTGTGGGAGTAGAACCCACAGCCTTCAGCATCAAAAGCAAGTACACTATCTGTTGTGCTATTAACAATGCAATCAGACTAAACATAATAAGCACTAAACTTTTGCTCCCCTGCAGCTCTCAGCTCCTTGTAAAATCTACTCAATACTCAGCTGTATCTCTGAACTTTGCAGCACAAGAAATCTGGAAAAAGCCAAAATTTATTGTGGGGGGGGGGAGGCCAAAAACCAGGGACACATTTTAAACATTGCTTGTATAATGTTGGAAAGTTGCTAGAATAAAATGCTGCGTTACCACCATACATTTCACTGCCACGTCTTGAACCCAGGGAACCCTGTGCAAAACAGTCAGAGCAACATACCACTATGCCAAATCAGCTGTTTTGTGAAAGAGGAAGACTGAAACTTTTAAATGGCTACCATTTAGTGAATTCAGTTCTCACCATAGCTCTCAAATTCTTAGCAAAAAACACCCGGACAAAGCCAGTAATGGGGGAATATAACCCCCAAACATATTCAGTGAATTCAGTTCTTACCATAGCTCTCAACCTTAGCACAAAACCTGGATGAAGCCAATAATGGGGGGGAATACAGTCCCAAAGACAGGGATACATTTCAGATATCCATCTTGTACACTTAGAAAATTGCTAGAATATAAGCTTTTGTTACCATGCACTTTCTGAAGAATATGAAGTCTGATATTGAAATTAGTGTCCATTTTTTTTTTAACATTTGTTAACCAGGAAAGTCTGACTTGGTAAAAAAGCTAATTTTTAGCAGAGGCCCAGGGAGAAACACTCCAGACAGCCAAGAAACAAACCAGAGAACATGTAGCTGTCAGGCAACAAGGACACAAATACAGAAACCACAGATTTTATGAGGAACAGAAAAAGTATGAGGGAAAAACCTGCAACATTTTTACAAATGGTGGTGGGTAGGGAATTCAGGCTCTTGCCACTTGGGTTCAAGGTACAGGGTTCAAGCCTTATTCTCTACCCACCACCATGTAACACCTGGGGCATTTCACACACACACACACACACACACATTGTCCCATCTTCTGTCTGTTTCCTCCTGCTTGCGAATCCGTCTGTTTCAGTTGCCGCTCGTTTCCTCCCGCTTGCGAATCTGTCCGTGTGAGTTCCTGCTCGCAAACTTGTGAATATGAGTGATGATGTCAGCACGCCTGCGACTGGACTTCTTAAAGAAGAACGCATGTTGTCAGCATGGACTTCTTTCTTCTTAAAGAAGAACGCACTAAAAAAAAAAAAACTTTTTTTTAAATTATAGCATTAACTAGTCAGACGATTCCAGGGGGGTGCAAGTGCACCCCATTGCACCTGCCTGTGGGCGCCCTTGGTCCTATGACAGTCTTCTTGAGGATGATGTCTTTCTTTCTTTTTGACTTCAGAAGATTTGCCCTGCACCTAGAAATGTCCAAAAGTGTGGAGGTGTTCTAACCATTCCTGATTTCCTGGGTCCTGTCTGTGAGCCAGCTGGCAATCCAACAAGTTATTTAAAGGTTTACTCCTAGCTCAGAGAGATTGTCAACAGTCCCTGAGTGGGATATTGTATTAAATGCCTTAGCCAGGTCAAGATACACAGTGTGACTCTCTAAAACAAGTGTACCAGGTTAAGTAGGCATGACTTTCCCATAACAAAGCCAAATTGGGCTGAGTCCAGTGTCTGTAGGTTGCCAATGTCCTCGTTTATCATTTTCATGATAATTCGTTTCATGACTTTGCATTTTAGGCTTGTTAGACTGATGGGTCTCTAGTTCCCTGGTTCGGTTGATGGTCCGCCCTTGTGGAGGGAAGGACTGTTGCAGTCGTCCATTCACTTAGCATGTAGCTTATTTCAGGGTTGCAGTTGAAGAGTGTCTCAAATGGTCCTGATAGATCATGTTTTAGAGTGTTCAGGAGGCAATTGGGGATGTTGCTGGGACCCATGGAGATAATGTTCTTGGCTTCTAGCAACTGGTCTCTTCTGATAGCTGAGGGAAGTAAGTTTAGTGTTACCTCCTGTCCATCTTTGGGCAGTTGTGTCCTGCTGAAAAAACTAAAAAATGGCAAATGTCCCAAGATTTTAAGACAAAAAATATTTCCTAAGTTTTCCTTAATAGTTGCATAATTCAGTTATTTTGTATTTGAAACACCTAAATATTATAAGAAATATTGTAAGCAACTTAAATACTAAATGAATAAGCTTTTATTTTGGCAAAGAAGTGAATTTCTATCCTTTGCATTGGCCATGGGTATGTTTTGTACTGCAAAATTTCACATTTCTACAAAAAATGTCCCACTTTGGGCATTTGAAAAGGTGGCAACTCTAAGTAAGTTGGAGGGAACTTTACCTGGTAGAGCTCTGGGGGAGTGGGCATGAAGTTTCAGCTGAATTTATCAGCCAGTAGATTTGTTATGTCATCCTGATTAGTGCAGGTGGTATCGTTCACCACCACTTCAGTACACTGTTGTGTGTTACCTCCATGGTTCCGGATGTAGCCGAAGAAGGCCTTCTGATTGTCCTTAGTCTGCAAGGCTGTCCTGACCTCATAGATGGCCTTGTTGGCCTTAATTAGACCTCTTAGTTTCTTGTTTAGTATAAGCCGCGGTGGTGCAGCAGTAGCATTGTTGCCTCACAGCAAGAGGTTCTCCCGTTTGATTCTCGGCAGGAGCGCCTTCTGTGTGGAGCCTGCATGTCCTCCCCTCTGTCGAGTGGTGTTCGAAAGACATGCGTAGAATGGGCGTGCCTTCGCTGAAGGTTGGGTGTCGAGCTGGCACCTAGGCACCCGTAAAAAATCTACTGCCAATCATTAGCGGATCGGAGTTCTGCTGTGGTGACCCCTAACCGGGAAAAGACAAAAGAAGTTTCTTGTTTAGTTGTACAAGAGAACACTTGTCTTTAAGGAAATAGCTTTTCCTGATTTTTGGCCATGGGATTTCTTTTATTATATACCTTATTTAGATGAGGATTCCACCAGTAGGGTTTGCTTTTAGGGTTTCTCTTAGGTTTATTTCTGGTACGTACAGTAATCTCTATTCAGCCAATTACATGCATGTATAATGACTCTGTGAATAATCCTGCATAGATTGATGTGGTCTCAGGGTTGGGGGCAAATTTGAATTTTGACAAACTGTCACATAGTGATAATGCATTATCTCTCTTCTGTAAAATAGCCAGGCCTTGGAGGGATAGCTACTTCAGAATCTGGATATAGGGCTGAATTGACCAGTTGTGTGGTCTTGCCTGTCTCCTTATTTTATTTATTTATTTGTTATATCTCATACTGGAAGGACATTTTGGTTACACTTATCTAAGCAGACTATGAGAATGTGCCTCTTAATATCCTCAGAGAAGGCTTGTATGGATCTATAGTCGTGCCTATGCCATCTCTGATAGTGGCAGCAGCTCTACATGATGTATGAACTATCTCAAATCCACATTTGGTCATATTTCTTCACTTTGGCAGCCATACTTGAAAGTCTACAAGTCTTGACTCTAAATGCATGGCCGGCCTTAGGCATAGGCGAACTAGGCAACCGCCTAGGGCGCCGTACATTCTGGCCTCATAAAGGGCGCAAATTGACTGACTTAACTTACTTAATTTCTTTTGCTACTTCTTCACTTTTCAGTTTCACCGCCCATGCCCATATTGTAGCATTTGCACCCTCCCCCACTTCCATAGTCCAAAGCACGATTCCACAGCAAATAGCATGGCCCCCTACTGTGTTCTTCCATCCCCCCCCGCCCGCCACATCTATGTGATCGGTTTGGGCTGCAGGTTTCACCATGAATGCAATGGCATCGATGTCGGAGGTAAATAGTAAGAATTTTCCAACTTTTGTTATATCTGGTAGTGGGGGAGGGGTCTTGAGTATGGGTTTTTATGAAGAGAAATGGAGACACCGAGAATTTTTTTCTGTTGGTGAGTTAGAAAGTAATTTAGAATATAGTCCGTTTTAGCTCACGTGTTGTGTTAAGGAGAGTAATTGTGTGGTTTTACTTATTCGTTAGCTTAACACGAGGAGAGGACTCCCTTGAAAGGAAAGCTTAACTGTCGGTAAAGAGGAAAGCAGTGGGTTTGAGCGTTCTGTAGAGTATGCTGTTTGTGTGCATATGCGTGGTTGGACACTTTTTTTTTTTTTTCGTTTTCTTCGATCAGTGTTATGTTGTGAAGATGGTGTTTATTTTTTGTTTTAATGCAATTTTATTTTCTACTTTCCCGTGTTCGTTGGTGGAATCATTGCCTCATCATTGCATCCGGCCTTTTGGTACCAGCGATGGCTTGTTTGGTATTTTGCTCCTCTTGGAGGTCATCTTGGCGAGGGGAACATCAAGGGGAATTGACTTTTTTATTTTCTGTTACTGTGAATGCCAACATGTTTGTAAACTAATAATTTATACTCCTAGGTATCAAATTGAGAAGGCCAGTTTTTGACGGTGATTATAAAATACCTGGATATTAGTGCTTAATCTATGCATGTTCGTGATAGCCCGCATTTATTTATGAGTAATCGTAGTTGGTTTGAGTTCACATTTATTACCTTTCTCGGTTCTGGCTGATTTCAGACCATCTTTCTTGACCACAGCTCAGGTTATTTGCAAGTGTGGTATGTTACCATAAGAGAAAAGTGCTTGCCCAAATTAGTCATCCCTTTTGGACTGAGGGCAGCTGAGGATGTAAAGAGTTTAACTGGGTCGGACAGGATCCTTCTCCTCTAATATTCCTATCCTGAACGGATAAGTGTTCAGGAGCATACATTAACCTGTCATGCTGTGTGTGTGCTGACTGTATGGAGAGGTAGAGGCTTAATAACAGAGGCTGAAAACTGCACTTAACATTACCTCTGGTGGCCCTTTCTCAAAGACGCACCACCCTGGATTACCCTGCTGATACAAGTCATAGTGACGCTAAAGCTGTACTTGTCCAATTCCATGGTGGGATGATTAAAGCATAGCAGGTGTAAAGTAAGAGAGCAGGTTTTAAACATAGGCGTGTGTGGTTTTGAAGTCTATATTGTGTAGATAGATGGGCATGCGTGTGTGAGGTACAGACGACTACTTTTTATGTTAGAAAAAAAAAACATTTTAGAACTACTTTTTATATGGCAGTTTGCAGTATCTTGGTAAGCAAAAAAGAGTTTGGGGTGAATTCTGGAGTATGTATTGGGAAAATTTCTTACCAGGGACATCAATTCTTATATTGTGTGGTGGGGGGGGGGTGAAAACCCCACAAGTTGTTGTTGCTGCTGCTGCCTTCGAGTGTTGTACTAGGGTATGTGGTCTACACAGTTGAGTAAAAACTATAGTGAGGGGGAGCAAAGTCACTGTTTCCTCTTTGTAAACCCAAATCGGAAAAAAGTTATATGCATTTTGTTAGTGGGATCCAAATCGGAAAAAAGTTATATGCATTTTGTTAGTGGGATCCCGTTGTGCCCGTTTTAAGAGGGTGCTAGAGACAACCGACTTCGATGTATGCTATGACAGTAAATGTAGTATTTGAAGTTGCAGAATGGCTGTAGTACAGTGCCAGGTTTTCCTCAGAACCACAACTGGGTCAACCTTTCTAATCAAACTAACCTCTGTTATGTGGGGGCAATCCACAGCACCTATGATTTTAGTGGTCATGAGGGTTTCTGTACTCTCTCTCTAAGAAATGCAGTGACTTGTGAAGTCACATGGACAAAATGTAGATTTGATTCACTGAAAATGTATGTGGCGAGTCAAAAGTAATACAATGAAAGTATATTTAGTGCTGTAATACTGCTGTAATTTTCTTTACTGTAGCAATGTAAATAACTGCTATTTAATTCTTAGAATACATGCCATCTTAGATGGCACAGATGTTATGTGAGTACTGTATGTACTGTTCATCAGGAAGTATGCTTGCATTAACCTTTCTTTTATACATACAACTACATACTACATAAAACTAAGGGTAATGCTGCTCAACGCCAGAAGTCTAAACCTCAAGATGCATGCACTCAAGTCTCTCCTTAGTATGGAGAATATCGATATCTGTGCAGTAACAGAAACCTGGTTCAAGGCTCCCGAGAGCACCCCAGCACTAACAGGTTATACTTCATACCATGCTTTCCAGCCCCAAAACTTGGTCCGAACCACAAAAGGAGGGGGAGTATCCATATTTATCAAAGATACCCACACCTCCAGGTTAGTGGCACTGCACGAAGCATCGGAGACCATCCATGTGCAACTAACAGTGGGCAAAACTGCCTTTCAGTTTGTAGCCTGCTACAGACCACCCTCCCAAACACAGGAACCTCACTCGGCTTTCCTGAGAACACTGGAGAATATGAAGGTCTCTCCAAACACCATTATATTGGGTGACTTCAACTACTCAAACATTGATTGGGAAAACTACTCAAGCCCAAACACCCTCGCCCAATGGTTCCTAGAATTTATAAACTCAAATGCTATGGAACAACTGGTCACCACTCCCACAAGATGGGAAAACATATTGGATCTGGTCATCACCAACATGGAGTCTCTATGTTCCACACCAGAGGTGTACCCCTCATTGGTAAGTTCAGATCATAAACAAATCTCACTGGACATCCATATTCCGTCCCCACCCCTAGCCAAGGAAACCACGGTGAAGAACTTCTCAAAAGCAGACTTCACACTTCTCAAAACCGAGGTGGAATCCTTCAAAGCCCCCAGGCCAGTGGAAAATATGGCCCATAATGCAGAATCCTTTACAAAAGCATTCTATAGACACCTACAGGAATGCATGGAGCATGCTATCCCAAATAAAACCAAGACTCACTCCTCCAAAGGCAGGAGACCTGTCTGGTGGACCCCGGCCATAAATAAGCTATACAACAGAAGGAGAAAGCTACTACATGATAGAGCAAAATCCCAAAAAGGGAATGCGTCTCTGATCAGTACTAGCAAGAAACTACGATCTCTCATAAAATCATCTAAGGCCAGCTTCGAAAGAAAAATTGCACAAGACACTAAAGATAATCACAAGGCCTTCTTTAGTTATGTCAGAAACCTGGGAGGCAACTCCCAGATATGCTCTGAGTTAGTGCAAAATGACAAAAAATACACTGAACCCACAGACATTGCCAACATCCTGGCAGAAAGGTTCAGTGCAAACTTCTCCCCCCCTTCCCCCCACAAAAGAGCAAATGTCTATCCCAGCAGAGTGTAGCCTTCCTGAGATCACAGATGCACAGGTGAGAGCTACCCTCTCCAAAGCAAAAAACACAGCATCAATGGGCATGCATACACTTGAGTTTTAATTTGTTCAAAATGCTGTTGTGTGCCACTGAGCTATCACTCAAAGAATGCAGTCAGTATTGCCAAAGTTGAGTTTCTTAATGCTCCCTGAACTGCATTTTGTATTCAAACTTGTACTTTTAGTACCTTAGAGTTATAGTGCAGTTTTTTTTATTTTTATGGTTTGAGTCTGTTTTCTCACACTGCACCGTTTTTGCTTTTTGTTGAGTTGCTAACACTCAGAAATTTTGTAACAAGCTGTTGAGATTCTGCTCTGCTTCGAGAATGACGTTACTGATTGTTTTTGATGTAGACTTACTGTACACGTGCTATATTTACTAAGTGTGTGATATTTGTACACCACAGTGCCTGGCTATTTAGTTGTAATTTTCCTTTTGAAATTTTCTAGGGAAGTTAATCAGTGCAGTTACCTGAAAAGGTATTTGGTAGTGGTGATAGGTTTCATAGATCACATGCTGTTGAAGTTAAAAATACCTATGGATTAAAACATAAATGAAAAAATAATTGAATTTACTTGGCATTCTTGCCATAGCAGACAAATAGCACTGTGTATCTGTGGGTCTGAGTGATGCTTTCAGACCTAATGTACAGCAGTAGCAGTGAACTTTGTAAACATGGGATAGAAGATTTCATATTTCTACTGTGTGACTTTATAAAATATATCAAACAGGTGAATTTGTTTTCTATTTGTAGTATTCTGAGTGAATGTTCATTGTATCTCACAGCACTGAGTATTTCATATGCACTGGTTTATATATAAACTGATGACAACTTACCTTTTTAGCAGTGTTTTTGTCATTAATAAGCTCATTTATGCCTGTGGGCGTGGCTCAAATGGGGGTGTTCCTTGACTATGGTGTGGGTGGGGCTTAAGGGGCACCGCAGCACTACTTCGCCTAGGGTGCCATTTCAGCTAAGGCTGGCCCTGTCTAAATGACACATCCTGAATCCCCTAGGCCAGTTGTTTTTTGTGGTACTAAATGCCAACCTGGTTTTGAACCACACAGGTCTGACAGATGATGGGCCTCATTCCCAGGTAGATAGAGATATACTTTTCCCCATATCTGTCCAGGATCTAGCTTTATCTATCACTCTGTCATTAGGTAAGGTTTTGGACCAGAGCTCATCTTTGTACCCCTAGTTGCTTCAATAAGAAAGACTGTGGGTTTCACTGCAGGGTTGAAAATGTTGGAAATGATCTTCAGTTAACTTGAACTCTGCTAAACTCTATCTGACATTTGGTGTGTGTGTGTGGGGGGGGCAGAGCCTGACAATTTGATTCACTGGAAGCACTGTCAAACAAGTCACTGAATGCTTCTACCACAGGGGTATACGTCTGAAAGTCAGGGCTGCTAACCCACCAGCAATCTGAACTTTCTCTTTTGAGTGGCTAATTGACTAATCCCACCATTTAAACACTCACACTCACAAAGAGAAGCTTCATCAAATGGAGAGCCTGAAGAAACTCAGAATGTATCAAACCCCTGGACAAGTGCATGTAGATCAAATTGTCTAAATGCTTATTATTTCAGTCTGATTCTGAGGATTTTCTTGGGGAGGATCATCTCTCTCAGCCCTTCCAGACATTATACAGATGACTTAGGGGTCACAGGGAAGGCAAAGTTATCTCACTGCAGCATAACAAAATGTTCTTCAGTAAATTGTCTTTAGTTGGATTAGAAGGAAATGCCCCAGACTGTGTGACTGGCATACACCTACTACTAATGCCCATGCCATGGACACCTACTGGTATTTTCTGCATAACCATTATTCTGTATGTATTATTCTCACAAATTACATTTACTTCTATGCATTTCCCTTTTAAAAAGATCCCACCCCCAATTCCTTTATATTCCTTACCATATTCAATACTTCAGTTATGGCAGATTTTTGTTTTAATTTCCATTTTCTACTAATTGCTTTTTTGGCAGCCAATAGTATTACACTTAGTAAGACCTTTCTCTGTCTAGGGAATTCAGCTCCTATATCCCAGCTCAAAAGAATTATTTCCTTAGTTACAATCATTTGTTTCCCCAACATTTCTGATACTCTCTAGGGGATTTTTTATATCTGTCAACTGATTACATCTCCAAAAAACATATTCGCAATTACTTCTCTACTTCACGTTATAACTGTGGCATTTGCTATCTATCTGAGATAAAAAATCTCTGAAGTCTATTTGAGGAATAAAAATATACATACCCCAGACTTTTATGCAAAATTCCTAAGCCTTCTGAAGTTTGCTGCATATGTGGGAGACATTAAAATGGCATCCCACTGTTTCAATGTAAATTGTCTTCCCATTCCCTCTTCCCAATCTTTCCTAACCTCTTCTGATAGATTCTTATAGTTATCAGACATTATTTTATATGCCCTATTAATTATCCATTTTTTTCAACAGTAGCTTCTATTCCAGAGTTGGTCTTTCACTTAGCACTCCACTATAGTTTCTCTTTGCCTATACTATATTATCCATCCCCGGTATCAATGCAAGTCTCTAATCTGCAGTACAAACTTTAGCTTGTCCTCGTAATACTCTATTCCCTTTCCCTCACTAATTATTTGCCCCAATACCTTAGTTCCTTCGCTAATTTTCACCAATAAATTCTATCTATCTTGCCCATTTCTATGGCCTAACTAGCAGTCATTTCTTTTGGCAAAATCTCCTTTCTCCGTTCCTGTGTCAGCTTAGTTCTTAGAATACTTTCTGCTACTTTATATAATTCTGTATGATTGCTGTTGTTCTCCTTAAGTTCCTGCATCCAGTATCCTACTCCTTCCTTATTTCTTGAACTCCCTCCATTTCAGCATCATTGCTTTCCACTTTGATGTGTAACCTTCTGCTTGAATTATCTATATGACCCTTAATTGAGTAGCTCTAAAGTATCCTTTCAAATCAGGTAATCCTAAACCATCTTGCTCTATGGGGAGAAACAATTTATCCCAATTAATTCTTGCCTTCTTTCACTTTCAAATCAATTCCTTCAAATCAATTAATTATGGTCCACAACTTCTCCTCTGGTTTATAAAAATATGCCTGATCTAATATAAAACTAAAAACAATCCAACCTGGCTGTACACAGGGAGTATGCTTCAGGAGAAACTGAAATTCCAACACAGGATTGTCAAGAGTCCAAGAATTTAGATGTAAGAACCGGAGAAGCCTACAACGACAATTACACTTATCCCAATAAAATCTTTAAAAAGAATGATCTGGAGTCATTCTCTTTATGGAAGAAGGAAGATTTGGAACTGGATTTGTTTCTACAAATAAAATTGTTTAATTGAAGGGATTTCTCTAA
>NC_056740.1:179275532-179463032 GCF_019279795.1 Protopterus annectens | reverse complement strand
GAGTATTTTTCCTGGAGGATCAAAGACATTCTGATGCAGAACAGGCTAAGGAGGAAATAAAATAGTTTATCCAACAAAAAGTGAGCTAGCAAGCAAAAGGGACTCTGCTTCTCATTCTTCTGACAATAAAGTTCATAGAGACTTTACCAGTGAAACCTTTTCTAATGTTCCAAAGGAAATGTCTGAAACACAGAAAAAAGCACAGGGAGTTGACTAGAGGAATCAGGAGTACCTTGGACTTCAACCAAACTTTGGTGTTGGGGGGGGGCTGGGGATGAGCAGGAATAAGACTAGCAACAATGAAATTGGTGAATAAATGGAAGACTATAAAACATTAATCACATTTGTGAAATACAGCTTTGCAAGAAAAAAATGGCTAAAAAGACTGCATTTTTACTGACTTTGTTAAACTTGCATGTGAACTGTAAAGCATTTACCCTCACTTTGTTATTAAGGTTTAGAAGGGCACTAAAAGGAGAAAATGTAAATGTAAGTAAAACAATGTTTATTCTTAATAGTATTTGTATAAAATATTTCATTATATAAACTGCATGTTATATATAGTAAAGCATTTAAAGGTATAATGGCAAACAGTTCAGTGAAAAATAAAGTTTGAACTTATAACAAATAGTAGGCACCCTAACAGCTTTAATACTTGAATACATTTAATAGAAGACAGTAAAATTTTTAGTTTTATTTAAAGAGAGCCAGTGCATTATTTCTTAGGGGTAAAAGTTAGTTTTCTGAAAGCATGCAAGTAATCTGAGAGGGGAATACAGATAAGAAAATAAAACAGACAGCAATTAGTGTAAGTGGGAATGCAGACAGTAGGATGCACTTTAGCATGGGCAACCGTCATTTTAGGTTAGGTAATGCCTCTGGGTGCAGCTGTGAATTTGTGGCAGCTACACCAATCTGGATGGTTAACCTTCATGTTTGAAGATATACATAGTTTTGTGTGTTTGTTCTAAGTTAATAGGGGAAGGGAGTGTTTTGTAAATGCATTCAGTTTTTTGTCTGAGGTTTTTCAATAAAACAGAAAGTCTTGAAAATGTGACATAGGTTCAAAAGGAGAAGAGAAGAAACAACTGTATAAAAAATCAACCTGTCAAACAGTGTGCATGTAACACAAAAGTTGGGAATATATATTCAAAAACTGTCATGTACAATAGGTGTGAACAATTGCTATTTATCATAATGGCTATTGTATTCATATTATCTTGGAATGTAAATGGCCTTACAGGTATAGACAAAAAGGAAAGAGTACTGAATTATATTAAGAAATGCAGAATGCAAATAGCAATATATTTGGAAACAAATGAACATGTAAATTTGACAAAGGATTTCAGGATGGATATTCAAGAAAGGATTTCAAGATGGATATTTAATGGAAAATCAGGGATGAAGGAAAGGTGGAGTGTATTTATATTAATTGCTAGAGGGGCTCCAATAAAAGACAATAATGGTAGGTTTGTGGTAGTAAGTTTCTATTGACAGGGGAGGAGGATTATGCTGGTGAGTATTTATAGTCCACAAAAATGCTACTATGAAGCTATGAGAAATAATCAATGTTCAGAATAGAATATTACTTATAAGTAGGGACTGGAACTTGATTTGCAATCTTGAGGATGTATTAGGGGATCTAGAAGGGGAAATATAACAAAAGAGGGTAGATTTCTGAAGAAATTTATGAAAATATTTAGTATGTTAAATGTGAATTCAGTAGTAGGAACTCAGACCAAATATGCATACCATTTCCCAAGGCACAATAACTTGAGTAGACTAGATAGAAATTATATTTCACAAGAACAATTGCATTTAATTGAAAGCTTTGACACACATGCAATAACTGTTTCAGATCATGCAGCAGTAACAACTAAGATAAAAATGCAGGGTTATGAAGTAAAAAGGAGACACTGGCACTTTTCCACCTATATGTTAAAAAGAGAGAAATTTAAGCAATGGGTGGTGGAAATTCAGAGTTATTAGGTGTAAAAGGAAAAAACTTTAAAGACCAATGCACGTTAGGTTCAAGCAAGGCACCCTTTATTACTTGCAGCAAGGAGACAAAGCATGTAGGTACAGTATTTGTCTGGCTCTTTGATGATCAGTATGTTATTATTATACAGTTTTCTTTATGTCACACAGAAAATGTTACTATTCTATTGCTGACGTGGTTGGACACAGCTTTCTGTATGTTTCACAGGAATTGTTACCAAACTTATTGCTGACATGGTTGGATTATTTGCTTTCTTGCAGAAACATTTTGAGAAAAACAACCTGGCCTTGGGCTTATTTTAGCCCACCTTAACTTTTCAATTCTTCAGTTGTACAGTTCTAATACATGTGTTACATTTTGTCTAGATTCAAGGTACATTTCTAGCTTTAGTACAAGTAATGCTGACTATGGTTTATACTTTCAAGCATCTATTGTTTTCTTTATCAAAGCTTCTAGCAGCTGCATATTTTCTCATGGTATAAGTAGAAATGAAATGTCTCTTTGTTAAGTTTCATGACATTAGCAGAAATTAAATGTCTTTTGTTAAGTTTCTAATAGCTGTGCAGATTCATGCAGTGTGAATAGAATAAATGTATTAACCCTTTTAAACCTCGAATGCACTAAGCATGCATATTACTATTATATATTTTTCTAACATTTCCCCCCTTTTAATACTTTTATTTTACTTTCAAGATAAGCATAAACAGTTTTTTCTTCCCCTAACCTCTTCCTGCTCAGGATTTGCAGTTAAGAGAGTCATTTAGTTTAAGCTCATGAAAGCATTTTCAGTTTTTTAGCAATTCTTCAAGTTCAGCATCTTGGTATAAGGTTTCTGAAACTGAAATGTCTATAAAATTTTTAATCAGTCTTTTTATGCAGGGGATGCAGCAGCGCACACATATCACCAGTAGGATTATTCCTATACAGGTGGCAATTAGAATGTTCATCAGGATGCTGCCCCAACCCCCAAACAATTTCTGGAAAAAGTCCATCAATGGATTTGGTACTGGTTTGGTCATGGCTGACACCTGCTGAATCACCTCAAGATGGTTGTCTATCTCGTGTTTGTGGTCAGGAATATACGAACAGCACTCCTTCTGGATTAAAGCGCACATACCTCCTCTAGCCGCTAGGGTGAAGTCAAGAGCCATGCGATTTTGAAGCACCCCTGTTCTCATGGCAGTCAGTTCATTAGTCACCAATTCTAGGGCAGAAAAGTTTGTATTGCTCATTATTTCGAGAAGCTTAGACAATTTCCTCAGTTCCCAGATTGATTTCATTGCTCCATATGCTGGCAGTACACCTGCCCACAATATAACAGTATCACTCAAGTCCATGTGTGACAGTCCATTGCCCACAGCATGATGGTTTTTCCAGCGTGTATCGATTTGTCCCACTGGATTGACAGGCTTCTTGATTTTTTGAACATTCCGAATTTTCCCTTGAGGTAAAACTGCTGTGTGTCATATGGCCGGAACCAGGTACCCCAAAAAACAACTGCCGGACCAATTCTCAGGTAGCCATTTATATGCTTTTATACTGCATATAAAGTAACAATCTTCTACTTTAGTGGTAACTTTACTATACCCTGACTCTGCATGAAACATTTTTTTGTCAATTATGGACAGTTGCTTATAGAGATCAGCATTATGTTTTACTTCACCAATTGTCCTATGCATCATTTCAACAAATGAATCATAGGTCGTGTTGCAATAGGATTCAATGTTATCAGGTTTAGTGTAGGATTTATAGGGAACAGTCGCATTGCAATTGCTCCAACCCACCTTGACTGTATCATTCTTATAAAAACACACAGTTCCCTTCTGTCGAACAGACAAGTGCAATGTTACTTTATCTTGTGATGTGACATCTGATGTATCATGAATTAGGTTTTCCCAGGTCTTGTTGGCTCCTAGGGGAACTGAAGTTAACAGTACCCCCCCCCCCCATATGCTGTTGGTAAAGCTGTGCAAATCCAGAAATTCGAAACATTGGAGGTTTCAGCATACACATATTTGATTGCCTGGTAAGTGTTAAAGTTTGGGTGCCACTCTGCACGCTTGTTCAGTTTAATTTGTGTGGGTGAGAAAAGGAATGGCCACAACAAAAAGATTATTGTCACTAGTACAGTCAACAGGATGGCTATGCAATATTTTTGTGGAAATGGTTGTTCTGCATTTCTGCTTTCTCCGGCTCTTCCAAGTAGGTGTATTTGGATCTTACTGGATTCCGTCATTTTTACTTTGGACACGTGCTCTTACTCTCTGCCCTAATAGGACCTTCAGCACCAATGGTTTCTTCACTGGGGTTGAGACGGATCAGTCCTATTGAGCTGACCCCCCTTTGTAGCCATACTTTGTGCTGAGGGCCCTGATGGAGAGGTAAGATTTTTGTCCAACTCAAAGTTCTTAACCAGCTTGCAGTGTATCAGGTGTATCCATGAAGCTTGTTCTGCTATCTTGACTGCAGTGGGTGTCAGAAGAAGCACCTGGTAGGGACCTTCCCACCTTGGCGAAGCCCAATTTTTTTGCTTGATAATTTTGATTCACACCCAGTCTCCTGGCATCACTGCCACTTCTGATGTTTCGGGTTGTTTCCTATCTGAGACAGAATTTGACTGCAACAGATGTTTAGAACTCAACAACTTTTTAATATATTCAGCTAGTGTAAAATCAGCTTCCTGGTCTGATGACATGAGAAGTTTCCACTGGGGTGTATAATAAGCCCTTCCAAATAGTTTTTCAAAAGGAGTCAATCCTTTTGCTGTAGGGACAGTTCTCATGCTCAACAGTGCCAGGGGTAAACAGTACAACAAAGTTTTTCCTGTCTCAGCTATTAATTTTCTCAATTTGTTTTTTAGTATACCATTATGCCTTTCAACTAGCCCTGCAGATTGCAGATGGTATGCACAATGATTATTTAAAGAAATACCAACATGCTTACTCAACTGCTGTATGGTTTGATTTACAAAGTGTGCACCATTGTCACTGTAGATTCTTTCCGGAATACCAAACCTAGGAATGATTTTCTTGACAAGTACTTTTGCCACCATAGCTGCATCTGGATTTTTGGTTGGAAAGGCTTCCACCCAGCTGGAAAACATATCTACAATGACAAGATAATACTTCTTATGTTCACATTTGTTCAATTCTATGAAATCCATACAAATAGTGTTAAATGGATACGGTGGTATGGGGAAACTCCCTTGTTTGGGCTTTATTGCCCCCTGTGTATGATGTTTGTTACAAATCTGACACATCAAACAAATTTTTTAAGAGTAGTTTGTAAATCCGTTCATTGTGAACACCCGGTTCACCAGCTGTACCATCCCCCCTGTTGAGACATGGCACTGCCCATGGCTCAACAATGCTGCATAGTCAAATTAGAGGGTAGTATCGGTTTTCCTTCTCTAGAGATGTACAGCCCCTTTTCGAGGATTGCTCCTCGTTTTATTCATCGTTGTTTTTCAGCTTGCGTAGTGAGTGTCTGAATTGTTTTAACATATCTAGATCTAAAGTTTCAGAGGGTTGTAATTCATCATTTAAAATAAATACTTCTGTGGCTGCTTGTTTTGCAGCTGTATTAGCTTTTGCATTACCTTTTGAAATTCTATCTTGTTGCTTGGTGTGAGCTGTGCATTTACAAATGGCTACTTCCTGAGGTAACTGAATAGATTTTAAAAGATTTAAAATAAACTGCGCATGATTTATAGGTTTGCCAGTAGATGTTATTATTCCCTGGTTTTTCCACTTTTGCGCAAAAACATGTACAGTAGAAAAAGCATACTGGCTATCAGTAAAAATGTTTACACATTTACCCTTTGCTAAGGTACATGCCCGTGTCAGGGCAATCAATTTTGCTGCCTGTGCAGATAAATTGTGTGGTAAAGGTTTTGCTTCTATAATTCCAGTATTAGAGACTACTGCATATTTTACTAGGTTCTGTCCTGCAGGACCCCTTTTGCACGAGCCATTCACGTAGTATGTCACCTCGGCATTATCCAAGGGGACATCCGTGAGATCTTTTCTAGGTAGTGTCTTTTGCTCAATTACCTGCAGGCAGCAGTGCGGTGTGCCGTCTGCAGGGGTCGGGAGCAGAGTAGAAGGATTTAAAGTCGTGCATCGTTTAATCGTCATATGAGGTTGGCTCAATAATATAGTCATACAGGAAAGATGCCTAGCAGGGGAAAGATATGCCACCTTTTCTTGTAGTAAAATAATCGCGACTGCATGAGGTACTCTCAAAGTGAGAGGGTGGAACAAGACTACTGAGGCTGTAGCCTGTACTGCCATTGCAGCTGCAACTACTGCTTGTACACAGTGGGGTAAGGACCATGTCACTGGGTCTAGTTGTGATGAGTAGTAAGCAATGGGGCATTGCTTATTCCCATGCTGCTGTGTTAATACTGATGTCATGTAACCCTGCTTGCAATCTACAGTTTGGAAAAAACGTTTATGGTAGTTTGGCAATCCCAGAACTAATGAGGACGCTATTAGCTGCTTTAGTTTACAGAAGGCAGATTCTGCCTCTGGTGTCCACTGTAACAAATCCTGTGCTGCCATAGGCTTCTTATATATATAAGGTCAGTCAGAGGTGCAGATTCCAAGGCATAGTTTGGAATCCAACTCCGGCAAAAATTAGTTGTACCCAGGAAGGACATAATTTCCTTCTTGGTAGTGGGTTTTGGTGCTTGCAAAATTGCTATTTTTCAGTCCTCATTTAACGTTCTACATATCCTCGGTATTTGACCTGTTTTTTCCAAAGCTGTAGTTTATTTTTATTTACCTTATGCCCCTCAGCGGCTAAAAATCATAGAAGTGCTATGGTATCTTCTCTACAATCTTGCTGGGTGGGGGCCACCAGCAAGATGTCATCAACATAAAGTAAAATCTGACTGCCTCTCGGTGGGGTGAATCCCGCCAAGTTGCTTGCCATTTCTTGGGAGGAATATCGTTGGACTTTTACAATATCCCTGTGGTAGTCGCGTATATGTATACCTTTTCCCCTGAAATGTAAATGCAAACCAATACTGGCTGTCAGGGTGTATTGGTATCGAAAAGAACGCGTTGCTGATGTTTACCACAGAAAAATATTTTTGTTGAGGTTTTAAATCATTCAACAGGGTGTGTGGGTCTGGCACCATGGGTGCCCTTGGTATTACTGCATTATTTATGGCTTGTAAATCCTGGACCATACGCCATTCTCCATTGGCCTTTTTAACTGGAAATAAGGGTGTGTTACATGGTGAATCGGGAGATTCTACTAGTATCCCTCCTTTAAGTAAGGCTGCTATAATAGGTTTTATCCCTGCCTCTGCATCTTTTTTTAAGGGATACTGTCTTTTTTGTGGTCTGAATGCTGAATTTGACGTAATAGTAACTGGTCCCGCTGTACGAATGAGTCCTACATCTGATTTCCCTGTTGACCAGAGAGTCTCTGGTATGTCTCGTAAGGCATTTTTTTCCTCCTTTAATAGGAATGTCAATCAGCTGTCCTCGCTAGACTACAAGTGCACAACTGGGTTGGTCTGAGTCATCCAATTCAACTTTTGTACTTGTATTCCTTGTTCTGACCGTTCTAGTTCTGTCTGTTTCTCCCATCTCGTGACTTTTTTTTCTAGGTCTGCCCATTCTATATTTCTGTTTTTGGTTAAGCTAACATGTGGTAATCGATTAGATTTATAAAGTGCAAAGAACTCCTGGGGCAATGAACAGCTGGCTACACTGTTCCCTTTTGTGTCCCAGTACAGGTTACGCAATATCAATCTGTTTGCATGATTTTTAAATAACTCTTGCTTATATTCCTTATCAGGTCCTGGTATGTTGCAATAATACAGGGTACAGTGCAACAGGTGTTGCTTATCAATGTCAAGGGAGGGGAACTTGCTGATGGCTAGGTTCATTAACTCTTTGGTCACAGTCCCTGGACCAGTCGTAACCAGGTTCTGGCTGTACCAATAAAACATTTCACCCTTCGATTGCACTATAAAGGTGTTAATCTGTCACTGTGCTTCCATACCCTGCATGGTTGGGACTACTGCTGTACCAAATAGCTGCATGAGGTCTCTGCCCAAGAGGTTTACTGGGCATTTTGCAGAAACTACAATTTTGCTTCTTTGTGTCAATCCTGAAACTGGATCAGTTATTGCAATGTTACGGGAGAGAGGCTCCTGATACAGCTGTCCATTAGCTGCTTTGACCAGTATGTAATCAGGTGACTTTGTGTTTTTTGGCAGTTTGGAGGGGTGTATCAGGGTTCGTGATGCCCCTGAGTCACACAAAAATTTGACCTCCCTCCCTTCTACCAAGAGTGTAACTTCTGGTTTCGTGTCTGCTAAATAGAGCTCCAAGCTCAATAAAGCTAGGTTTAATATTTCATTTTCTTCATTGTCACTAACTTCCTGCACTTCCTCTATCACATTCCCATTTGTCCTTTCTTCGCTAGCTCCTTCTAGTGATTCTTGACTACCATATAGTCAGTCCTCACCATCCTTGTCTTCCGTTGTTGCCTTCTTGTTTTTCTTGCAATCCCTTGCCAAATGCCCCTTTTTACCGCATTTAAAACATTTTCCCCTTTTTTTCCGCCCTTCAAAGTCCTTTGATCGCTGATCAGATTGTTTGTTTCCCTGCGTGTTTTTCTTGCCCCTTTTCCCAGACTGTACTACATAAACTTCTGCTCCATTTTCTACAGAAAATACTTGAGCTTTCTTTTTCTTTTTGCTATTAAAATGTCTTTTGGCATGCCTAGCATATTCAAGTAATGATTGTAACCTGCTTGTACGATGGTCTACCATGTGTTTTGTAATAAAACTGCTTATAGGCGTGCTACTGACTTTTAAAAATGCATTCTTTAACTGCTGTTCATATGGGGAATCTTGTGTTTGATCTTCAGGAACCTGCATTCCACAGTGGTTATTAAAACATTCTAACAATCTGGCATAATACCGATCAATTGTTTTACCTTCTTGTTGGATGCATTGATTAATGCAAGTCCAGTCTGCCCTAGGTTTCCATTTTTCAGAGATGTGGTCTGTAAGACCTTTTACTCTGGTGTCTAATTCTGTGCTGCTATGTGGGAGGGGTGTTTGTGCAGTGTCACGGGGATTCCATTCCCACTAATCATGTACCAATTTGGCCCTACAATTTGTCTAACTACTTTTTTTATTTCTTCTCCGTTTAGGTTATAACTCAACCTCATTCCTTGTAAATCTTCTGAGAATTTTCTGAAATTAACCTTTGGATGGGGAATTTCTTCAGTGGCTTTCCGGATATTTTCCGGAGTCCAAGGTCTATACACTAAGATAGTTGGGTCCTGATTGTCTTGACCTGCCTGAGGATTGGGTACTTCTATAAGTGGGCATATTTCTTCTTCTTCACCTATAGATAGTGAATTCTTAACTATCTGCCATAACTCGATACCTTCTTTTGAATTACCTGCCTTTGTTCGGGACCTGGTCCCGATGGGATCTCTAATTTTAGTCAGTTTTAATTTCACAATATTTCTATCTTTAGTGACCGCAGGATATAGTGGGGGTGGACTAATCTGTTCACTTGCTTTATATTCTGGTAAGGGAGGCGGAGGTGCTGATGCTATTACTAAGTTATTATCCTCCCTATCTAAAAACATTGCTTTTGAATCTTTGTTTTTTTTGTTCCCTGCGGTTTACTTCCTCCAGCCACCTGTGTGCCTGAGGAATTTCTAATTGACGTTGCTTTTTTACCCGACCCTTTGAATCGTTTTTGAGCTGTTTGATAAGCGAGGATTTTTCTAATTTTCCGTCAAATTCGTATTTATTAACCCATTTTGAATAATATCTAATATTGTCGGTGCGACTGCATATATTTTGCGTCTTCCGTTAACGGCGGGTTTTGGGGTCTTTTTGTGCAATTATTACCCATTTTGTTTTATCCTTTGATCGTTACGTAACTTCTCTTAATCTTTAATGTGGTACCACGGATTTTGTTATAGTCTTTTCAGAATGACTGCCTACTTATTCTGTTTCTCCTGATCTATGACTAGACAGTAATCGTTTTTGTCTCTGACTTGCAAAAATACAATCTGACAAAAACAATACACATTTAGTCCCTGATCTAAAACAGAAAACAGAAAAAAGTAGATTCACCTTACCTGAGCCTACGTGATTGATCATCGATTCGCGGAGACCCGTCCTTCAGTCACAGATCAGAAAGTGGCTGGCCTCTTTTGAACGACAATTCAGTCGGAGGACTTTCCATATAAGAAGAACCGATTTGGTTTCTTCCCCGTACGGTTTCAACCACCTGGCCGTCTGATCCGAGGTGAAGAGAGGGTTCCGGTCTGAAGGACCAATCTGTAAAAGGAAAAAACTTTAAAGACCAATGCACGCTAGGTTCAAGCAAGGCACCCTTTATTATTTGAAGCAAGGAGAAAAAGCATGTAGGTACAGGATTTGTCTGGCTCTTTGATGATCAGTATGTTATTCTTATACAGTTTTCTTCATGTCACACAGAAAATGTCACTATTCTATTGCTGACGTGGTTGGACACAGCTTTCTGTATGTTTCACAGGAATTGTTACCAGACTTATTGCTGACATGGTTGGATTATTTGCTGACTTGCAGAAACATTTTGAGAAAAACAACCTGGCCTTGGGCTTATTTTAGCCCACCTTAACTTTTCAATTCTTCAATTGTACAGTTCTAATACATGTGTTACATTTTGTCTAGATTCAAGGTACATTTCTAGCTATAGTACAAGTAATGCTGACTATGGTTTATACTTTCAAGCATCTATTGTTTTCTTTATCAAAGCTTCAAGCAGCTGCATGTTTTCTCATGGTATAAGCAGAAATGAAATGTCTCTTTGTTAAGTTTCATGACATTAACAGAAATGAAATGTCTCTTGTTAAGTTTCTAATAGCTGTGCAGATTCATGCAGTGTGAATAGAATAAATGTATTAACCCTTTTAAACCTCAAATGCACTAAGCATGCATATTACTATTATATATTTTTCTAACATTAGGAAAGATGGATATATCTTCAGAAGTTATTGCTAGTGAGTGGGAAAAAATGAAAATGGAGTTTTAAAACCAGGTAGAAATAAAACAGAAAGGGATATGGTTAAGAAATTACTTACAGGGGCTGTCAAAGGTTAAGGTGTTGCAGAGTAAGGGGAATCTCACAGAACAAGAAGAGGTACAAATGCTGACTGGTAAAGAGAAAATAACAGAGTATCTGGATAATACCCATGAG
The DNA here is from genome assembly GCF_019279795.1 of Protopterus annectens. Lineage (NCBI taxonomy): Eukaryota > Metazoa > Chordata > Ceratodontiformes > Protopteridae > Protopterus > Protopterus annectens. The sequence continues at coordinate 179,451,803 of NC_056740.1, read as the reverse complement.
TTTAGACAGTTAAGCAATTATTCTTTGTTATTAACTACAGAGCATGAAAATTTTAGAACAATGACAGGCAGGAGAATGCATAAAGGGCTGTTGCCAAACTTAGAGATTGTCTAGAAGTTTTAGAGATATTTTGCAAATTTTATGAAAATTTGTATAAAGCAAAGAAACGTGGAAAACAAGAAAGAGCACAAACGGAAATGTTTATGGAAGACTTAATTACACCAAGGTTAGAGGCAGATGAGGCTCAACTAACAGTTAAGATGGGAGGGGATGAAATAATAATGGTGATATACAATCAATCTTCAGAAAAGTCTCCAGGAACAGATGGTATTCCTGAGGAAGTTTGGAAGTTAGGGAGAGAAAGTGAAAGATCTGGAAGATTTTAACCATATTTTAAAATGCGGGTAGCACCAACATTTTGTAAGAAAGCTTTTGTGGCTGCATTACCTAAAGATGGTAAAGACCCATACAGAGCCATTTTAATTTTAAACCATGATCATACAGCATTTTTGTCTATACTAGCTAAAAGAATGGCATCAGTCAACAACACTGCCAAGTCTGATAAATATGGATCAATTTTTTTTTGGGGGGGGCAGCAAACATTTGAAAATGTTAACAGATCAGTGATGATCCACAGGGAAACAGAATGTAAGAAAATGCTGCTATTTTTGGTGGGTCTTGATGCAGAAAAAGCATTTAACTAAGTAAACTGGGATTTTATGAGAAGAGCAATGGAAGCACTTGCGTTCCCTGATATAATAATGAGGTTAATTAGTAGGATATAGGAAAGATTGGAGGCAAGAATTAAAGTTGGAAGGTTCATAGGTAGGTACTAGGCTATCTGCCCAAAGGCATTTATAAGCCTAGCCAGAATGTGTTGGCTTTCGCCGCCCCCTTAGATTAGTTCCCTGTGCCTCTGTCCAGCAGAGCCACTGAAGTGATCCCCGGGGTAAAATTTCTGTTTCCCATCCACTTGTCAAGGTTTCTCTTGAAGAGTGTTAGTGAGGTAGATTGGAATCTTGTTCCAAAGCATGGGAAGTTTCTGGGAAAGGAATCTATCCCTCCAGCATGTCCTATTTATTGTTGTGGTGAGGTTTAGATCCATAGAGCGTGTGGCTCGAAGGGATATGGTTTTCTTTAGGTGGAGTATGTCCATCAATTCTGGGTTGGACATGGCCTTGTATGTCAGGCAGAGATCGCCTCTGAGTAGGTGGTATGCAACTGAGTACAGCTGGAGTTTCTTTAGTCAAGCTGCATAGGGCATCTGTCTGAGGCCAGTGATCCTCTTGGTGAGGTACTTCTGTGCTCTTTCCAGCTGTTGCAGGTGTCTTGTAAGGTACATCCCAAATGGGGTGTTGTACTCTATGATGGGTCTGATGAATGATTAGTAGAGTGGCACAATGACCTCTTTTGATCTGGATGCAAACCCTTTTGTGATTAGATGGGCCACACAGAAGGATTTTCTAACCACTTTGGCAATATGATTATCGAAGGAGAGATTACTATCTACTTGGGTCCCCAGATCCCTTATTATGTCTTCCGTATTTAGGGGACTGCCACCTATGTGGTAGTTTGTGGGTACTTTGTTTTTTCCAAAGGGGATGACTATGCACTTTTTGGCATTTAGCTTGAGGCCATGATTTTGACACCAGGTATCCGCCTCAGTGAGACCCTTTTGGAGGATGTCTGTGTCAGCTGGAAAGTCAATTATAGCCCCTAGTTTGCAGTCATCTGTGAACTTGGTCAGCCATAGTCCTCCTGCACTTGCCTGTACTGCTGAGAAGTATATGCCGAACAGCAGGGGTTCTAGGACTGAGTACTGGGGAACGCCACTTTTAAACGGTTTAGAGTCGGACCTAGCTCCCACAACTCTCACCATGTGGGGTTCTGTCCGTGAGCCAGTTGGCAACCCATCTTGTGACATAGGGGTTTATGTTCAGGCTGGTGAGCTTGTCTATAATACCAGAATGGGGAATGGTGTCAAAGGCCTTTGCGAGGTCTAGGTAGGCTGTGTGTACCATCTTTCCCTTGTCATTAGCCTTAGTAACTGTCTCAAAGAGGTCCACCAGGCATAGAAGGCATGATCTGCCCTTAACAAAGCTAAACTGGGTAGGGTCCAGTGCTTGGAGGTTCCCAATGTCTCTGTTAATGAGTTCTATGATGATGCACTCCATAGCCTTGCAGACCAATCTAGTCAGGCTTACAGTGCAATAGTTCCTGGGGTCTGTTGTGGCTCCACCTTTGTGGAGCGGAATAACTGTTGCTGTGCGCCACTCTATGGGTAAATAGCCTGTAGAGAGGCTGAGTTTGAACAGTGTGTTTAGGTGAGGGGTTAGTTCGTCTTTGAGCTCATGTAGGATGCAGCCTGGGACACTGTCCAGTCCCATTGATGCTGTGTTTTTGGCTTTGGAGAGGGCTGTTTTAACCTGAGTGTCTGTGATTTCAGGGGCTCTACATTCTTCTGGTATGGTTATGGGTCCTTTTGGGGGTGAAGTTTGCACTGAACCTGTCTGCCAGGATGTTGGTGATATCAGTCGGTTCAGTGTATTTTGTGCCATTCTGCACTAACTCCAAGCAGATCTGAGCAATGCCACTTAGATTCTTGACATAGCTAAAGAATGCCTTGTGGTTATCTTTGGAGTCCTTGGCAATTTTTCTTTTGAAGCTAGCCTTGGATGATTTTATGAGGGATTATACTTTCTTGCTGATACTGATCAGGGATGTCTTCCCTTCTTGGGATTTTGCTCTTTTATGTACTAGTTTCCTCCTTCTGTTGTATAGCTTGTTTATGATAGGGGTCCACCAGACTGGTTTCCTTTTCTTGGAAGAGTGAGTCTTGGTTTTGCTTGGGATAGCACGATCCATGCATTCTTGTAGGTGCCCATAGAATGCATTAGTAAAGGATTTTGCAGCTTGGACAGCATTATCCTTTAGCATGGGGGCTTTGAAACTTTCCACCTCGTTCTTAAGTTACTTTTGAAACTTTTTTTACGGTGGTTTCCTTGACTGGGGGTGGGGGCGGAATGTGGATATCCACAGTGATTTGTTTATGGTCAGATCTAACTAGCAAGGGGTTGACCTCTGGTGTGGAACACTTGTCGCCCATGTTAGTGATGACCAGGTCAAATATGTTGTCACCTCTGGTGGGAGTGTTGACCAGTTGATCCAGGGCATTTGAGTTTATAAATTCTAGGAAATGTTGGGCAAGGGAGTTAGTACTTGCGTAGTTCTCCCAGTTAATGTTTGGGTAATTGAAATCACCCAATATTAGGGTGTTTGATAGGACCTTTATGTTTCCCAATGTTTCCAGAAATGCGGAATGGGGGTCCTGGGACATGGTTGGTGATCTGTAGCAAGCTACAATTTGAATTGCAGTTTTGCACATTGTTAGTTGCACTTGGATAATCTCTGAAGCATCGTGCTGTGCCGCTAACCTGGAGGTGTGGGTATCCTTGATGAATATGGATACGCCCCTGCCTTTTGTATTTCGGTCCGGGTTCTGTGGCCGAAATATATGGTATGAGTTGTAGCCTGGTAGTGCTGGGGTGCTCTCTGGAGCCTTAAACCAGGTTTCTGTTACTGCACATATATCAATTTTCTCTATACTGAGGAGTGCCTCAAGTGCATGCATTTTGAGGTATAGACTTCTGTCATTGAGTAGCCTTACTCTCAGTTTTTTGTTACTTGTGCTATTTACAGTGGTGGGTTTGTCTTTTGAGCCTTGCCTAAAAAAAGGCACTATGGGGGTGGCAAGAGCCTTATCCAGTATTCGAAAGCGTAAGGGTGACAGGTGCAAGCTGTCTCTAGTGAAGCAGTGTGGCTTGTCGAGCATGTCATCCCAGGTGGACAGACACTGGATCCCCTTTGAATGACATTAGAAACGTAGCCAATTGTTGAAATTGATAATTTTTTCTTTATACCGTGGTATCATTCTGGGTGACGGCAGGATGCTACTCAGGGTCAGGGTCATACCGGCCTAGGCTACATGATCAGAGAGCTCTTCCATGTCTCTTTTCATGTATTCCAGGGAGGTACGGCTCAGGTCATTCACACCAACATGGACAATGACAGAGGCATATTTGTACTTGTTTTGGAGTGACTTGAGTGCTTGTGTTATGTGGCAGATCCTGGCACCCGATAGGCAGCTAACAGTAACCTTCTCCTTGTTCAGCCTAGTTAGTGGAACGTCAGTGTGCCTGACTATAGAGTCACCTATTACTAGTGTGTTGGGTATGTTATTTTGCCTTAAGGGCTGTGATTGCGTGGCACACTGGTTTTGTGAAGTATGTGTTTCATGGTTTGTGTTGGGGGGGGTGGAGGTTGCTTGGATGTCTGCTTTGGTGGTCTCTGTTGCTTTTGCAGATTTTTATTTAGACCCTCCGAGTATGTTTTCGTGTATTTATGTGTGTTTTTTGCGGATGCTGGTTTAATGTGTCTATGTGAGACTGGTGGTGTGATGCAAGTATTTCCCTTCTCTTCTTGACTGTCTGATCCAGTCTTGTGCTGAGAGAGCTTAGCCTCCAGTTTGGCTGTATAATTGCACCTCTCACATGTATTAGTGTTTGGTGGTAGGAGGAGAGGGTTGTCTGTGTACATGAAGCAGTTGTAACATTGCCTCAAAATTCCCAGATTCACCAGTTGGACTGGAGAGCACACCTGAAACTGCCCTTTGGACATGCCTGGATAGGTACAGTGAACTGTTTTACTGATTGTCTGGTAAGTACGAATAGAGAGCCTTGTCCTTCTGTACAGTATAGGGGGGATCTAGTGCTAGGGTTTATAAGTGCTTGCTATAAGTTTTGAGCAAGTGCCGGGCTGAGAAATGAATGGTTTGAGTGCTTAAGTTGAAAGTTTGTCTAGTTCCAAGGGAAAATTTGAAGAGGAGACTTTGTGGAGCTGGGAATAGTTATACCCTAGCTAATCAGTGCTGCCCAGCACACAAAACTGGGCAAATGCATTTTTTATAGCAGGGGAATGAAAGAGAGAGAAATTAACCCAAAATGGCAAATAAACTACTAATTTCTGGCCTGATACTACTCCTCCAGGAACAGATAGGCTGCTCAAAGCTCCCCTCTCTCACAGGTGAACAGCACTAACCTGAAAACTGGACTATACTAGCTTAGAAAGGCGGGAAACAAGTATATATGTTTTTTATTTTTATTTTGTTTTTTTTTTCAGAAAATACAGCAGATACAATCAAAAAACACTTTAAATGCACAGAAAAGGATACTTATTGTTATATATCTCAGATCAGAGTTGTAGTCAATGCCCCTAGTAATAAAGTAAGAAGAAACACAAATACAGTAAAAGCAGATGAACAAAGTGCAATTTCTTTATATATATAAAACAAAAGAAAATGAACAAACCGATTTAAACAGGTTACTCAATTAACCAGAAAAAAGCTCAGAACTGAGCCCTGTTCCAGCAGTCTTCAATCAGACAAGTTCTAACTGCACACTCCTGCCACTAGGGTGCAGGGGAACCTTCTCCCAAACAAATATGGCCTGGATCAGTGCTCAAGTTATACAAACAAAGCTAGATTCAGCAGGCCTGAATCTGGTCTATGCTACAGCAACAAGGCGCACCAATTTCAGAAAGAAACAGTTCAAATAAGCAGGCACAATAAGCCTGTGACCGGAAATTCCCAGCTCAGAAAGGCAGAATCCAGCCTCTCCTCCCACAAGAGTGCAGACCACAAACCTTCTTAATGTAGAATAACTGGCCTGAAGCCCAAATGCTTAAATAGCAGACGCTGAGCTTTCAATCAGCAATTACCAGCTTAGAAGGATGTAAGCTACCTGTCCTGCCACAACAGTGCAGACCACAAACCTTCTTAATGTAAAACAACTGGTATGAAGCCCAAGTGCTTAAACCAAATGACTCAGAATAACAGTTACAATTTAATCAGGCTACTACCAAGCAGTAATAAATGCAGCAGAATAAATAAAATTGAGTAGTTTTAAGAAGAGGCAAAAGCAAAATAAAGTAGGAGGAACACAAATACTGTAAAAGCAGATGAATAAAGTGCATTTTTTTGTTATTAAAGTGCAAGGAGAGAAGAAGGAAGAACCTAAGTGGGTTGACTTTCTCAAATCTTCTCTCTGTATTAAGTAGAGTGAACACTAGACTCAGAATATGATCTCACTGTACTCGGTTAAGTGAGCAACTGAGATGGACCCAGGAGTGTTCAAATACAGACTTATAGGAGGGGCAGGCAATTTCAAAGCCACCAACACTAACACCAAGACAAGAACAGGGAGGGTGGGTGGGAAACTAACTGCAGAGAGACACACAGCACACTATTCAGTGAAACAATTAGGTAACAGAAAAAATAAAATACAGTACTTTTAAAACTGCACGTTTGCACTTAACAGAAGAATAAAATACAGTACTGCAAGTTTACACTTAACTTCAGCTTTTGATACAGTTGATTGTAGCCAACCAAGTCACTCAGAAATTGAGCATAAAATGAATTCTCAAACTTTGTGGCTAGCACTTAAAGTACCGAGAAAACCCTCTAGGCTAACGGGTCTATATTATAAGCGCGAATGCTTAGGTTGTGGAATACAGCATGTTCGACACCTATTAAGCGAATGCACAATTCACTGAAACCTCAAAACACAGAAATACACATCACCAAATTGTTTTGTTTGGCCAACACCGTTCCACCCAGTGACGAAAATAAAACATACTTCCCACTACACCGCTCGCTACATACTACCCACCCAAACAAAACACATACATACACTAACCTAAATCCTACTTCTAAACCTACACAAACCCTTACATACATTACTATCTATGCATTTACCTTAACCCACACCTTAACCCTAAGGTCCGTAACTATTGCACACTTACCTTAATAAGCTATACCCAAACAAAATAAATAATCCACACACATACACTTAACAAAACTCTACTTCTAACCCTTACATACATTACTATCTATGCACTTACCTTAACCCGCACCCTAACCCTAAGGTCCGTGACTATCGCACACTTACCTTATGGAGCAGAAGGACCAACTATGCCGAATCGGGTTTTCAAATTTCATGGTTTCCAGCGTTTGGTGTACTCGCGGTTCGCTTAATAGGTGTCGATTATGCCATATTCGACAACCTAAGCATTCATTCTTGCAATATAGACTCGAGCTAACAGTTAAATATCAGATAACAAAGAAGTGAGAAGACCACCACCCCCTTTTACAGCAGAGAGACACACAGCACACTATTCAGTGAAACAATTGGGTAACAGAAAAAATAAAATACAGTACTTTTAAAACTGTACATTTGCACTTAACAGAAGAATAAAACACAGTACTGCATGTTTGCACTTAACTTCAGCTTCTAATGCAGGTGATTGTAGCCAACCAAGTCACTCAGAAATTGAACATTGTCCCTCAAATAAGTTGTATTTGAACAGATGAACAGGCAGGGGAGTTCTCTTTCGTCTTTATTTGTTTAATATTTAGCGCTATTGACAAAGAAAACAAGTTACCCAGAAATGCAAGGATATAATTGGTGTTGTAATCAAGAAAAGTTGGCTTTATTGCAAATGATACTGTTTTGTACCGGATAAATCCAGAAAAGGATATCTCAGTGTTGTGGAACATTTTGAGACAGCTTCAAGTCTTTTGGGGATATAAAATTAAAAAATATAAAACAAAGGCTATAACCGTAAATTATGTACCCACACACAAATTGGCTCAGCAATACCCATATTTATGAGGACACGATAAGATAAAGTATTTAAGAGTATGGATTAAAAATGCTTCTGTTATGACAGCTAAGGATATGTATGAAGTGACTAAAAACTGGAAGCTGCTGTTTTAAGATACAAGCAGTGAAAATGTTTTTAGTCCCTTTAATTTTATACATGGGTCAGGCATGTTTTTATCAACCAGAGGAAAAGTTGTGGACAGTAAGTTATATAAAGAGCTGAAGGAAGTGATTAGGGAGGGGAAGAGGGCATGTTAAATCAGATAAGCTGAGATTTCCAATTGAACAAAGTGGTTTAGGATTACCTGATTTGAAGGAATATTTTACAGCTACATAGATAATACAAGAAGGTTATGATTCAAAATGGAAAGGGATGATGATGAAGTAAGGAGGAAGTTCAAGAAATAGAGCGAGAGAGAGAGATTTTGGATAAAGATCCTTAAGGAGAATGACAACAACCATACAGTTTACTATATTCATAAAGTAGCAGAAAGTATTCTACGAACTAAGGCAACATGAAAATGGAGAACGGAGATTTTGCCAAGGAATCACTTTATGTAGGGTACAGAAAATAGGCAAGAGGGGTCTGGAATTTACTGAGAAAAACTGGCAAAGGAACCAAGGTATTGGGAGCAGAAAACTAGAGAGGGAAAGATGATAGACTGGGATAAGGCCAAGAAGGGGGGAGGGTGGCCTAATGGTTAAGGTGTTTGTCCTACAAACACAAGGTGCAGGGGTTGAGTCTCACAAGGGATAATTGGCTAGGCTTAAAATGGCTTGCAAGGGCAGTTAGCTTAGTACTAACCTATGAACCTATAAGATGTTTGGACTGCAGGCTAGAGACTGCCTTCCCTGCCAGGAATTGATATCAGAGTATAGGCAAAAGAGAATGGATAAGTGAATATTAAGTGAAAAAACTGCTCTGGTGGGGTTTTCAGTTGACTCTAGAGCAGAAACCAATGTTAAAAATAAATAATTAGTAAGGCATAGTAATATTGCATGATTACTACAAGAATCAATCAGAGGAGGTTAGAAAAAGATCAAGAAGGCAGACTGGAAAAGCAATTTACAAGAGGACATACGTATGGCTGCCAAATATGCAACAAACTCCAGAAAGTTTAAGATATTTGCTTGGAAATGTTTACATGGTTATCTTGAAACCACAAACAGACTTACAATAATTTTCCATAGGCAAACAGCAAATGTTGGAGGTGTGATGGGGAAGAAAGAAGTAAGTGGAAGTGTACTGAGTTGGCAGGTTTTACAAATACCCTGCAGAGTGCTCTGTCAGAAACATTGGGTAAGCAAATGGCTATAACTAAGGATAAGATTTTAGTTTTCTGCTGGGACAAAATCTGAATTGCCTAAACATAGGAAGACCCTGTTAAGTTTAATTTTGTAGGATGCCAAAAAAGGCAATTACTAGAAAATGGAAATCAAAGTTTAAACCAACTGTATTTGAAATACTGAATATAGTAAACGAGAGAAATAACTGGAAAAAGGGAGCTATAGAAAAGGGAAGGAGCAAATTACCTAAGCATAAAAGGAAATTGTGGGGACAATACCTGCAGAATAATGTTGAGGAGGAGGAGTGAGATTTAAGGGAAGGCAGGAATTTAGCAATGTATGTAATGCTGGACTGATGAAAATTACAGAGAAAATATATGTGATGTCTAATGTGTATAAGTGGAAAAAATGTTAATGCGGTTTGTTGACTTTTCTGCTAATATTATTGCCTAGGTCTTAAGTGATAATTTAATAAAGTTGTTTAAAAATAAATAAAATAAATTTCTGAAAAAAAGAAGGTACTGAATTCTTTAGAGTGGGAGTCTTTTGAGGGAAGTTATAAAAGCTTATGGAATTAATGAACCTTTCCTGGATAGATGCAATCTTCTTGACAGTAACCAATTATCATACAAGCTATTACAAATGGAGTGACTTCATTACCATCTGACTTGTGTCAGTGGGCAACCCTGGCATGCACCCCATTTCCACTGTTCTTTAGTCTAGTGACCAAAATAATAGCCTCTTATCTGCAGCAAGATAATCCAAGCAATGCAGTGTAATAAAGTATCACGTGACTCCAAACAGCCCTCACTCCATAAGGCAATAATAGCCACTTCTGTGTAAAATTCAGACATCTGATTGTGATAGAGGAGGATGGTCATGTAATGTAGGTCACAAAAATAGTTGCCACACATTAAAAGTAGTCCAAGTTGCTTCACATACTTCACATCAGTTCTGCAAAGCCAGAATAATGAGCAATTAGTCATTTTCTATGGACCCTACAATTATAGCTATTTCCTCTGGGCTTATCTCAGATGTCCATTTAAGTAGTCCATTTTACTCCACACAAATGTACACTAGTTCTGAAAGCCAGTTAGAGATTGTTTAAATTGAACTAAGAACAAGGCGAGTTTCTTTCAACAGGCAGCTCCAAATACTATTCAGCAGTTATAGCTACCACTGTGTACACTTAGATTATTGTCATAAAAAAAGGATGGCCTTGTATTGTAACTCAGCTCTGTGAACTTCCATGCAAACAGTAGCCACACATTAAGGTATTCTAAGTTGCTTCACACAGATCACTTTAATTCTGCAAATGCACACTAGTTCTCCAAACCAGACACTGACTCTTTAATCTGAAAAAACAAAGAGAGTCATTACTTTCCACTGATAGCTCACACCCCCACTCCACAATTACAGATAAAATAACATCCGTCTATTGCATTTCATCTTTTTTCAATGGAAATATTGGCCACACATTAAAGTTGTTCAAGTTGCTTCACATAAAATGGCATTAATACTGCAAGTGTACACTAGTTCTGAAAAGCCAGACAATGAGTGTTTAAAGTGAGAAAGCAAGAGGGCCAGATGCTTTTTACAGATAGTCCCCAGCAGTAATAGCTAAAAATGACTGCCATGTATTGTATTTTGCTAAACTTATTTCATACAGCTGACAGGGTGTATCACTCATCCACAGTGGAGGAAAAAAACAGCACCAACTCACAAAAGTACAAAGTAACTTTATTCAAACATTCACAATTATTGCAGCATACCGGTTTCCTGTTTTAACAGTCTTTTTTTTATATTTTATTAAAAGTGCTTGTACTACCCTGCCTAGCCAGCTTTTTATTTTATTTTAATAATTTGACTTTTGCTGGTTGTACTTTTTTTGCTTTTACATTTGGACATGGTATGAACATACATTAAATCAGAGACATTGTGCAATCACAATGGCAAATTTTATGTCAGGAAAGGTATCTTAATTCTTTATTACTTGTACATTGTTATTTCAGTTTTAAGAAACAGAAAAGTTTTTCACACATGCTGAACAAGTACAAAAACATAAGGAAACTATAACCTACGATACAGGTCTATCCTCATTAACAGGTTCGATTCCATTTGAAAACTGTAATGTCCTTTTCTTTTGAAAACTAGGGAATTTGCAACTGAGAAGACACACTGGTGGTTTGATATCAGGACTTTGACATTTTTTATCACAGACTGGGTTGTATACCTGGCATTTTGCTCCTACAATACATTCTACATTGACCAGGCCTCGCATCACATGAAAACAAGAATTATGGAGCATCTAAGTGACATTAGGTGTAGTTAAAAAAAAACTACAAATGTACTTTTTAAACAAACTTTATCTTATAGTTCTGTCAGGTTTAGTTTTCTTGAAATAGATCAAAATCAATATAAGTGCAAGTTACATGACATATAAATTATAAGGATCACCTCTGGTTTATTATGATAGGGGCGCTATTTCACCCTGGCCTTAATGCTGCATTTTAGTTTAGATTTTCAGTCATGCTCAACTGAAGCATTTATAACATATATATGTGCATTTTGATAACTATTTTTGATCCATTAATATTAATTTTGGGAGCTGTAGTGCATTGTTTATACCAAAAGGGACAGTCTTTATTAGACTGAATGGGTTGAGTTGTCCTTGACTGTTTTATACATGATAAACATTGTTGAGATTTATTTTGCTTTTTAGATGAAATGTAATTAAATGTTCATTTTGTATCAGTATATATGGTGAAAATTATGTTGGCATTGTATGCTTAACCATGTGGGGGAGTCATTATTTAAACTGGTGAAGGGAAATTACATGTAGAGCTGATTAAGCGAAACTCATCTTTCTGTGCTGCCATGTTGTGCCTCCAATAAAGGATTGTACACGTTTTAACTTTTCCAGTGCTGACTCTTTTCCTGCTAGTTTCCTCTTATCTACAGCAATGTCATGCTGAAGCTAAAATCCAAATCAATGAACAGATACTGTACTCTGGATTATGGTTTGGGGATGATGACAGTATTTGGGTAAGCAATCCACTAACTAAAATCTCCCCATTTCTTGACTTAAATCATTTTGGATAGAAAGAGATCATGTTGAACTATAAATTGGCATGTGTCCTGTCCCCACTTCATTCCAAAGCCACTGTCAAAAAAACCTTGACAGCTACAGACATTAACTCATTCTTACATGAGCTTTGTACTGACTCCATACTTGTGGCATATAACATACAGTAACCTTAAACTGTTTTGGAGAAGACTGGCTCAATCTTAGGAGAATGGAAAAGAAAATGTTAAACTTGCCCTTTATGAACCAATAACATTGAACCATTCCACCTTTGCTAAGGACTATACTCAAATTCTGCAGTCCACTATAATCAACATAACTGAAGTCTTACCAACAGTGTACCCCCCCCCCACACCGATAAAGAACAAAAACCTTCATCACCTACTTCATTGCCCTGTAGCATCTTAAAAAAGCAACTTTTCACTTCTCTGAAATTTTCATAAAACAGACCAAGCCCTACTACTTAAACTTAATAATTCAGGATCCAAATCTAGTAATCATCATCTCACCTTCCTAATGCTTGCAGCTGAAATTGCTAATCCCCTTATTCATATCTTTAACCTCTCAACCCCACTCCCAGTCTGCTAAGGCAGTGTCCTACCAGCAATTAAGCATGCAGTTATAATTCTACTAGCAAAAGTCACTTCTCCTAATAGGCTGAAGGATTATACACCTATTTATAACCTATGTCCTATTACCAAAATATTAAAAAAAACTTGCATACAAACTACTTAACCACATTAACAGCTATGGCCTGTTATGTCATGCAGGGTATGGCTTTCGCAATACCTTCAGTACCATCACCACCCTTGTAATGGCCAATGATACCATTTATTGCAGCCCAATTCGGCTTTGTCAAAGGCAGATCCTGCCTTTTGAACCTAGTCGACTTTTTTGAAACAGTCACTAAGGCCATTGATGAGGGTAAGGCAGTTCACACAGCCTACCTTGACCTTGCAAAAGCCTTCGACACAATACCCCACTCGGGCATCATTGACAAACTCAACAGCTTAAATGTAAACCCATATGTCACAAGATGGGTTGCAAACTGGCTCAAGGACAGAACCCACAAGGTCAGAATTGCTGGAGCCATGTCAGACTCTAAGCCAGTCACAAGCGGTGTCCCACAGGGCTCAGTCCTGGGACCCTCTTGTTCGGCATTTATTTTTCCGAGGTGCAAGCAAACATAGGAGGATTGTGGCTGACAAAGTTTGCAGATGACTGCAAACTGGGTGCCATAAATGATACTCCAGCGGACACAAGCATCCTTCAGAAAGGCCTCATAGAAACGGATAATTGGTGCCAGAGCCATGGCCTTAAACTGAACGCCAAAAAATGCATAGTCATACCCTTTGGGAAAAACAAGGTACCCACAAATTACCACATAGGTGGTAATCCATTAAGTATGGAAGAGGTAATCAGGGACCTAGGGACCCAAGTCGACAGTAACCTCTCATTTGACACTCACATTGCCAAGGTGGTTAGGAAGACCTTCTATATTGCCCACCTTATCATGAAGGGATTCACATCTAGATCAAGAGAGGTCATTGTGCCCCTGTACTCTTCTCTTATCAGGCCCATGATTGAGTACAATGACCCATTTGGGATGTATCTTATCCGACACCTGCAGCAGTTAGAAAGACCCCAAAAGTTCCTCACCAAGAGGATAAAGGGTCTCAAACATATGTCATATGCTGCCCGGCTGAAGAAACTCCAGCTCTATTCAGTCGCATACCGCCTACTCAGAGGTGATCTATGCCTGACGTACAAGGCCATGTCCAATCCGGAATTAATGGACATGCTCCACCTCAGAAAATCCAAATCCATCAGAGCCACGAGAGCAAGAGATTTGAACCTCAACACAGAAATAAATAGGACATGCCGGAGGGAAAGATTCATAACCCAGAGGCTCCCTACACTCTGGAACAGAATCCCAGTCCATGTTAGGCAGAGCCCCTCACTGACTCTCTTCAAGAGAAATCTTGACGAGTGGATGGGAGATCGTAGGTTTACCCCGGGGGTCATCTCTGTGTCACTACTAGACAGAGGCACAGTAAACTAAACCCTAAATGGGCATAGTATTCTCATCCCAAGGGGTGGCGAAAGCCACACACACTCTGGCTAGGCTTATAAATGCCCTAGGGCAAATAGCCTAGTATGAACCTATGAACCTAAATGAGGGACTCATTACTGCAGATCTCATTGTTGACATGACAAATGCTTTTAATACTTGATCCACAGACCTCAACCTCTTCTGCCAAACAGTTCAGTTAGGAAGGACAAGCACATATCACAGAGGATACTGCCACATTGGAAAAAACTCCCCAGCCACAAAAAAACAATCCCTGTCCTTATTCAAATGCAACTTAGATCAATGGGTGGGAATAAGAATGTTTACCTCAGTCTGGACTTGTGTTACTAATGGATAAATGCATCTGAATGCCCTATCTTGCAGCAGAGTCCCCTTTCAATACTAAAATGATATAACTCCCAAAAAATTCATTCACAAATGGAAAATAAAGGAATAAAAGTCATAGTAAGGGTAATTCAAATGCCCAATAGGATAACACAGCTAGCCTTAAAATGGGGCTTCAGGGCAGTTAGCCTAATATTCACTTATGAACATAAAATTCAACAATTACCTTTTTATCAAAAAATTCAAAAAATTCAACTTTGGTGATGACATTATTTGCTGGTTTTACACTGTCTATAACACATTCCAATTCCATAGTAAAATCTCATCTTTGACTGCTGGTACACTTAACATAGGTGTACTGCAAGGTCCTGTGATCAGTCCATTACTCTTCCCCCTCTTTGGCAATGATCTTTCCTTAGAACTCCCAGATCTTTCTGTAATGTCTTTAAAGGTCAATGGTCTCACAGATAAATCCAAAAAAGAAAGCGTAGTGAACTATATTTAAAAAATGTAGAGTGCAAATAGCTATGCTATGGGAGCCGCACACAGAAACAACTAAACATGTGAATTTGATAAAGGTTTTCAGGATGGTTATTCAGCAGAACACCTGGGACAAAGGAAAAGAGGAGTACTTATATTAATTGGAAGAGGAGCTCCAATAGTGATAGAAGAGGATAAAAAAGATAATAGTAAATTTGTAGTGCTAAGGAGCTAGTCGCAAGAGAGGAGGATTAAACTGGCATGTATTTATATTCCACCTAAAACTGCTATAATGGAGCTTAAGAAAATTCTGGGAGAAATAATCAGCTTTCAGCAAGGAATATTATTTACAGGTAGGGACTAGAATTTGATTTTCAACAGTGAAGATGTGTCTGGGGGTCCTAGAAGGGAAAATATAACAAGGGATGGTATATTTTTGAAGAAATGCATGAAAATATTTGGCATGGAAGATGTGAATTCAGTACTGGGAGTTTGGAGTGAATTTACATATTATTCCTCAAGATACAAAACTAAGCTAGGCTAGACAGAATTTACATTTCACAGGAACATGTGCCTTTAATTGAAGGTCTTGATATGCACCCAATAACTGTTTCAGATCATGCTCCAATAATAACTAAAATAAAAACACAGGGTAATGAAACAAAAATGAGACACTGGTGCTTTCCCACCCATCTGTTGAAAAGAGAAGAATTTAAGGAATGGGCAGTGGAAATTATTCAGGAGCTATTAGAGAAGACAGAAATTTCCTCTGAACTTATTGCTAGGGAGTGGGATAAAATTAAAGTGGAGTTTAAAAATAGGATGGAAATAAAAGAAAGGGAGATATGGTTAAGATGCAACAAGAGTTATTTCGAGGTACTTACAAATGTTAAAGTATTGCAGAATAAGGGGAATCTCTCAGAACAAGAAGAAGAGCAACTGCAGAGTGCTAAACAAAAAATAAGGAATTATGTAGATAATATGCATGAGTTTAGAAAGACTGCTGTTAAGCACGTATTTTTTATAACAATTCTAGAGCACAAAAACTTTTAGCATAACAACTCAGGCAATAGAAAGTACAAAGGGCTGTTGCCAAGCTTAGGGAGCCTATAACAAGGAAGATAAGAGATCCCGTAGAAGTATTAGAAATATTTCAGAATTTCTAAGAAAAGTCTGTATAAAGCAGAGAAATATGGAAATCAAGAAAAGATACAAATGGAAATGTTTATTTAAGAATTAAATATGCCAAGGTTAGAGGTAAATGAGGCTCAATTACTAACAGTTAGGATAGGAGGAGATGAGATAAAAAGGGTGATGTCTAACCAATCTACAGGAAAATCCTCAGGAATGGATGATATTCCTGTGGATGTTTGGAAGCTAGGAGGGAAAAACTGATACAGATCTGTAAGGTTTTGTTTAACAGTATTTAAAGAGAAGTACCAACATCTTGGAAGAAAGCTAGCTGTAATACCTAAAGAGGGTAAAAATCCATCAGATCCATCTTCATACATACCCATTTCAATACTAAACCATGATTATAAAGTGTTTATGTATATAATGGCTAAAAGAATGGCAAAAGTGATGAAAGAAAATGATAGATATGGATCAATGTGGTTTGTGGAGGAGAGGCAAACATTTGACAACATTAACAAAACAAGGATGCAGAATATAAGAAAACACCAATGTTGTTGGTGGGTCTTGATGCAGAGAAAGCATTTGACAGAGTAATCTGGGACCTTATGAGCAGAGCAATGGAAGCATTTGCATTCCCTGATAAAATTATAAGGTTGATTAGGAGGATATATGAGGGATCAGAGTCGAAAATTAAAGTGGGTGGGGTCCTCTCTGATAATTTTTGCTTGAGCAGAGGAACAAGGCAGGGGTGTCCTCTTTCCCTTTATTTGCATTATATTTAGAACCACTGGCAAAGAAAATAAGGGACTAAGAAATACAAGGACATAATTGGTATGGTAGTCAAGAAAAACTGGCTCTATCTGCAGATGATATTATTTTATACCTGATAAAACCGAAAAAAGACATTATGTGTTGTGCAACATTTTGAGACACTTTCAAATTTTTTCAGGATACAAAATTAATGAAGCTAAAACAAAGGCAATAGCAGTAAATTATGTACTCACACATGAATTGGTTCAGCAATATCCACATTTATGGGGACATGATAAAATGAACTATTTAAGAATATGGATTAAAATGGATTCTGGTGTGGCAGCTAAGGATATGTGGGAAGAGACTAGACAAAAGATAATACAAAAACTGAGAAACTGGAAGTTCTGTTATATGGATGTGGATAATAAGATACAAGCAGTTAAAATGTTTTTAGTCCCTTTAGTCTTGTACACTGGTCAGGCATATTTTTATCAACCAGTCGAGATATTATGGACAGCAATTAATAAAGAGCCGAAGGATTTTATCTGGGAGGGGAAGACAGCAAGATTCAAGTGGGATAAGCTGATTCCTCCAATAGAACAAGGTGGACTGGGATTACCCAATTTGAAGGGGTATTTCAGAGCTACACAGTTAAGGCTGGGTCTATATCATGTTGTCAAACTTTTAAAAGTTTGAACACCATATGGTTGACACCATATGTTCGAACTTTAAAAGTTCGACAACATAATAAAAAAAAAATAAAAAAACTTACCTGAAGGTTGTAAGCAGGGGGGCAAGCCCCCCTGCACCCCCCGCTACTTAAATATACCAACTCTGAGATCGCACTACATTGCAGGAAAGGGAACGCTTCCCTTACGGAGATCTCTGCTGAAATGTTCAAAGTTTTACAAGTCTGAACATATGGTTTCGACCATATGACGTTCGAACTTGTAAAGGTTTGACAACGTGAATGAGACCCATTAAGGCTTCTATACATAGCACAAGCAGAAACCTATAATTCAAAGTGGAAAGAAATGATGAAACAGGGGGGAAGGACAGACTGGGATTTTGGATGCAGACATTTAAGGAGAATAACAATAATCACACAGAATATTATATTCATAAAGCAGCAGAAAGTATTCTAAGAACTAAGTCAACATTTGAATGGAGAAAGGAGATTCAGATAGGGATGACTGCAATTAAAGAAACAGACAATAGGCAAGAGGGCACTGGAATTTACTGGAGAAAAATGGCAAAGGAACCAAGATATTGGGAGCAAATAACTAGAGATGGAAAGGTAATAGAATGGGAAGATGCCAATAATTTGTTTGGACTGCAGGTTAGAAATTTCCCTCCCTGTCAATGATTGATATCAGAGTATAGGGAAAGAGAAGGAAATAGTGGGGTCTTAAATGAAAGACCAGCACTGGTACAATTTTTGGTACAATCTGGAACAGAAGCTGCTATTAAAAAAGGAATAATTACTAGAGCATATAAAATATTGCATGATAACTATAAGAATTAATCAGAGGAGGTTAGAATGGATTGGAAAGAGAGATTGGATGACCAATTCACAAACAAACAATGAAGGATATATGCATGTCTTCCAAATATGAAGCAAAATCTAGAATATTTAGGATTTTTGCTTGGAAATATTTGCATAAATATTTGTATACCCGAAGTAGACTCAAGAGAATTTTTCTGCAGATAAACAGCAAATGTTGGAGATGTGATGGGGAAGAAAGAGGCAATTGGGAACATATTTTCTGGGAGTGTAATGAGTTGGCAGACTTTAAAGATTTCCTGCAGACTCCTTTGTCAGAGATAATGGGTATGCAAGTTGGTGTAACTAGGGAAATGATTTTTCTGAGCTATGGTACAGAATTGGAATTGCCTAAACATAGTAAGGCCTTGCTGAGTCTAATTATGGTGGGTGCCAGAAAAGCAATTAATAGAAATGGAAATAATCAAAGTCTAAACCAACTGTACTAGAAGTAGTGAACATAGTAACAGAGATGAAACTGGAATTATCATCTTTAGAAAAGGGTAGGAGCAAATTACATAGGAAAAATGGGAACTGTAGGAATAATACATACACAGGAGGAGGTTTAAAAGAAGGCAAGATTTGAATCAACTATGTAATGTTTGAATGGCAACGATCGGGTAGATTATAAGAGATGTATGATGCAACTAGAATTATGTCAATATGGTTTGTGATATAAAATGTTTGTAATTCGGATTATGTCAATATGGTTTGTTTTCATTTATATAAATGTCTGATTTCCTATGTAACAAGTGATAATTTAATAAAGATGTTTCTTGTTTAAAAAAAAATGTATGCATGTCTGTGGACATCCAGATTATGAATAATCCCTTTTCCCTCATTTTTTTGGGTTCTAGGAAGAAAATAGGAATATCTTGCCTCAAAGTAAACTCAGATACCAGTTTTAGGTATAAATGAAGAATTAGTTCTAAAAGAAACCCTACCTTTGTGGAAAATGAGATGTGGTGGACCCACTATAAGAACTCCCAACTCAGACACACTTCTTGCAGAAGTCAGAGCAATCAACAACTCTGTTTTCCATGTTAAGAAACTCAGATCAGCCTAATGAGCTGGCTGAAAATGGAGCAAGAGTTCATTTTTCCAGAACAAAATTAAGATCCCAAGGAGAAGCAACCTGCTTTCTGGGGGATGGGTATGCAATACCACTTTCAAAAACATCTTGAAATGTGAGAGCATTGAAAGTGGTGGGCTCTATGGGCAGACATGCTGAAATTGTTGACAAATGAAAACTGATACAGGAAAAAAGAAAGGTCAGATTATAACAGCTCACACAAATATTGTAGAACCAGAGAAATGCTAGCATTAAAAGGGTCCTGGTTCTTTGTCTGGTACCAACCAAAAAAACTTTTCCATTTGCCAATACGCGATTTTCTAGTAGTAGGTTTCTTTGCCCCTTTACTACATGCTGTACATCCTAAGAAAACAGATGCCTAAAAGATATTAAAATTGTTCATCTAAGCAGTCAGTCAAAGTTGTTTCGAGATGGGGTGTATCAAGCATCAAAAAAACAAGCAATCTCAGTGGTATCCCCGAAGTCTCAAACAACCCACTAAACAAGTATAGTGGGTCCAAAAACAAAACAGTGTAAGAAACTTCTCTGTGTGGAAGATTTTCAGTCCATATATCTCTAGTTAATCACTGTATATTAATCAGATCAGACAATAGTAGTAGAAGTAGCAAACTTGAACTCAAGTCAAAAAAATAATAAGAAATATATAATTTGAAATATTGTACACAATTACTAAGTATTCTTAAGTAATCCAAGCAAGGCAGGCAGTCTGTTTCCAGTCGAAAATCCTTTATTAAGTACACAGACAAGTGATCCAAGTAAAACAAAAATAGCAGAGTAATAGTTTCCTCACAAGCTTTCTAAATATATATATATATATATATATATATATATATATATATATATATATAGTTTACTATCAAAATGTCGAAAGTTAAAATAAAATGTGTACGTATTAGCGAAGTGTTTTGCTGAAAGTACACATTTCCGTATGTACCTAATGTCGCAAACAGCTGTGAATTGTCAAAAATGTCGCTTGCGACATTTTCGACAATTAACAGCACTCCCACCCTTCCCTTCACTCCCTACCTAACTAGCCTAAACTCACATTTATGCAGGGGGGCAAGCCCCCCACACCCCCCCTAACTTAATATTCTAACTCCGAGATCGCACTACAGTGAGGAAAGGGATGTATTTCCCTAACCGCACTCTACCGTGATCCCCTTACATGAGCGAATGTTATAATTGCGAATGCACAGTCCATTCACAATAATAACGGTCGCTCACATAACCTGCTGAACTATGAAGTATTCGAACATATGTTGTTCGAACACTTCATAGCCATGCAATTGCATGGCGAAATTGTGATAGTAAACCTATATATATATATATATATATATATATATATATATATATATATATATATGTATACTTTTTATCAGGCAAGGGAGTGGTTTATTGTGCTGTAAAACAAAGTATTATTGGTTGTTGTTGTCTTTTGGCTATTCCCAGTTAGGGGTCACCACAGCGGAACTCTAGTCCGCTAATGATTGGCAGTAGATTTTAAGGAACGCCGAGGTGCCAGCTCGATGTTCAACCTTCAATGAAGGCACGCCCATTTACGCATGTCTTTCGAATGTCCACCCAACCACGGGGAGGACATGCAGACTCCACACAGAAGGCACTCCCCGCACTTCAGCCGAGAATCGAATGGTAGAACCTCTTGCTGTGAGGCAACAACGCTACTGCTGCACCACAGCAGATGTTAAAACAAAGTGTTATTGGTACACATGTTAAATTCACATCCCTTCCCCCATCAGTGTGACATTCATGCTGGTCCTGCCCTGCTTAGTAGCTGTCATAATAATATAACCCTTATGTACTTTAAATAAAATTTATAATGATGTGGTACCTCTTATTTAACCAGATTAAGTAGATTATTAAGTCTGTGATTTTATCCAAGACAATATACTACATGGCTGGAAATATAGCAACCTTAGTCCATTTGGCAATCAAAAAATATATATAAATATATACATATACACTTTGCATGTAAAAAATCAATTGTAAAAATCATATTCTATTTTCATAACCTATTGTTAACAAAGATCGCTCTCGTCCTTCTAGACTTCTTCAGGTCTGTGTACAAGAACCCTAAAAACTATCTATAAAAATAGCTATAAAACTATTATAGTATAATTAGTCAGTATTGTTATTACACACCATTTTGAATAAAGTGGAAAAAGAGAAAAAGAAAAAAATAAGAAAAAAATGTAATATGATGGAAACAAAATATACACTTAAAACTGATGGGGGGAGGGATGCGAATTTAACATGTGTACCAATAACACTTTGTTTTACAGCACAATAAACCACTCCCTTGCCTGAGAAAAAGTATATATATATATATATATATATATATATATATATATATATATATATATATATACACATATATTTAGAAAGCTTGTGAAGAAACTATTACTCTGTTATTTTTGTTTACTTGGATCGCTTGTCTGTGTACTTAAAGGATTTTCAACTGGAAACAGACTGCCTGCCTTGCTTGGATTACTTTCGAATGCTTAGTAATTCTGTACAATATTTCAAATTATATATTTTTTATTTATTTATTTTTTTTACCTAAGATGAGTTTAAGTTCGCTACTTCTACTACTATTGTCTGATCTGATTAATATACAGTGATTAACTAGAGATGTATGGACTGAAAATCTTCCACACAAAGAAGTTTCTTACACTGTTTTGGTGTATCAAACATCCAGTCGTGTGGGTAGGTCCAGTCTATAAGAATGCTTGTAGTTCATTGGCGGCTACTAGACTACCGGGGCCCAAGAGCCATTTTAAGCCTAGCCAAGCCTATCCCAAATTTACCAAAATATTGCTGATATGCCCATACCCACATCAAGTGTTCACAGGTCGCCCTTATCCATTAAGGATATAGGTGCCAAAACCAGGAGTAAATATGCAATTTCCCTTCCATTGATCCAAGTTACATTTGAATAAGACTAGGGAATGAGCTCTGCTTCACAGGGATAAGAAGCCTGTTCCAGAGAAGAGTAATCTTTGACATACATACACGTCCCTCCAACATTTACTGTTTATGTCACAGACAAGGTTTAGGTCCTTAGAACTGGTATTTCTGATGCTATTTGTTTTGGTTTGTGGATGTGCAACAAACCAATCAGTGTGGGATCAGAAGATGCCTTGTAAGCTAGGCATGGATTGCCACACAACAGTATGTAGGAGAGAGAGTACAGGGATATGGCTTTGAGATGGCTTGCATAGGTGTTAACTCCCTGTATTCTTTTTGTGAGGAACCTCTGTGGTCTATCGAGCTGTTGTACCTGGTCAGGTACATGTTGAATGGTGCATTGTACTTAATTATTGGTCTGATGAGAGCTGAATACAGTGGAGCAGTGACCTCCTTGTACCTGCATGTCATGCCCTTACTTATAAGTTGTGCAATGTAGAATGATTGTATCACCATAGTAGACATGAGGTGGTCAACGTCAGATTACTGTTAATATGCATTCCCAGATCCATGACCACAGGATCTACTTTTAGTGGTGTACTATCAATGTGATCATTTTCAGGGTGGCCATCATTCCAAAGGGTACTATCATGCATTTTTTGCACTGAGTTTTATTCCATGGATCTGGCAGCAGTTGCTTGTCTGTGACAGGCCCTTTTGAAGGGTATTTGTGTCTTTAGGGATTCAATAACCATGCTTAACTTGCAGTCAACTACAAACAGGGTCACCAAGAGGCCCTTGATGTTTGACTTGACTTCAGAGAAATAGATGCCAAAAAGGAGAAGCCTCTGTACAAATCACTGATGGACTTAACAAATGACTGGCCACTTTGTGTAGGTGGATTACCCTATCCTAACTTCTTGTGTCTTATCAGTGAGCCAGATGGCTATCCATCAGGTGAAATATGGGTTTTTGCCAAATTTTGTAAGTTAATCTACAAAGCCTGAGTAAGGACCTGCATTGAACACCTTGGCCAGGTCGAGGTAGGCAACGTTCATTGTTTTGCCTTCATCCATAGGTTAAATGATCTTCTTGAAGAAATCCACCAGGTAAATAAGGCATAACCTGCCTTTGACCAAACTGTACTGTCAAGAGTCCAGCATCTGTAGATTTCATATATCATTGTTTATCAGATCCATGATAATTCTTTCCATGGTCTTGCATATTAGATTAGTCAAAATGATGGGTCTGTAGTTCTCTGAGTCCATGGAAGGCCCCCTTTTTGTACAGGGATAACCAATTTAGCTCTACATTCATTTGGCATGAAGCCTGTGTGGAGCATGGTTATATATAGAATCTATCAGCCTGACAGGTCAAGTTTCATGTTAGGAGGCATCTTGGGATCTTATAAGGGCCCATCAAAGCAGTGTTCTTGGCCTTAGAGAGGGCACTGAGGACCTGCTTTCTAGTGATAGTTGATGGGGGCATTTCCTGGGAGCTAAATGGGGTGATGGGGATAAAATTGGATCTAAATTTATCAGACAGCGTATCAGCTCTATCCTTTGGCTCTGCATAGGTGGCTTCATTCACCATTAGTTCGCACATTGTTGGATGAACATGACTGAAGAAAGCCTTATGGTTGTTCTTGGTATGGGAGGCTATTTTTATCTCAAATTTGGCGGTAGTGGACTTGATTAGTCCCCAGAGTTCCTTGTTCAGATTGAGGAGGGAGTTTTTACCTTGCTGGGAAACACCCTTCTGATTTTTGGGCATTTTCTTTCTTTTCTTATACACTTTTTTATACTGGGATTCCACCACCATGGCATGTTTCTGGAGGTTGTTCTATGTTTATTTCTAGTAGGTACAGCTGTGTCTATGTAGCTTTTTACATGATTGTACTGGGATTCTGTAAACAATTCTGTATAGACAGCTGTGTTCTCGGGGTTTTGGGGGAGTTGGAATTTTGCTAGAGTATCGCTTAGTGGGAGGTATTTAGTCTTGGAATACTTTTAAATGTTCTGGGGTTAGATGTGGTCCTAGGCTTAATATTTATTTTAAAGAAGACAGCTTTGTGGTCCAATCTGACAATAAGGACTTTACATTGGGGGAGTGCATTGTTCTCCCATGTTAGTGAGGACCAGATCAAGAATACTTGCACCCGTGATGAGCATGCAGGCTTAACTGTTCCAGGGCATTTGTGTTAAATTCCAGGAATCTCTGAACATGCATGTTTGAGGTCAAGTATGAGTCCCAGTTATTGTTGGGGTGGTTAAAGTTGTCCACGTACATTGTGTTGGGCTGAATGGAGTGTCTGCAGTTCATTCAAATATGTGGTTTGGGCTTCCTGGATCATGTTTGAGGGACCTATAGCATGAAAGGATATGGAATGGGACTTAAATTATGCTAAGCTTGATGTGAAAATGATCAAGTGCATCATACTGTCTGACCAGCCTTGATGTGTGTTTGATGTAAATTCAGACACCTCCACCTTTAAAACCTAGCTGTGCAGTAGCTGGTCTAAATGTGTGGAAGGTGTTACAGTCTTGCACTGCCAGAGCTGTCTCTACAGCTTTAAACCATGTCTCAAGTAGCTGCAGAGCTGTACATATTTTCAGGCTGAAAAGAGCTAGGAGGGAGTGGAGTTACCTGCTTAAACTCCTGGCATTGAGCAGCAAAACCTTTACATTATTTTGAGTCAGTTTAGCTATGTTGGTAGGTTTATCAGATTGGCTCTGCCTAAAAAGGCACTATGGGAGTGGACAGGGTTTTATTAAATATTCAAAAACCTAGTGGGGGATAGATACAGACCATCTCAGTTAAGTCCATGTGGTCAGTCTACCATATTCTCCAAGGTAGACTAATATTGTACCTCCTTGCAGTGACACCAAAAACTAAGCCAATTTTTAAAGTCTATTATCTTCTGTGGTTACTGTGGCATCATCCTTGGAGAATGTAGAATGCTGCCAATGCTAGGCTCATACCAGCCTGGAATGCATAGTCCATGAGCTCTATTATATCTCTTCATATAGTGCATGGTGGTATGTCTCAGGTCATTACATCCACATGGACTATGATCAACTCCTACTGGTTCTTATGGTTGAATGACATGAGTGCATGTTTTATCCAACGGATCCAACGGATCCTGGCCTCTGATAGGCAACTGAAACTGACTCTCACTCCTTGCTTAGCCTGGTGATTGTGACGTTTGTGTTGTGCTTAGCAATTCCCAAAAGGAGGGAGAACCATTTGTTGCATGCACCAGAAGGGAATCACTCCAATGATCTTTGGAGAGTCCTTATGAATCTTCAGAATAACCCTGGATATTGGTGAAAAGGCATATAGGACCATTCCCTTCAAAGGAAAAGAGAATGTATCTGTTTATCAGGCCTGCTTGCAAGGAGTCTGTGAGCAGAATTTTCCAGTTATTTGTTGTGAATGGAAGTGAACAGATCTATCTGAGGTGTTCCCCACAGCTGGATCAAATCCTAGAAAACTATCTGATTCAGTTTCTATTCAAGAAGGTCTGTCCTTGTCCTAATCAGCTTGTTTGCCACAATATGTTACTCTGATGGAATATAAGACACCTAGAGAGTAAGATTGTGCTGAATTGCTATATCCCCAGTCTACCATGGCAAATCTATACAGCGGTTATGAACTGGAACCCCGCATTTATGTACTAAATCACTGTGATGTCATCTGTAATCACTCGTAGAGACCCCAGGAACCACAGATGATTGAGAGAGTTAAGTGCATTCTTTACTGCCAACATCTCTTTGATGTTTATGAGTTTTAGTATATCTTTTTGTTCCAATGACCCTGCACTTTTACCCCCAAAACAAAGCCCCCAAGCAAAGTATGGAGTGTCTTATTACAGACTGTATTAGAGATGGAAGCGAGACTGGGAGACCTAGATTCAGATAAAAACTGGTCCCTCCACCAAAGCAGTAACCTTTTTACAAATCCCAAAACTGAAATTTGAGAAGTCATGGGTTGTGGATGTTTGAACCATACAGATTTCAAGTATCATTTAATCATTTTCATGTGGAGACTGGCTAGAGAAATTATGGGAATCTGAAATAGCTCTAGATACAGATATACTTGGAAATAAAAGCTTTTTGAACTAAGTATCAAGGAGACACCATAGGAATGCAATCTTGTGGGAAGGAGTAAGACAAAATTTTTGAATGTTCTCTTGGAAAACCAGTCTGCCAGGGAGAGCTCTTACCAAAGTGAGAGATTACTGACATTTTGAAAAAGATTCTTGCAAAAATAAACAAGTCATCTAAATAAGTAAACAACGTGAATACATTGCCATCTGCAATTGACTATCACTGGAGCTAGATGCTTTGTGAACACCATTTGAGTAGCAGATAACTCGAAGAAAGTGCAATTCAAACACAGAAAACCTAAGAAAAAAATAAAAGTAGGCATAAGAAGTGGCAGGTTGTCAGGGGACAGCAGTGGGACTTTCACAAACTGGTCGAGAAAGGAAAGATCAAGGAATGGTCTACTTTCATTGGTATCAGAAACATTCTTGAATAAATACCTTACTCTTTTAGGGAAAGAACTACAGGTTCTATTACCCCCTGAGCCAGGAGCTACGGATTGATAGGATGGGAACATTATGTTTGATCTAATGGATCAGGCAGAATCCCCTGATAGGGTGTAGGGACTCCCATTGTCATCTGTACCACTGATGAATCACTTTCAGAATCTATTTGCCTGAAATTATTTGTTGCCAGAGAGAGAGAGAGTGAAAATGGAGAACCAGACTTTTGAAGTCTTAAAGAATGTTGGGGGATGTTACAATTCTGATACAGTCATTCAAAGTTGAATTGTTCTTGTTTCTGGGAGGCTCCACCTTCATTTGGAAGCCTCCTTGCCATTGTTTACTGAATATCTGCTTGGCAGAAGTTTATGGAGTCTGCATATTTTGCTTTTTATAAATGGATCCTGAGTTAGGAATAAAACCTTTTACAAACCTGTAGAAAGAAGGATAAACACCTGAGTTACCCCTTGAATAATCTCCCTCTCTTGTCAATTTTTTTTCAGGACTTCAAAAGCAGAGGGTCTAAATACAACCTCCCTACTAAGGGAAGATTTTCAAAATTTCAGTTTTATCATCATCTGACACATTCTGAGAACATAACCATGCAAACCTTCTGCTCACAGACCCAGTAGCTGCTTCTCCAGAGGACACATTAGTGGAGTCATAAGAACACTATAAAGAATGTTTGGTTACTTGAGAAATGGAAGCAATAAGAATACTTAGAGAAGATTTGCCTACAAAAGCGCCAGCAATGTTCCTCATACTTTCAAAAAAAGCAAGGAAAACATTTAGCATGTGAGCCTAATTAAGAATCATAAAAATAAGTAACAGAGGAATAAACAAGAAACTACAATCCCTGGAAGGGTTCAAAAGCATGGAAAGAACCCCAGCCGTGCAGGGCTATAACGCCTTCAGACCACAAACTGAGCATGAAAGAACCAAAGGGGGAGGTGTATCCATCTTCATTAAGGATAAGTCCAATTAACTACAGGCAAAGCCACCAACCACAGCATAGCTAGCTATAGGTCCCCCACCATGAAACAGGAAAACCATACCACAAACCTAAACTTACTGGAGGTCACTTGCCACACAGCCCAACACCTTACTCATGGGTGTTTTTAATTATCCTACCATCAACTGGGAAATATATATGATCACAAACATGCTGGCTCAGAGGTTCTTTGATTTTGTCAATGAAAATGCAATGAAACAGCTAGTCAGCACACCCACAGGAGACTCCAATGTCCTGGATATAGTACTCACTAACAAGGGAGAGTATTGCCCCCCCCCATGTAATGTCCTCTGTGGTAAGACTGGACCATAAATCAGTGTAATTTGATGTAATTATAAGACCAGATACCCCATCAAACAAAAAATCTTAAGACCTTTTCAAAGACAAATTATCTCCTACTAAGTGATATAAGTTGTTTCAAAGCCCCCTTGAACCCAGATAACATGGACTCCTATGCAAAGGTATACACCAATGTCCTGTATAACCACTTAAGCAGTTGTATAGAACCAACTGTACCAGACTGGATTAAAACCAGGACTTGCAGAACAAACAAGCCATCCTCGTGGACCCCTAACATAAGCGGACTACACAACAAGAGAAAGAAACTAATGTCCAAGAACAAGAGGAAACTGGCTCAGCAAAGCTAGAAATCCCTCTCTAGCTTAAACAAACAAATTAGAGATCTTGCCAAGTCCTCCAAAGCTAATTATGAAGCAAAATTTAGCTCCCTAACTAAGGATAGTCACAAGGACTTCTTTAACTATGTCCAGAATCTAAAAGGGCTATGCACTGAACTGGTTGTGGATGGCACCATCCACACACAGCTGTTGTAATAGACAACCTGCTAGCTGACACATTTGGAGCAAATGTCACCCCATTGTCCACTCCAATCATCTCCCAAAGTATACCTGCCACCATTCCTTAGGCTATCATCACAAGATAGCAGGTTATCTCTGTGCTCTCCAAGGCCAAAACATGGCATCAATGGGACCAGACTACATCCCAGGATGCATTTTAAACAACTTAAAACATGACCTAGTAGACCCACTTGGATCTTTGTTTAACCACAGCTGTGAACTGGCCATGTTACAGCAGAATGGAGGACAGCAACAGTAATGCCTCTGCACAAAGAGGCATTATCAACTGACCCTGGGAATTATAGGCCCATAAGTTTGACTAACCTCATCTGCAAGGCCACAGAAAGAATCATTATGGACCTTAACAAGGACATAGGTAATCTCCAAACACTGGACCCAACCCACTTTGGATTTGTTAAGGATAGATCATGCCTGTTAAACATGGTTGACTTCTTCAAGAAAGTCACCAAGGCCTTGGACAAGGGAAAGACGATGCATACCATGTACCTTGACCTAGCCAAGGCATTTGACACAATCCCCCACTCAAGTATTATAGAGAAACTCTCCCAGTTGGGAAATAACCCCTACATTACCAGATGGGTAACCAACTGGCTCACCAACAGGACACATTGTCAAAGTTGGTGACTTCACCTCTAGCAAAAGACCAGTCTCCAGTGGCGTAACCACAGGGTTCAGTGCTGGGCCCCTTATTGTTCAAAATGTATTTCTCAGAAGTCCAGGAGATGGCCTATGGCTGACCAGGTTTGCTGACGATTGCAAATTGGGGGCAATCATTGAGCCCCAATGATATTAATATACTGCAGAAAAGGTTAACATAGACAAATGATTGGTGCCAAACCCATGGACTAAAAATGCAAAAAATACATTATTAATCCCTTTGGGAAAGCTGACATCCCTGCTAATTACATTATAGATAGCACCCCCCTAAGTGTAGACACAGTGGTAAGTGACCTGGGTACTCGGGTTGACAGCAATCCGAACCTTGATCACTACATATCCATGGTAGTAAGGAAATTCTTCTGTATGACACAACTTATTAGTAAAGGCATCGCATTTACACCTAAGGATGTTACAATTCCATTATACTCAGCCCTCATCAGGCCAGTAAATGAATACAACTTTCCCTTTTGCATGTACCTCACCAGACACCTGCAACAACTGGAGAGCCCACAGAGGTTTCTCACCAAGAAATTACATGGTACTCAAAAGTCTTACATGGAAAGACTGAAAGTCCTGTCACTGTATTCTGTCTCATACAGGTTGCTAAGGGTTGACTTGTGCCTAGCTTACAGGACAGTCTCTGACCTAGCCCTGATGGAAATGCTATACATTTGTAAATCAAACTGCATGAGGGTCACTCTGCTCCAGGGACCTTAACCTAGCCTCTGACATGGAGGTCATGCTGGAGAAATAGATACATCTCTCAGAGACTGCCACTTCTCTGGAACAAGCTTCCAAGTCACTTGAAACACAGCCCCTCCCTGATCCTCTTCAAATGCAACCTAGATCAATGGATGGGTGACCACAAATTCACTCCTGGGGAGGTACCCATGTCCCTTCTGGTCAGAGAAAGTAGGTATTAACTACCATAGATCCTTATCTCTGCAAACTTCACTCACCAAACCACCAACAATTGGGGCAACTCAGGATAAATATGACTAGGCTTGTAAGGGCTCTAGAGCCATTAGCTAGTAACCTTCTATGAACCTATGAATTCATTCTTTTCCCAAATCTATCTAACACGTTCCCATCCTTCTCAGATGTTCAGCTGCAGAAGGATTTTACAAGAAAATGACTGCAGGGTCAGATCCAGGATTAGAAAAGCATTTGCAAGACTGAGGAACTTTATATAACCTATCTGCCCTCTTAGGGGCTGCAGAGTGGCTGTCAAACATGTTGCAGTCTGTAATAAAAACATTCTCTATAATGCTGAGGTCAGGCTGCCATTCAGGGATGCTGGGTTTTCTCAGTGAAGGGGCCATGGAAACCTTGGTCCTGTGCTATACTGCTGCCTCTCAGGCATCGTCATTCTATATACCTCTACCTCGGGAAGATCCATGTCCAGGAGTCTTTTGGTGAAAACCCTATGATATTTTTGAATCACATTTTCCTACTTCACCTTTGATTCCTAGAAACATATCTTTGAGGAGTAGAAAAACAGATTCCCATGGCGCACAAAGTCTTACTGTACTTTTCACTCCTGGTAAGCTTTTCCTTTACCTTAGTTCCAAACAGTGTTGAACTGTCATAGGAGGCATTGATAAAAGACACCATGAAGCCTTCCATGAATTGCATAACCGCATCCAGCCATGGAGATACACGGTAATACCTGTACTAGCTACTCTTGATATGCCATCAGCTGCATTTGATATCTGTCACATGGCCACATTTGACAGAGTGCAGGGTAGGCATTTTGGCATCCACCACTTTTTGGATGCCTGAAGGTAAGCTACCCAACAGAGACTTGGTAAGCTCCTTGATCAAGTCTTTTTGGAAACTCGTCAGTTATGCTAGGTAGTTCAGCATTTGATGGGTGAAGGTCGCTGATGCATAGGTCCATTCCCTAGTCTATCCAATGCCCTTGACTCACTGTTAGGTGGATAGACAGAAGAACTTTCCTCAGATAGTTCCTTCTTTGTGGCTGCTGCTACAACCATGGCATCTACAAAAGGGCCTTTAGACCAATGTTTCCTATCCTTTTGGGTGACAAAGGTTCTGTCCATTTTTTTAGGTATGGACTCTGCCACATCAAGTTCCTTCCCAGCCTTCTTAGCAATAAGGTCTATTAGTGCATCAGGAGGTGGGACCACCCAGGACACTAATGGGCCAGACCCAAAAACATCAAGGAACACAGACTCATCAGGAGGAGGAGTTGTTTTGGACCATTCCCCTCTCTGCTTCATCAGTTTTAGTACGTCTCCAAAGGTGATGTTCTTGAGGGGGGATCTTATCTTGGGGATCCTTCTATATCATGTCAATTCATGTTTTCAGTGATAGACTCAGGAAAGTAGTCTATGTGCTTCCATTTACATGTTCCCTTTCAGATATCAGATTGTCACTTATGAGGGGTCTATATCATATGAGCAAATCACAAAAATTGCGAACGTACCAGACCTCAAAGTGCTTTTTCTGAGATTGCAGTACAGTGAAGAATGGGATAGTTGCCCTTTCCTCAATGTAGTGCGATCTTGGAGTTGGAATATATATTTAGAGGGGGTGTGGGGGGCACAGTCCCCCACAATAGGAAGTTCGAGGTCCGGTACTTTCAATATTATGAGCGTTCGCAATTTGTGTGATTCGCTCATATGATATAGACGCACTTATCAGATGTTGCTTGTCAGATATCAGAACAACACTCAAGACAGAAAACTAACCAAGCACTATTTATATCA
The DNA here is from genome assembly GCF_019279795.1 of Protopterus annectens. Taxonomy (NCBI): domain Eukaryota; kingdom Metazoa; phylum Chordata; order Ceratodontiformes; family Protopteridae; genus Protopterus; species Protopterus annectens. The sequence continues at coordinate 179,419,538 of NC_056740.1, read as the reverse complement.
CTGGAATACTATACACGCCAAAGAATTTTTGAAAGAACTTAAACCAGTGAAGAAACAGTATTTACAACAAAGGGAAATTCATATTTCAAACCCACTACAGCAGTAACATATCAAACTGCTAGAAAGTTCTGTAATACTTCTTTCTATATACTACAGTGTGGTAGCAGTCTGTTGTACATATAACTACCTAAACTAACTCAAACTAAGTTAAACCTAATTCTACTTAACAATCCTACAGGTAAAGGGAGGAGCAGAAGTTTTTAAACAAAAATTTGCTTTCACTTATTGTTAATGCTTGGAGATATCAAAGGACACATCTGGCCAAACAGGTGGCAAACAAGATCTGAGGTAAATCAGCTTAAAAGGACAGAATTGTGGGTAGGGAGGAGTCAGTGCTCTCGGATCCAATATTCTGGTATAAGGCACTGAGGTTGGATCCAGCAACACAGACACTGAATTGGATGAAAACAGACACTGTTTTTTTTTTTTTTGCCAAAGAAACAGGAATATCATTTTGCTCCTGCACTAAAAAAAAATGGTTCATCCTATACATGATTTCAGAAAAAAGAAATTCTTCCAAGGTAAAATCAGAACTCTTTCCTCAAAGTCAGAATCATTTGCCTGAGGAGAAATAACAATTTGCTCCCTCAAAATCTATCCCCTGTTCATCAAACTGGGAATCTTCAAAACTGAAGAATCTGCTTTTCACTTACCAGTAGATCCAGAAATGACAAGTGTTAGGAGTATGAACTAAGAACTAATTAAAGCCCAATACATCTTCCCTATCTAAAATAACAAAGACAGGAGAAGAAAAATGTTTCATTTCCTGCCTCTTTACTGACAGAAATATCCATAGAAGCAGACTCATATCAGGGACATCACCAAGGGAAACAGGCATCAGTAGTCCAGCTGGGCAGAGAACCACTCCCTGACTCCTTCCTCCAAGACTGACAAGATTGGCTCTCCTATGCCTGCCGAAGGCACTCAAATAGCCACACAGGATGTGTCTGACTCCAATGAAGATGATGAGTAGTCTGCAGAACATGAAATAACCACTGAAGGGTCAGATATCTATGACTCAGGCAATGTAGCAGCCTGCTGAAGAGGCAAAGGCCATCTAGAAATGTTCTTCTTTTTGTAGGAAGGATGAACTAAGATACAAATAAGCTGCTCCATTGTAAAGTTGAGAAAGAAGCCTGAAACCTGGATAGAGATAACAGCAGCAGTCAGTAAACAGTAATTATCAAAAAAAAGTACTGCTTTCACCAGAAATACACCATGACAACCACAATACACACTTGCTTCAGCTCCTAAACACAATTTATAAAACTATTATCAATAAAAATAACAGTAAATCCTAGCAAAAAGTATGGTTGTGTACACTTACCATAAATGTAGATGTTTGAGTGTATTCACTGTTGCAGTCATCCATGCCAGGGTAGCCCTCAGTCGGCCCGAATACCAGAGGCTTAGTATTTCTGCATCAGTTGCCGTCGCTCCAGGACTGATGTCAGGTTGTCAGTGTTATAAATTAACACAGCCAATGCCATTACATCACTTTTTCTTGCCCTGTCAGGAGCCCCAAGAGGGAGCTAGATTATGGTGGAAGAACACCACCAGTAGAAAGTAAATACCAAAACATCCTTGTAAGGTTAGAGAGAGAGAGAGAGAGACAAGGGGGATGGAGGGAGGGAAACCAGGACTGCAACAGTGAATACGCTCGAACATCTACATTTATGGTAAGTGTACACAGCTGTACTATGTTCTTCGTGTTTCACTGTTGCAGTCGTCATATTTGGGTAAATTCCCAAAGCTGAAGAAAAGGATGGAGGCAGTCAAGAAGACTGGGGGGCTGGCTAGGATGCCCTGTAAGATTGCTGTGGCAAAGCCTGCCCTGGATTTCGAGAAGATAGGCAGGTGGTAATGCTTGATGAAGGATGTTCCTGGTGGGGACCCCTCTGAGGAAAGCTGCAGAGGTGGAGGTTGCTGTGGTAGAATGTGTTCTGACCCCCTTGGGGGAGGTTTCCAGTGCTGCTTGTAGCAGAAATGGATGCAGTGTGCTATCCATTTGGAAATGGTTTGTTTGAATATGGCCTTGCCCTCTGCTCCTGTAGCAAAGCTGACTAACAATTGATCAGTCTTCCCAAATGATTTAATCCTGTCTAGGTAGAATCTGAGCTGTCTGTGCACATCTAGAGAGTGCAGAATCCTTTACCCCTTGTTTTGTGGGTTAGGGAAAAAGGTGGGCAAATTAATTGATTGGTTGAGAGCCACACTGAACTCCACTTTAGGCATGAAGGATGGGTTAGTCCTGAGGGAGACCCTGTCAGCATGGAAAATGATGAAGGGCTCTACAGCCATTAGTGCTTGTAATTCTGATACTCTTCTAGCTGAAGTGATGGCCAGAAGCAAGGCTGTCTTCCAAGAGAGGAACTTTAACTCTGCTGATGCTGCTGGTTCAAAGGGGGGGGCAGGGTGAGTGTTAGAAAAATATATAATAATAATATGCATGTTTAGTGCATTCAAGGTTTAAAAGGGTTAATACATTTATTCTGTTCACACTGCATGAATCTGCACAGCTATTAGAAACTTAACAAGAGGCATTTCATTTCTACTAAAGTCATGAAACTTAAAGAGATATTCATTTCTGCTTATGCTATGAGAAAGTATGCAGCTGCTAGAAGCATTGATAAAGAAAACAATAGATGCTTGAAAGTATAAACCATACTCAGCATTACTTGTACTAAAGCTAGAAATGTACCTTGAATCCAGACAAAATGTAACACATGTATTAGAACAGTACAACTGAAGAATTGAAAAGCTAAAATAAGCCCAAGGCCAGGTTGTTTTTCTCAAAATGTTTTGCAAGCTAGCAAATAATCTAACCTAGTCAGCAATAAGTCTAGTAACATTTTCTGTAGAACATATAGAAAGCTGTGTCTAACTACATCAGCAATAGAATAGTAACATTTTCTGTAGAACATATAGAAAGCTGTGTCTGACTACATCAGCAATTGAATAGTAACATTTTCTGTGTGACGGGAAGAGAACTGTATAAGAATAACATACTAATCCCCAGTAATTCAGACAAACCTTGTGCCTGCATGCTTTGTCTCCTTGCTGCAAGTAATAAAGGGTGCCTTGCTTGAACCTAATGTGAATTGGTCTTTGAAGTTTTTTCTTTGACAGATTGGTCCTTCGGACCGGAAATAAAAAGTTATGTACTCACCATAACGTTCCGAGTAGGTAAACTTCATTTGTCAGCAACCTATAGGTCTTCGGATCCATATCGGATCCGAGCCGGCAGTTTCCAGCAGCTAAGATCCAAGCTCCAAGCTCCTCCCCCTTACCCATAACTCCCTGCCATCCCTTCCTGACCTCAGATCGAGTTTGCCTAAAACAAAGCTTGACATCATAACCTGTCTAAGTAACCGGGTACAACTACCGTGAAGCAGGAATATCAAGAACATCCGAAAGGGACAGGGGGATGGAGGGAGGGACGGTTGCTGACAAATTAAGTTTACCTACTCAGATGGAATGTTATGGTGAGTACATAACTTCTTAATCTGAAGTAGTTAACTTTGTTTGTGCATCAGCCTATGGGACAGAGTCCCCAGCTACCTGAACCTTGGGAGACCCTCAAGGAAGGATGTTCAGGAGCACTGCAGAGCCAAAGGATGCTCTCCCTCTGGAAACCAGATCTAACTTGTAATGGTTTATAAAGGTGTGAGATGAGGCCCACGTGGCAGCCGAGCAAATGTCATCCAACGAAACTCTAGCCCAAAAAGCAGCAGAGGTAAAAACAGACCGAGTTGAATGGGCATGGACTCCCTGAGAAGCAGGCCTGCCAGAACTCTCATAAGCCAAAAGAATACACTGGGAAACCCACCTGGATAGTGTGACTTTAGAAATAGCTTTCCTCAAACTGGATTTAGCAAAGGACACAAATAACTGATCAGAACGTCTATGACCGGCTGTCCTGTGCAGATAAAATCTCAACTGTCTGTGTACATCCAAAGAGTGTAACTTGTATTCGCCCTTATTTTGGTAGTTGGGAAAGAAGACCGGCAAATTAATAGACTGATTAATATTAGCTTTAGAAGCAATTTTGGGGAGAAAAGAGGGATTGGTCCTGAGGAAAACCCTATCCTTATAAACCAACCAAGCACGGAGGTTTCACAAAAAGTGAAGTTTGAAACCCTCTTTGCCGACGTGATAGCGACAAGGAAGGCTGTTTTCCAGGATAAGAACTTGAGATCAACCGAAGCAGCAGGCTCAAAGGGAGAAGCTGTTAAGGCCTGGAGCACCAGTGATAAGTCCCAAGGAGGGATCACATCTTTCATTGGAGGCCTTAGGAGGAAGGTGCCTTTTAAGAAGGCTTTACATAATATGGATGAAGTTAGAGGGCCAAGATCACATCCAACATGGTAATGAGCGACAGCCGCCAACTGAACTTTGACTGTGGAAGAGCTAGCCCCTTTATCAAACAGCCCCGACAGAAAATCCAGCACAGCTGGTAACGGAGCTGTGAAAGGATCCAGGTTCTGATGTTCAGCCCAAATAGAAAAATGTTTCCATTTGCTATGATAAACCTTCCTAGTAGACGGCTTATGGGCGGCCACTAGGATCGCTTTGACCTGGGAAGAGATACCGGAAGTCTGAACTAACAGTGGAACTGGCTCAACCAAGCTGCGAGCTTGAGGTTGTCCAGGTTCGGGGTTGGTAGGCCCAGGGGGTGAAATATCAGATCCGGAAGGGGATCTAGAATCCAGGGAGGATTCACTAGATAAGACCACAGATAAGGGAACCATGCCTGACGAGGCCAGAATGGGGCAATGAGGATTATCATGCACTCCAATCGTCTGGCTTTCTGCAGAAATTTGAGCATCAGGGGAAGGGGTGGATAAGCATAAAGAAGACCGGGAGGCCAAGCATGCACCAGAGCATCTCTTGGGGATTCCCCGGGTGGGGGAAGTAGAGCGAAGTAGGTGTCGCATTTCATGTTTGAAGGAAAGGCGAAAAGATCGCAACAAGGTTGACCCCATTTGGAGAAGATCTGCTTCGCTACTTTGGGATTCAGAGACCACTCATACGGGGAAAGGATGGTGCGACTCAGTCTGTCTGCTAGGATGTTGGACCAACCCGGAATGTGCATCACTACGAGAAAGCGGTTGGAGGAAATCGCCCATTCCCAAACTCTCATGGCCTCTCGACAAAGAGGATAGGACCTGGTTCCCCCCTGTTTGTTGATGTACCAAACGACGGACATGTTGTCTGTCTGGATCGCAATCGTCCTGATGGGAAGAAGGCTCTGAAGTGCTTGCAATGCAAACAGCACAGTCCTCATCTCCAGGACAGTGATGTGCAGTGAGGTCTCTGTCTGGTTCCACGTGCCTTGGACGGTCCTGCCGCAACAATGCCCCCCCCACCCGAGGCGAGAGGCGTCCGTGGTCACTGTGGTTAGAGGAGGGGACATAGAGAAGGGGCGCCCCTTCAGGAGGTCCGGAGACTGGAGCCACCACAAGAGGGCACTCCTGCAAACCCTGCTGAGAGGGACAGGATGGCTTAGGGGAAAACGTAGGAAGGACCATTGGGCTTGGAGTGTCCATTGCAGAATTCTCATATTCAGGCACGCCATGGGGAGGAGATTGATGGTAGCCACCATCGAGCCTAGGGCCCTCAGGACCAGTTCCACCGGTGGGTTCGGACAATGAAGAATGGCCTGCACATGTAGTTTTAGGGATCGCAACTGGTCCGGAGTTAAGAAAACTAAGAGCTGGTTTGTGTCTACCCTGGCTCCGATAAAATCTATGACTTGAGTCCGGAGCAGGGAGGACTTCCCAGCATGAATTGTGATCCCCAGCCGGGGAGCTAAGCGAAGGAAGAAATTCCTGGCTGCGCAGAGTAGATGCTGTGTGGGGGCGGTCAGGAGCCAGTCGTCCAGGTACGGAAAGACCTGAATTCCCTGGAGTCTCAGGTGGGCCGCTACTACTGCTAACACCTTGGTGAACACCCTGGGGGCTGTGGTGAGACCAAAGGGGAGGGCCCTGAACTGATAGTGACTGGCTCCTAGCCGGAAGTGGAGGAACCTCCTGGATCGTCTGTCCATTAAGATGTGATAGTAAGCATCCTTGAGGTCTATGGAGCACATCCAGTCGTTCTCCTGCAAGAGGGGTAGAATGGATTGAAGAGTGACCATCCGGAACTTTTCTTTGGCTATTGCCAGGTTCAGTAGGGATAAGTTGAGGATAGGCCTTAAGTCCCCCATCTTTTTTGGCACCAAGAAGAACCTGGAGTAAAAGCCCGATCCGTACTGGTCTGGGGGGACGTGCTGGATTGCTCCTTTTTCTAGCAGCTGCCGAATCTCAATAGCTGCGGCCTCCCTCTGATCGGGTGGTACATTGGGGAGGAATCTGGGTCTGACAGGGGGATGGAGGAACGGAATCTCATAGCCTCTGGATATAATCCGAAGCACCCAGCGGTCTGTCGTGATGGACTCCCAAGCTGCTAGGTGCTTCGAGAAATGCCCCCCGACTGCCTCCAGAGTGGAGCAGTCGGGTGACCCCTCAGGGTTGCTGCGTGGGCTGATCAGAGAAAGGTTCTCTGGACCCAAAGTTCTTTGGGCCCCCTCTGCCTCTAGGGCGGCGGCCACCCTGTCCCCCTCTGCCTCTGAAGAACGGGGAGTCCGGAGCAAAACGGGATTGCTGAGACTTTCGAAACCACATCTTCTTCTGTCCCTTTTGGTTCTTCGAGAAGGACCTCTGGGGAGCAGAGAAGCGGACTCCGACGGCAGACAATGTCTTCCCGTCTTTCTCGCTCTGGACCAAGGTATCACGTACGGTCTTGCCAAAAAGGGCAGAACCATCAAACAGGGCATTAGTGAATGATGCCTTGAAGGGTTCCGCAAAATCACAGTGGCGGAGCCAGGCCTGTCGCCTTAGGACGACGCCCGCTCTGCTAGCTCTAGCGGCCCCTTCCATAGCATGGGACAACAGCCGCATAGAGGTATTGGAAATCGACCTGAGAGTGGCCATTCGGGTAGAGTACACCTGTTTGTCCTCTGCCGACATGGACTCTGGGGTGACCCAGTGTATTCTTTGATAAGATCCCGCTGGAGCCGTATGACATGTGCCACGTAGTTCAGCGACATTATGGAGAAGGTGGCTGACGCAAACATCCGCTTCCCAAATGGTCCATCGCCCAGGACTCCTTGTCAGGGGGATGAACCGAGGGACTCTCTTGGGCCAGTTCCATCTTGGTGGCCGCCGCCACCAACATGGCATCTACAGAGGTTCCCTTGCTCCAATGGGACCTGTCCGAAGGCGGGCTGAGAATTCTGTCAGGCATCTTGGGGACGGGCTCCACAGTGTCTGGCTCCTTCCAGGCCCTGGTAGTGATCAGGTCTACCAGGGGATCGGCCGGAGGGGACACCCAAGAGGTAGACGGGCCTGCTTCAAATGCTTCCAGGAACACGGACTCATCCGAGGTAGGCTTTGGGGCAGACCCCCCCCGATCCTGAGCATCTCCATGATGTCTCCAAATGAGACATCTTCGGGGGGTGATCTTGGGGAGCCTTCCCCTTCCTCCAAGTCCATGTCCTCAGTCAAGGACTCAGGGGAGTCCAAGTGCCTCCTCTTGCACTTGCACTTGTGAGGAACCTCCTCAGGGGGGCTGTCTGAGGAGGCCTCACCAGCCACATCTTGTTCCAACAAGGGAACTATATGGGACGTCTGAGCAGGCTGTCTCTGGAGTCGGGTGATAGAAGTCGGACCCATCTGCGAGAGAGTGCAGGGTGGAGCCGAAGCTAAAGCCGGGGGCCTGGATTCCATTGACAGAACCCTCTCTACCACATCGAATGCCGAAGGAGAGACGCTCCCCCCTAGGATCTGAGAGCCAACCCTCCCTCGGATCCGACGGGCAGATCGGGGGCCGGAGCCAAAGCCATCAGATCCGAAGGGCCAGTATGCTCCGACCTAGTCAGAGCCGAAGGCACACTGACCGCCTCAGATCCGAAGCTCAGCTCTCGGCTCCGAGAGCTAGGATCCGTAGAAAAGGGACACAACAGACTTGAGGGAACTGTCGGTGCCAAAGTACCCGAGACTACCAGCGCCGACATCCCCCCGGCTCCAACATTACTCGGCTCCGAAGACCCCAAACCCGGAAAGCGGGTTGGGGAAGGAGCTATTGGAGCGAAAAAGGGGGTCGAGCTCCCCCCGGAGGGGGGGAGGAGGCAGGAGCACTCCCATCTCCAGCTGGACCTGGAGGAACCTTCTCATCATCCGGTCCAAGTCTGCATCCATCAGGCTTCTGGTCAACCTGGAAGAGGCCACCGAGGTGGGATGGGAGTGCCGCCTTGATGACCTCGAGGGAGACCGGGTCTCCTCCTCCTCTGGCCCCGGCGAAAAGCAGGGAGAACAGATCCGAGAAGGCCCGGCTGTCCCTGGGGGAGAGACCCGCTTAGCAGGCGGGGCCGACGCAGAGGCTTCGGCCTGCCGCTTGTGCTTCTCACGGCGCTTCTCCCTCCTAGCTTCCCTATCCTCCTGGCCTGAAGAGGGAGGTTGAGTACCGGCCAGAGGAAGGGAAGGGTCTGTGGATGGTGCCACGGCTGCGGCAGGGACCATGGAAGGGCCGGAGGATGAAGCCGAATCCGGGGGCAGGAGTCCTGCCAGGATCAGCTTCGACCTCCGATCCCTGACAGCCCTGGGATTGAACACTGCACAAATAGTACAGCCAGAAGAAAGGTGTTCAACCCCAAGGCATAAAACGCACCGAGCGTGGCCATCAGCTGGGGAAAGCTTATGGCCACACTCGGTACATTTAGAAAAGAATGTCTTAGAGGCCTCAGACATTTTAACTAAGCACAAGCACTAGGCCCCAAGACCACCACATAACACACCCTAACACTCTAGAAAAGAAAAGCAAGGGGGAGGGAACGGAAAACCCAAGGGAACACTCTAAACTAAAACTAAACTAGTTCCACATTCAAAAAATCACTCAACTTAAGAAAAAGGAAAATATTTTTCTCACAGAAAAAGCACTGGAAACTCGAATGCTCTAGGATCAAGCTGCTGTTCAAACCGCGGCAAACTAGATCTGAGATCAGGAAGGGATGGCAGGGAGTTATGGGTAAGGGGGAGGAGCTTGGAGCTCGGATCTTAGCTGCAGGAAACTGCCGGCTCGGATCCAAAGACCCATAGGTTGATGCACAAATGAAGTTAACTACTTCAGATCCTCTCTTCACCTCGGATCAGATGGCCAGGTGGTTGAAACTGTACGGGGAAGAAACCAAATCGGTTCTTCTTATATGGAAAGTCCTCCGACTGAATTGTCATTCAAAAGAGGCCAGCCACTTTCTGATCTGTGACTGAAGGATGGGTCTCTGTGAATTGGTGATCAATCACGTGGGCTCAGGTAAGGTGAATCTACTTTTTTCTGTTTTCTGTTTTAGATCAGGGACTAGATGTGTATTGTTTTTGTCAGACTGTATTTTTCTTACAAGTCAGGGACAAAAAAGATTACTGTCTTGTCATAGATCAGGAGAAACAGAATAAGTAGGCAGTCATTCTGAAGAGACTATAACAAAATCCGTGGTACCACGTTAAAAATTAAGAGAAGTTACGTAACGATCAAAGGGTAGAACAAAATGGGTAATAACTGCACAAAAAGACCCCAAAATCCGCCTTTAACAGAAGACGCAAAATATATGCAGTCGCAGCGCGCCGACAATATTAGATATTATTCAAAATGGGTTAATAAATATGAATTTGACGGAAAATTAGAAAAATCCTCACTTATCAAACTTATCAAACAGCTCAAAACCGATTCCATAGGTCGGGTAAAAAAGCAACGTCGATTAAGAATTCCTCAGGCACACAGGTGGCTTGAAGAAGTAAACCGTAGGGAACAAAAGAACAAAAATTCAAAAGCAATGTTTTTAGATAAGGAGGACAATAACTTAGAAATAGCATCAGCACCTCCGCCTCCCTTACCAGAATATGAAGCAAGTGAACAAGTTAGTCCACCCCCACGATATCCTGTAGTCACTGAAGATAGAGATATTATGAAACTAAAACTGACTAAAATTAGAGATCCCATCAGGACCAGGTCCCAAACAAAGGCAGGTAACTCAGATGAAGGCATCAAGTTATGGCAGATGGTTAAGAATTCACGATCTATAAGTGAAGAAGAAGAAATATGCCCACTTATAGAAGTACCCAATCCTCAGGCAGATCAAGACAATCAGGACCAACTATTTTAGTGTATAGACCTTGGACTCTGGAAGACATCCGGAAAGCCACTGAGGGAATTCCCCATCCAAAGGTTAATTTTAGAAAATTCTCAGAAGATTTACAAGGAATGAGGCTGAGTTATAACCTAAATGGAGAAGAAATAGAAAAGGTAGTTAGACAGATTGTAGGGCCAGATTGGTACATGATTAGTGGGAACTGGAATCCCCGTGACACTGCACAAAGACCCCTCCCATATAGCAGTGCAGAATTAGACACCAGAGTAAAAGGTCTGACAGACTGCATCTCTGAAAAATGGAAACCTAGGGCAGACTGGACTTGCATTAATCAATGCATCCAACAAGAAGGTGAAACAATTGACCGGTACTATGCCAGATTATTAGAGTGTTTTAATAACCACTGTGGAATGCAAGTTCCTGAAGATCAAACACAAGATTCCCCATATGAACAGCAATTAAAGAATGCATTCTTAAAAGGCAGTACTGCACCTATAAGCAGTTTTATTGCAAAACATACGGTAGACCATCGTACAAGCAGGTTACAATCATTACTTGAATATGCTAGGCATGCCGAAAGGCATTTTAATAGCAAAAGGAAAGCTCAAGTATTTTCTGTAGAAGATGGAGCAGAAGTTTATGTAGTACAGTCCGGGAAAAAGGGCAAGAGAAACGCACAGGGAAACAAACAATCTGATCAAAGATCAGAGGACTTTGAAGGGCGGAAGAAAAGGGGAGAGTATTTTAAATGCGGTAAAAAGGGACATTTGGCAAGGGATTGCAAGAAAAACAAGAAGGCAACAACGGAAGACAAGGAGGGTGAGGACTGACTATATGGTAGTCAGAAATCACTAGAAGGGGCTAGCAAAGAAAGGACAAATGAGAATGAGATAGAGGGAGTAGAGGAAGTGTAGGAAGTTAGTGACAATAAAGAAAATGAAATATTGGACCTAGCTTTATTGAGCTTGGAGCTTTATTTAGCAGACATGAAACCAGAAGTTACACTCTTGCTAGAAGGGAGGGAAGTCAAATTCTTGTGTGACTCAGGGGCATCACGAACCCTGATACATCCCTCCAAACTGCCAGAAAACACAGTCACCTGATTACATACTGGTCAAAGCAGCTAATGGACAGCTGTATTGGGAGCCTCTCTCCCGTAACATTGCAATAACTGATCCAGTTTCAGGATTGACGCAGAAAAGCAAAATTGTTGTTTCTGCAAAATGCCCACTAAACCCCTTGGGCAGAGACCTCATGCAGCTATTTGGTATAGCAGTAGTCCCAACCATGCAGGGTATGGAAGTACAGTGACAAATTAATACCTTTGAAGTGCAATCGGAGGGTGAAATATTTTATTGGTACAGCCAGGACTTGGTTATGACTGGTCTAGGGACTGTGACCAAAGAGTTAGTGAATGTAGCCATCAGCAAGTTCCCCTCCCTTGACATTGATAAGCAATACCTGTTGCACTGTACCCTGTATTATTATAACACACCAGGACCTGATAAGGAATATGAGCAAGAATTATTTAAAAATCATGCAAACAGATTGATATTGTGTAACCTGTACTGGGACACAGAAGGGAACAGTGTAGCCAGCTGTTCATTGCCCCAGGAGTTCTTTGCACTTTATAAATCTAATCAATTACCACATGTTAGCTTAACAAAAAACAGAAATATAGAATGGGCAGACCTAGGAGAAAAAGTCACGAGATGGGAGAAACAGACAAAACTAGAACTGTCAGAACAGGGAATACAAATACAGAAGTTGAATTGGATAACTCAAACCAACTCTGCTGTGCACTTGCAGTCTAGCGAGGACAGCTGATTAACACTCCTGTTAGAGGAGGAAGAGAATGCCTTACGAAATATACCAGAGACCCTCTGGTCAACAGGAAAATCAGATGTAGGACTCATTCGTACAGCGGGACCAGTTACTATCACGCCAAAGTCAGCATTCAGACCACAAAAAAGAGAGTATCCCTTAAGAAAAAATGCAGAGGCAGGGATAAAGCCTATTATAGCAGCCTTACTTAAAAGAGGGATACTAGTAGAATCTCCCAATTCACCATGTAACACACCCTTATTTCCAGTTAAAAAGGCCAATGGAGAATGGCGTATGGTCCAAGATTTACAAGCTGTAAATGATACAGTAATACCAAGAGCACCTACGGTGCCAGACCCACACACCCTGTTGAATGATCTGAAACCTCAACAGAAGTATTTTTCTGTGGTAGACATCAGCAATGCGTTCTTTTCGATACAGATACACCCTGATAGCCAGTATTGGTTTGCATTCACATTTCAGGGGAAAAAGTATACATATATGTGACTACCACAGGGATATTGTGAAAGTCCAACAATATTCTCACAAGAAATGGCAAGCAATTTGGCGGGATTCACCCCATCAAGAGGCAATCAGATTTTACTTTATGTTGATGACATCTTGCTGGCAGCCCTCACCCAGCAGGAATGTAGAGAAGATACCATAGAACTTCTATGATTTTTAGCCGCTGAAGGACATAAGGTAAATAAAAGTAAACTGCAGCTGTGGAAAAAACAAGTCAAATACCTGGGATACGTAATATCCAAGGAAGGTAGAACATTAGATGAGGACAGAAAAATAGCAATTTTGCAAGCACCAAAACCCACTACCAAGAAGGAAATTATGTCCTTCCTGGGTACAACCAATTTTTGCCGGAGCTGGATTCCAAACTATGCCTTGGAATCTGCACCTCTGACTGACCTTATATATAAAAAGCCTATGGCAGCGCAGGATTTGTTACAATGGACACCAGAGGCAGAATCTGCCTTCTGTAAACTAAAGCAGTTAATAGCATCCTCATTAGTTCTGGGATTGCCAAACTACCATTAACGTTTTTTCCAAACTGTAGATTGTAAGCAGGGTTACATGACATCAGTATTAACACAACAGCATGGGGATAAGCAAGGCCCCATTGCTTACTATTCCTCACAACTAGACCCAGTGGCACGATCCTTACCACACTGTGTACAAGCAGTAGTTGCAGCTGCAATGGCAGTACAGGCTTCAGCCTCAGTAGATTTGTTCCACCCTCTCACTTTGAGAATACCTCATGCAGTCGCGATTATTTTTACTGCAAGAAAAGGTGGCATATCATTCCCCTGCTAGGCATCTTTCCTGTATGACTATATTGTTGAGCCAACCTCATATGACAATTGAGCGATGCATGACTTTAAACCCTTCTACTCTGCTCCTGACCCCTGCAGACAGCACACCACACCACTGCCTGCAGGTAATTGAGCAAAAGACACTACCTAGAAAAGATCTCATGGATGTCCCCTTGGATGATGCCGAGGTGACATACTACGTGGATGTTTCATGCAAAAGGGTCCTGCAGGACAGAACCTAGTAGGATATGCAGTAGTTTCTGATACTGGGATTATAGAAGCAAAACCTTTACCACACAACTTATCTGCACAGGCAGCAGAATTGATTGCCCTGACACGGGCATGTACCTTAGCAAAGAGTAAATGTATAAACATTTTTACTGATAGCCAGTATGCTTTTTCTACTGTACATGTTTTTGCGCAACAGTGGAAAAATCGGGGAATGATAACATCTACTGGCAAACCTATAAATCATGCACAGTTTATTTAAAATCTTAAATCTTTTAGAATCTATTCAGTTACCTCAGAAAGTAGCCATTTGTAAATGCACAGCTCACACCAAGCAACAAGATAGGATTTCAAAAGGTAATGCGAGAGCTGAAACAAGCAGCCACAGAAGTATTTCTTTTAAATGAGAAATTACAACCCTCTGAGATTTTAGATTTAGATACGTTAAAAACAATGCAGACACTCACTACGCAAGCTGAAAAACAATGATGGATAAAACGAGGAGCAATCCTTGAAAAGGGGCTGTACATCTCTAGAGAAGGAAAACCGATACTACCCTCTAATTTGTTTCGATATGCAGCTTTATTGAGACATGGGCAGTGCCATGTCTCAACAGGGGGGATGGCACAGCTGGTGAACCAGGTGTTCACAATGTATGGATTTACAAACTACTCTAAAAACTTTTGTTTGATGTGTCAGATTTGTAACAAACATCATGCACAGGGGGCGATAAAGCCCAAGCAAGGGAGTTTCCCTACACCACCATATTCGTTTCACACTATCTGTATGGATTTCATAGAATTGAACAAATGTGAAAATAAGAAGTATTGTCTTGTCATTGTAGATATGTTTTCCAGATGGGTGGAAGCCTTTCCAACCAAAAATCCAGATGCAGCTACGGTGGCAAAAGTACTTGTCAAGGAAATCATTCCTAGGTTTGGTATTCCGGAAAGGATCTACAGTGACAATGGTACACACTTTGTAAATCAAACCATACAGCAGTTGAGTAAGCATTTTGGTATTTCTTTAAAAAATCATTGTGCATACCATCCACAATCTGCAGGGCTAGTTGAAAGGCATAATGGTATACTAAAAAACAAATTGAGAAAATTAATAGCTGAGACAGGGAAAAACTAGTTATACTATTTGCCCCTGGCACTGTTGAGCATGAGAACTGTCCCTACTGCAAAAGGATGGACTCCTTTTGAAAAATTATTTGGAAGGGCTTATTATACACCCCAGTGGAAACTTCCCATGTCATCAGACCAGGAAGCTGATTTCACACTAGCTGAATATATGAAAACGTTGTTGAGTTCTAAACATCTGTTGCAGTCAAATTCTGTTTAAGACAGAAAACAAACCGAGACATCAGAAGTGGCAGTGATGCCTGGAGATTGGGTGTGGATCAAAAACATCAAGAGGAAGAATTGGTCATCACCAAGGTGGGAAGGTCCCTACCACGTGCTTCTTTTGACACCCACTGCAGTTAAGATAGCAGAACGAGCTTCGTGGATACACCTGACACACTGCAAAGCTGGTTAAGAACTTTGAGTTGGACAAAAATCTTACCTCTCCATCAGGTTCCTCAGCACAAAGTCTGGCTACAAAGGAGGGTCAGATCAATAGGATGGATCCGTCTCAACCCCAGTGAAAAAAACATCGGTGCTGAAGGTCCTATTAGGGCACGTGTCCAAAGAAAAGATGATGAAATCCAGTAAGATCCAAAACCTATTCGGAAGAGTCGGAGAAAACAGAAATGCAGAACAACCGTTTCCACAAAAGTATTGCATAACCATCCTGTTGACTGTACTAGTGACAATAATCTTTTTGTTGTGGCCATTCCTTTTCTCAGCCACACAAATTCAACTAAACAAGAGTGCTGAGTGGCACCCGAACTTTAACACTTAACAGGCAATCAAATATATGTATGCTGAAACTTTCAATGTTTCGAATTGCTGGATTTGCATAGCCTTACCAACAGCATATGGGGGGATACTGTCAACTTCAGTTCCTATGTCACATCACAAGATAAAGTAGCATTGCACTTGTCTGTTTGACAGAAGGGAACTGTGTGTTTTTACAAGAATGATACAGTTCAGGTGGGTTGGAGCAATTGCAATGTGACTGTTCCCTATAGATGCTACACTAAACCTGATAACACCAGATCCTATTGCAACACAAGCTATGATACATTTTTTGAACTGATTCATAGGACAACTGAAGAAGTAAAACATAATGCTGATCTCTATAAGCAACTGTCTATAATCGACAAAGAAATGGTTCATGCAGAGGCAGGGCATAGTAAAGTTACTACTAAAGTCGAAGATTGTTACTTTGTATATGGTAGAAAAGCATATAAATGGTTACCTGAGAATTGGTCCGGCAGTTGTTTTTTGGGTTACCTGGTTCCGGCCATATGACACACAGCAGTTTTACCTCAAGGGAAACTTCAGAATGTTTGAGAAATCAAGAAACCTATCAATCCAGTGGGGCAAATCAATGCGCGCTGGAAAAACTATCATGCTGTGGGCAATGGACAGGCACACATGGACTTCAGTGTTACTGTTATATCGTGGGCAGGTGTAATGCCAGCATATGGAGCAACAAAATCAATCTGGGAACTGAGAAAATTGTCTAAGCTTCTCGAAATAATGAGCAATGCAACCTTTTCTGCCCTAGATCTGGTGACTGATGAACTGACTGCCATGAGAACAGTGGTGCTTCAAAATCGCATGGCTCTTGACTTCACCCTAGCGGTGAGATGAGGTACGTGTGCTTTAATCTAGGAGGAGTGCTGTTCCTATATTCCTGACCACAAACACGAGATAGACAACCATCTTGAGGTAATTCAGCAGGTGTCAGCCATGACCAAACCAGGACCAAATCCATTGATGGACTTTTTCCAGAAATTGTTTGGGGGGTGGGGCAGTATCCTGATGAACATTCTGATTGCCATCTGTGTAGGAATAATCCTACTGGTGGTATGTGTGTGCTGCTGCATCCCCTCCATAAAAAGACTGATTAAAGACTTTATAGACATTTCAGTTTCAGAAACCTTATACCAAGGTGCTGAACTTGAAGAATTGCTAAAAAACTGAAAATGCTTTCATAAGTTTAAACTGAATGACTCTCTTAACTGCAAATCCTGAGTAGGAAGAGGTTAGGGGAAGAAAAAACTGTTTATGCTTATCTTGAAAGTAGAATAGAAGTATTAAAAGGGGGGAAATGTTAGAAAAATATATAATAATAATATGCATGCTTAGTGCATTCGAGGTTTAAAAGGGTTAATACATTTATTCTGTTCACACTGCATGAATCTGCACAGCTATCAGAAACTTAACAAGAGGCATTTCATTTCTGCTAATGTCATGAAAATAACAAGAGACATTTCATTTCTACTAAAGTCATGAAACTTAAATAGATATTAATTTCTGCTTATGCTATGAGAAAGTATGCAGCTGCTAGAAGCATTGATAAAGAAAACAATAGATGCTTGAAAGTATAAACCATAGTCAGCATTACTTGTACTAAAGCTAGAAATGTACCTTGAATCCAGACAAAATGTAACACATGTATTAGAACAGTACAATTGAAGAACTGAAAAGTTAAAATGGGCTAAAATAAGCCCAAGGCCAGGTTGTTTTTCTCAAAATGTTTTGCAAGCTAGCAAATAATCTAACCTAGTCAGCAATAAGTCTAGTAACATTTTCTGCAGAACATACAGAAAGCTGTGTCTAACTACATCAGCAATAGAATAGTAACATTTTCTGTGTGACAGGAAGAGAACTGTATAAGAATAACATACTAATCCCCAGTAATTCAGACAAACCTTGTGCCTACATGCTTTGTCTCCTTGCTGCAAGTAATAAAGGGTGCCTTGCTTGAACCTAACGTGAATTGGTCTTTGAAGTTTTTTCTTTGACAGTGAGTTTTTCCAAAACAAAGTTAAGGTCCCAAGCTGGGGTAGGTGCTCTTCTGGGTGGCCTCAAGTCGTTAGCCCCGCTTAGGAACTGTTTAATGAGAGGGTGGGAGAAAAGAGGTGGTTCTGTGCTGAAATGAGCAGAGATGGCAGAGGCATGAATTTTAATGAAAGAGAAGGATACACCCCTGTGTAGCAGGTCAGCCAGGTAATCCAGGAAGAGAGGTAGGGAGGGCTGTGCAGTTCCAGCTCCCTTAGCCTGGATCCAGGTGCAAAACCTTTTCCACTTGTCAGCATAAGACTTTCTAGTGCTAGGGCATCTGGCCTCACATATAACATCTAGAACTTGTTTGCTTACATTAACAGCTTGTGCAGTGGTCAGGGAATAAGCCAGGCTGCCAGATTGAGGGTCTGCAATTGGGTATGCATGAATTCTCCATTCCTCTGGGTCAGGAGTATTGGGATCTGAGGGAGATGCCATGGTGGCAGGGGTGACAGGCTTCACAGCAGAGGGTACACCAGTGCTGGCGTGGCCAGTCTGGGGCAATCAGGATTGTCCTCGTTTTTTTCTCCCTTATTTTGAGCAGTACCCTTGTAATGAGCAGTAGAGGGGGGAATGCATAGACTGAGAGGTTGACCCACTGGAAGGATAGAGCATCCACTTTCCAGGCCTTACTGTGAGGTTCTCTGGTGCAGAATTTGCTGAGCTGATGGCTGGAGTGGGAAGCAAAGAGGTCGACCTTCTGCGTGCCCCATTTCTGGGTTACAAGGGTGAAGGTTCTTTGGTCTAGCTGCCACTCGTGTGGGTCCAGAGGATTTCTGCTTAAGTTGTCTGCCAGAGAGTTTAGACAGCCTGGCAGGAATTGTGCTAGCAGGTGTAGTTGCATGGCTGAAGCTGTGTGCCAAAGGGTCATGGCGAGCCTGCACAGAGGGTATGAGTCCCTCCCTGCTTGTTGATATACCACATCACAGTGGTGTTGTCTGTTTTGATCAGTAGAGGCCTCAGGGAGAGTAGGGGTCTGAAGGCTGTCAGAGCTTGCTGAACAGCTAACATCTCTTTTTGGTTGATGTGCAGATGTATTTGGTTTGGGCTCCACTGGCTCTGAATGCACCTGCCATCCAGGTGTGTACCCCAGGCATAGTCTGATGTGTCTGTGGTGAGGGTCTGGGCGGCATGAGGTTGTGAGAAGGGTAGTCCCTTGTTGTGGTTGCATGCTGCTGCCCACCAAAGGAAATCTTTCCTTAAGCAAGGTATCATTGGTATAAGAGTTTCCAGGTCTTGGGAGTGTTGACACCAAAGGCTTTTTATGTACCATTGTAGTTTCCTCATATGCAGTTTGGCATATGGAATGAGTAGAATGCAAGAAGCCATGAACCTCAGATTTTGCAGGATTTTCCTTGCGGATAACTGGGATCTGGTGGCTTGCTGAGACAAGTAGGTTGTCAGGTAGGCTTGTTTTTTCTGGTGTAAGGAATGTCATTTAGGATGCCGTGTCCAGGCTTGCTCCCAGGAATACAATTTTCTGCATGGGTACTAGTTTGGATTTCTTTTCATTGATAGTATATCCTAGGGAGGTCAGTAGGTCCATTACAAAGGTCAGGTGCTTTAGCAACTTTTCCTGACTATCTACCTGAATCAGGCAGTCGTCTAAGTATGGCTAAATTTGAATATTTCTTTGTCTGCAAAAGCAATGCGGGAGAGCCAGATTTTTTGAAAAACTCTGGGAGCAGTGGATAAGCCAAAGGGAAGCATAGACAACTACAAGTGCAGTGATCCCGCCCTGAAACAGAGATATATCCTGCAAGATTCCGATTGTGATGTATAGGCAGGAATACATGCATTTGGTCTGTTGGCGGATGGCCAACTGGAAAATGTTCGAAAGCAGTACGGTGACTTCGCATAATTGCGAACACAATTATGTCGAACTGCAAAACACCCCCCTCCCCTTTTTTGACCCATGGTAGCACTTGTTTAGGTGGTAGAGCTGTCGGAAATGTCGAAGTTGGAATTTCATGTGACATTCTGACCATTCGACACCTGGAGCTTCGACATTTAGGTTCGGGGAAGCTGAGATTCGACTATTGGTCACTCGGTCATATGCATGTATTCCATGTAGGTAGGCCTCTTTTAGGTCTAGGGTGGCTAACCAAACATCCTTGGAGAGCATGGGTAGAAGTTGCTGGAGGGTGAGCATTTTGAATTTTGGTATCGCCAGGAAAGTGTTTAGAATGGATAGATCAAGGATGGGGCGCCAGGTGACATCTTTTCTGGGTACCAGGAAGAGTCTAGAGTAGAAACCTTGGCCTACCTGTTCTGCAGGAACATGCTCTATTCTCATCATCGAGAGCAGGGAAAGGACTTGCTTTTTGGCCTCTGCCCACTGGTTTGGGGGAAGATCTGGGAACCCTTTTGGGGTTGGTAGAGTGTGGAAATAAAATTTGTATCCTTGGGACACTATGTTGAGGACCCAGCGGCCATTGGTAATGGTGACCCAGGTGCTTGCATGGAAGGAAAGTTTTCCTCCTGGGGCAAGAGCAGGTCTACAGAGGGAGGGGGTGGAAGCGTGAAGTAATTGTGAGTTCTTACCATGAGGGGGTGGCTTAGCACTCCCTGGTTTTGAAAAGGAGGAACTCCATTGCTTAGATCTCTGCATTCTCCATGGGGCTGCTGTCTGGGGGGCCTACTTCCCCGGGGTCTCGGCTGAGTTGACCTGGAGGGGGCAGGAAAGGACCAGTGCTTGGAGGGGGCAATGCCTACTGAACCTCGTGGCCGAACCTTCAATAAGTCTTTAACTATCTGCATAGATTTAGCTTTTTCTTCTATCTTTTTTAAGACCTCCTCTGCCTTGGTGCCAAATAAGTTGTCTTTGTGCAGTGGTGTGTCCAATAATTTGGATTTGACATGGTCTAGCAAGGGCTGTTTCTTTAGCCAAGCATGCCTTCTAAGGCCAGAACCAGTGACTGCTGCCCTGCAAGATGCTTCTAGGGTGTCAAAACTACATTGTAAGGAGTGCTTCGTTACTTGACTTGCAGAATGCATTAACTCTTGAAACTCTATTTTCTGCACAAGCAGGAAAGGAAGACATTTTTTGTTTGAGGAGTTCCATGTTATGTTGCTGATATTTCAGCATATGGAACTGACAATTTAATGCTCTAACAGCAAGAGTAGCAGAGGTTGTATACTTTTTTACCCAATCTGTCTAATGCTTAGGAATCCCTATCTGAGGGGGTGACATTCTTAGCAGAAGTTGCTTTAATTCCTTTAGGTCCTTGAGAGAGGACCTCGGGGTCAGCAGTAGGATTTTTGAATAGACATTTGTGAGAGTCAGGGACTCTATAGTACCGGTCTGGTTTCCTGGAAGCAGGAGGGAGGGTGTCAGGAGTCAAACTGGATTCCATAAAAACATCATCCACAACATCCAGGACAGGAGGAATGGCCAGAGGTCTGTGCTGTGGAAGATCTAGGAATTCCCTGAGTCTCTTTTTTGACTGAGGGTAGTCCTGACATTCCCATTGGAAATGTTCCCTTAAGGTATGTAGGGTTTCCCCAAAGGAGAAGTCCTTGGATGGAGAGGCTGAAGGGATGGATTCCTCTGCATCAGAATCCTCATAAGCTGAGATGGGTTGCATATCTTCGTAATCAGACGCATCAGAGTCATCGGACTCCTGTTCAGATAAAACTACTGGGGACAAATCTCTTTTTCTTTTGGTCTGGGTAGCCTGGCTTCCCCTGATAAGCATTATAACATCTTCCGCCATTTTAAGCATCTGAGACTGAGGCAAGGAAGCAGGTGCCTGAGATTGGGTCGTCAGTTTCTTGGGTGTGGTTCATACCCTGGGCCTTAGAAACTCGGTAGTTTTCAAAAGAATGGTAGACGCGAAAGAAGTCATCGGTCTATGTTGAGGATCAGTAGTGCGAAGTACTTCCTCAGAAGCTGGTGCCATCCAAGGTAGAGACATTCGCAGAATCCTTAGTCGATGAAGAGTCCCGTGGCATACCGGACTCCGAAAGGGTCTCAGTAGCGGCCTGCAAATCCACAGAAGCGGGCATCAGGGGCTGTGAAAGCACCTCACTGAGGACCAGAGAACTGACAACTAGCTTAATGGAAGCATCGTCAGCAGTTTTGGACCTGTGCGGTCTCTGTCTCTGACTTTATCTTTACGTTTTTTCAGATCATCTGCTGCCATATGGCTTACTGAAGCCATATCGGAATTCGAGGACTGAGAGCAAAAATATCTAGCTACAATAAGGGCCCAACAGTGTATAGTTCCGGCATTGAGCAGAGCACAAAAGCAACAGCAGGGGACGTCGTGGCCTGGGCCTAAGCAAGTGATGCAGTAGGAATGAAAATCTCGGTGTGGTATCTGCTTTCCACAGGCGAGACAATTGTTAACTTTTCCTGACATCGGTTAGAGCAAGAAAAAAGGATCCTCAATGAGGTACTTAGCTTTAGAAGACTTCAACTCCAATTTCGGAAATGAAACACTCAGGTAGCGGCCGACTGGCACTCGTGCGAACTGCTTCTGCTTTGGGCTCCTCGGCAAGAAAGACTGATGTAATGGCATTGGCTGCCTTAATTTATAACATTGATGACCTGACATCAGTCCTGGAGCGATGGCAACCGATGTAGAAATACTAAGACACTGGTATTCGGGCCAACTGAGGGCTACCCTGGCAGGGATGACCCAAATGTGCTGACTGCAACAGTGAAACACGAAGAACATCAAAAGCTTACATAAAAATAAAAGAATCACGCATTTTCAAATGACAAAATTTTCACAACAGTCCAAAAATGAAATCCTAGCAAAAAACAGTTCTTGTAATAAAAATACTGTTTTAGTCAAAATCTTAAACGTGGATGTTTTTTTCCCCCAAGGGAGAAATGCTAGCAGACCATTGATCTTTAAAAGCCTACAAGAGGAGAACTCTTTGGCAATTGTAAAAATTCTGATGGGTTTGGCACCCAGACAGCTGATTTTTTTTTTCCTGCCTAGCTTGAACTATCAACAGTTTGGGTGCAAGGAAGGTGCCATTAAGTTTTGGAAGTTTTCCAGCTGTTATACACTTGGTAGGACATAACCCATACCACTAAGATGACTGCAGCAGTGATCTAATGATGAGCATTTTCCAGGTAAAATTGGGATGGACCTCACAGAAACAGAATATATTAGGAAAAGGTAGCATAAATATACAGAACTATGTAAGAAGGACCCCAACATCACAGACAAACATGACAGTGTTTTCTCTGCTCCAGATTCACACATCCTGGCAGTGAAGTTCAATTGATCCTAGGAAGCCATGCTAATAACAAGGCTGTAGGAAGCAACATAATTCCAGGTGAATTGTTTAAAATTTTGCAAGATGCTGTTAACAGTGCTGCATGGAGTTTGCAGCAAATTTGTAAAAGAAGACAGTGGCCATTGGATTGGAAAAGTTCAGTTTATATTCCAATCCCAAAAAAGGGCAATGATATAGAATGCTCACATTATTGAACAATCGCACTGGTTTCACATGCTAGCAAGTTAAAGCTCAAGATCTTTCAAGTTATACTCCAACAATATATGGACCAAGAAGTAACAGATGTGCAGTCTGGTTTTAAAAGTGGTAGAGGGTAGAGAGATCACATTGCAAACATCCATCCAATGGATAATACAGAAAGCAAGGGAGTTCTAGAAAAAAAAAAATCTCTTTTTCTTTATTCACTCTTCTAAAGCCTTTGGCTGTGTCAACCATGCTAAACTGTTGCAAGTTCTTGGAGAAATGGGAATTGCAAGTCACATTACTTGCCTTGCAAGGAATCTGCATGCAGAAGAAGAACCGGCAGTTAGAACTGAATATGGATTGGGTTGAGTCTGTATATTATTATCCTACTTATATGACGAATGCAAAATATGTTGAGTTAGATGACTCAAGTCAGAATACAGAAATAATCAAAATAACTGGGAGAAATTCTAAACTTAGGTATGCAGATGGTACCACTCTAATGGCTGAAAGTGAGGAAGAGCTGAAGTGCCTGTTAATTAAGGTAAAAGTAGAAGGTGCAAAAGTTGGCTTGTTGCTCAACATCAAAAAACTAAAATTATGAAATTTAGTCCTGTCAGCTCTTTGAAAACAGACCTGGAAAAAGCAAATGCAATGATAGATCTCTTTCTTGGACTCAAAGATTTCTGCAGATAGTGACTGCAGCTGTGAAATCAAAAGGTGCTTTTTGAAGGAAAGCTATGGCAAATCTGGGTAAGATTTTAAAGTGCAAAGACATCACGTCAACAATCATCAACATATTTAAAGCTATGAATTTTCCAGTGATACCATTTGGCTGTCAGATTTGGACTACAAATAAGGCTATGCACAGGAAAATTGATGCTTCTGGACTAAGATGGAGAAAACATTTGTGAAATCCAAGGACTACAAGATCACCAAATCAGTCAGTACTCAAGGTAATAAACCCAGACTGTTCACTGGAAAACCTAACAATAAAACTAAAACTCGCATACTTTGGAAGGAAACATTATGCAACGTCAGTGTTCAACAGAGAAAACACCTACGGTGGGAAAGATCGAAGGCAGAAAACGAAGGGGAAGACAAAGGTTAAGCTGGATAGACAACATTACTGAAGCAATGAATATGAATTTGCAAGAACTGAAAGAAACAGTTTTTGACAAACAGGCCTGGCATGCTAAAGTCACTGAGCTCATGAAGAATCTAGCTCAACTAAAGGACTAAGCTACAATAACTTCCATTCATGTAAAAAGTTTTTGCTAAATTATTTAAAGGACATTTTAAAGTTTTGTGGTTCAAATAAGAGCTAATACCTGCTACTGCTTTTATTAGAACAATTTGTCTAAGTATTATAGAAAGTATTGCTTGGTCCTCTTTTTACTCTTTCCCATTCTCTTTACTTACAGGCTAACATTTTTCTCTCTTTTTTTTTTTTTTTTACATATGCATATAGTTAACCCTCAAGATATTGACTTTTTTTTTCAAAAAAGTATATGCGATTTTTTTCTCATGATCTATGTGAATCTTATTTGACTTGAAATAAATTTTTTCCAAAAAAAAAATACATGGCTCTCCCAGAACTCTGACAATATCAGTTAAACTTCCATGCAGTCCCTAACCCTAACAATAAACCTGAAGACTTAATCCTAAATTCCCTGATTGCTTCCTAAATCTAGTCCCAAACTCCTTAACTCTAAGCCTAAATCCCCTACAGCCACTCAAACTTTCCAACCAAACTCAAACAACCTCTGATTCCCAGTGTCCTCGGTTGCCACACCTACCTTTCTGAGACTTGGCTATGTTCCAGCAGGAGCTGGCAGCGCCACTCTCTGTCCCTGTTGCTGAACACCCTGCCTGAACACACAGTTGAGTATGAGTAATAGATGCAGTCCATGAAAGCTGATACACAAGTTCATGGTTGTGGCACAGTTGCATTACATACAGAAAAACACAGAGAAATGCCCTAATGAGCTTGGCATGCCCGCCCTTGAAGAAAGATGTGAGGAATGCCATCAGTATTCCTCCACACAAAGAAGCCCATATCAACTGTTACTGATTTTACCTCAAATGTTTCCTTTGTTCCATCTAAACTAGTAAAGTTAAAAAATAAAAAGCCATACATTACAGGTAAAGATTTATTCTTCAAAAAATCTGTAGTCAAGTAAATCCCATTATTCTAGCAAACTAAATGGTAACAATATTTAAAGAATATTTCCCAATGTAGGTCTTTTATCCAGGATCCCATACACCTTGTCATGGGAATCTCCACTGAATCACAATTAAACATGCACTGATCACCAGGTGACCATACAAACTGAAAACCCTAGTCTCTGAGCAAATTACATGTGTGCACCTCCCCCCCCCCCCACACACACACAAAATAACACACTTAAAATATAAAAAATGTACATTTGTACATTTTTGTACAGCCTGTTCCATTTCAAACACTCACTTGGGGACTACATACATGGAATTACTTAAATCAGTCAAATACCATTTATGTCAATGTGCATAATGTCGAAAGAAATTGATCAATATTATGCAAGACAACATCCTAAAATGCATGTGCCAAGAATTAATATCGGCGCATGCAAAACCTGAAGAAAAAAAAAGAAAGCTTTGTTTTTTGCAGGACAAGCCCCTCCCCCCTGCACTTCCCCATGTGACGGCTTGGGCTCCCCAAATCCCTGCTCATTATATATTCTAAATCTGAAACTGCACAGTCCCCAAGGAAAAGGGGTACATTACCCTACCCAGGGATTGTTGATCTTGCATGCCTGTTGACCATCTGTTTAGTCGACCAAATTGTGTCGATTAAACAGTTGTCAACCAAAGTAACACACCACAAAGTTACTAGGATCTATCTATCTATATATATATATATATATATATATATATATATATATATATATATATATATATATATATATACACACACACACACACACACACAGATAAGAGATATAGATATGGGTTTATATCATATGGTCGCTTTTAAAAGACAGTTTCTTGAAACATCTAACCAGCTTCTCCTCTGGAAGCCACTACTTTTTGAGGACAGGTGTTTGCATTTTTCCCAAATTGGAGTGATCTCAAGTGATGGTATGTACACAGTATGAATGGGGTGCAGGAGTGCTTACCCCTGCAAAACACACTGCTGATTGTGTTGCCAGCTTCACTGTGGCTCCAAGATAGCACAAAGTGAAAGGGAAACAGTTGATACTATGCAATACCGGCTGTTGCCTCAACTGTGTACTTGCACAATCTGCTACAGATTAATGGATTCAGGCACTGGATAGCAGTGATTGATGAAATGTACCTTTAATCACATGGCATCAGTCTGGGATGATTTTGCTTATTGGTTCTACAATAAGGTGTACACATACATTTTTCCTGATTTTTGGCTTAGTAAAGGCCAAAGGGTGGTATCTTCAAAAAAGAAGATGAAATATGTGAGCTTTGGCCGACTAAGATCTACCTGCAATCAACTGGACCTATAAGAGAATTTAAGTACACTTTTATCTGCACTTTTTCATATAGTACATTATTTTATTTATTTTTATTTCTCACTGAATATTAATTGAACTGAAAATTGCGGCTGTGTGTCTGTACAGTTAGTCCCCCCCCCATTCTTGTTTTGGTGTTAATCTTGGTGGCTTTGAAATTGCACGCCCCTCTTGTAAATTTGTATTTGGATACTCCTTCTGGGCCCATCTCATTTGCTCACTCAACTGAGCGCAGTGAGATCATATTCTGATTTCAGGCACTCCTACTGTGTACAAAGAGAGCATTTTGGAAGGACAACCCCTGTAGCCTCTTCATCCTGCTCTGCCCCCCCCCAAAAAAAAAAAAAAATCAGCTGCTCTTACTGTAACTTAGTTGCTGTTCTGCATGCTGTTATCTGTTCAGTTGCTTTTACTCTGCACTTATTACTGCTTGTTAGTAGCCTTCTAATTTACTGCCTTCTGCACTTTTTAGTCGTTTGTTAATTTAATTGCATTTATTTCAACTGTATTTGCCGTAATATTGCTACACACTCAAGTGTGCTAGCCTGCACTGCATTTGAATTGCATTTACTGCTGTTGTAGCTTCTTTTCTGTAAAAAAAAAAAAAAAAATTCTAAGCTTGTTTCCTGCTTTTTCTGTAACTAGTCTACTCCAGATACAGACTTGCTGTATATCCTGGACTTTTGTTAAGCTTCTGAGCCCCCCCCCAAGCCTTTCTGTTTTGAAGGGAAGCCTTCTAGCTTATCAGTGTGAGTGGTAAAGCACTAGGTAGCCTATCTACCACAGGAACAGTGGGTTTTGGCCCAGAAATTGTAGTTCATTGGCCGCTTGGGCAGTTTTTCCATCTCTTTCTACTTTCTGGTTTAAAAGCCTGCGTTTGCATTTGGTCCCCACCTTTCCTGTAACTAGTCTAGTCCAGGTACAGATTTGCTGTATCCAGGATTGGTGGTAAGCTTCTGAGCACCCCAAGCCTTTCTGTGTTTGAGGGAAGCCCTCTAGCTTATCAGTGGGAGTGGTAAGCACTAGGTAGCCTATCTACCACAGGAAGAGTGGGTTGTGGCCCAGAAATTGTAGTTTATTGGCTGTTTGGGCAGTTTTTCCATCTCTTTCAACTTGCTGGCTTAAAAGCCTGCGTTTGCACTTGTTCCTCGCCTTTCCTGTAACTAGTCTAGTCCAGGTACAGATATGATGTATCCAGGACTCTTTGTAAGCTTCTGAGCCCCCCAAGCCTTTCTGTGTTGGAGAGAAGCCTTCTAGCTTATCAGTGGGAGTGGTAAGCACTAGGTAGCCTATCTACCACAAGAGGAGTGGTTCCTGGCCCAAAAATTGTAGCTTATTGTCCGTTTGGGCAGTGTTTTTCCATCTCTTTCAACTTTCTGGTTTAAAAGTCGCACTTGCGCTTGTTTCCCACCTTTCCTGTAACTAGCCTAGTCTAGATACAGAGTTGCTGTATCCAGGACTGTTGGTAAGCTTCTGAGCCCCCCCCCAAGCCTTTCTGTGTTGGTGGGAAGCATTCTAGCTTATTAGTGGGAGTGGTAAGCACTAGGTAGCCTGTCTACCACAAGAGGAGTGGTTTTTGGCCCTGAAATTGTAGTTTATTGACCATTTAGACAGTCTGTCCATCTCTTTCAACTTTCTGGTTCAAAAGCCCACACCCGTTGCTTGTTTCCCACCTTTCTTGTAACTAACCTGCAGAAAAGCACTAGAAAGCCTTAAACTGATACAAGCACTCAGTTCTCCTTGTTAATAAGGAGAAATTAATCGTAGGCACTAAACAGCCTATAATTGCAAAGTACCTTGCCAAGGTAAGGGAAAACACCGTTTGTACTTTTTACAGAAGAAACACCGAACCAAGCATGTCCAAGGGTCAGCTTCTGTTGATTTCTCCTGTTCACCTGTTGAATCTGGGCATACTGGGGCAATGCAGCAAATGTCTCATGTACACAGACAACCCTCTCCTCCTACCACCCAACACTACAACCTGCGAGAGATGCACTTACATAACCAAACTGGAAGCAAAACTCTCTCCAGCCAAGATTGTGCTAGACAGTCAAGAGGAGAAGGTTTACACCTGCACTACACCTCAAGCAACACATAGCCCTTCAAAACTCATGTCACCAACATCCACACACAGTAACACTAAACCCACTTATGTGGAGGCCCTTAACATTAACCTGCCCAAGCAACAAGGACCTCCAAAGCTGAAATGCAAACAAACACCAATCACAACCAAAGTGACACATAGCTCAAAACATCAGTGTGCCACCAAACAGCAGACCCTAAGGCAAGACAACGTACCCAACACTTTAGTCATAGGTGACTCTATAGTCAGGCACAATGATGTCCCACTCAGCAGGCTGAACAAGGAGAAAATTACTGTCAGCTGCCTGTCGGGTGCCAGGATTCACCACACAACGCATGCACTCAAGTCACTCCACAACAAGTACAAATACAACTCTGTCATTCTCCATGTTGGAGTGAATAACTTGAGACGTACCTCCCTGGACTACATGAAAAGAGACATGGAAGAGCTCTCGGATCATGTGGCCCAAGCAGGTATGACTCTAGCCCTGAGCAGCATCTTGCCTTTGCCCAGAATTATACCACAGTATAAGGACAAAATGATTGACTTCACCAATTGGCTACGTTTCTGGTGTCATTCAAAGGGGATCCAGTATCTGTCTGCCTGGGATGACATGATCGACAGACCACTATGCTTTGCCAAAGACGGTCTTGCACCTGTCACCCCTGGGATTCAGGTTACTGGCTAAGGCTCTTGCCATCCCTATGGTGCCTTTTTTAGGCAAAGCTCAAAGGACAAAACCACCACCGTAACAGATACAAGCATGCAAAATATTAAGGTAATGCTACTCAATGCTAGAAGTCTAAACCTCAAAATGCACTCTCTCGAGGCACTTCTAAAAATGGAGAACATCGATATCTGTGCAGTAACTGAGACCTGGTCCAAGGCTCCAGAGAGCACCCCTGCAATGCCAGTCTACACCTCTTACCACATTTTTCGGCCACCAAATTAGGACCAAAGCACTAAAGGTGGAAGAGTGTCCACATTCACCACGGATATTCACAACTCCAGGCTAGCTGCCCGACACAATGCATCTGAAATCCTACAGGTGCAACTAACACTAGGTAAGACTACAATCCAAATTGTAGCTTGCTACAGATCCCCCACCATGCCCCAAGATTCTCACTACACCTTTCTAAACATACTAGAAAATATTACAATACAACCAAACACCCTAATACTGGGTGATTTCAACTACCCTGCCATTAATTTGGAAAACTACTCTGGTACCAACACCTTTGCCCAACGGTTCTTGGAATTCATAAATTCCAATGCCCTGGACCAATTAATCCATAGTCCCACCAGGGGCTCAAATATCCTAGACCTGGTCATCACCAACATGGGAGATCGATGCTCCACACCAGTAGTCACCCCCTCGTTGGTCAGTCTGACCATAAGCTAATCACCCTTGATGTCCACATCCCACCCTCACCCCCCAGTAGGGAAACCTCCATAAAAAACTTCTTCAAAGCCAACTTCATACTACTCAAGTCAGAAGTGACAAAGTTCATGACACCCATGCAGACAGGAACTGAAAGTTTGACTGCTGAATCCTACACTAAGGCACTGTAAGAACACATCTACTCGTGCATGAATCATGCCATTCCAAACAGAACCAAGATGGTCTCCTCCAAAAAAAGGAGCCCAATATGGTGGTCCCCTGCCATAAACAAACTATACAACAGAAGGAAGAAACTGTTGCAGAAAAGAGGAAAATCCCAGGATGCAAAAAACTCCCTTACCAGCCTCAGTAAGAAGCTGAGATCCCTCATAAAATCATCCAAAGCTAGTTATAAAAATAAAATTGCCAAAGGTTCCAAGGACAACCACAAAGCATTCCATGATTATGTCAATTATCTAAATGGCAATGCTTAGATCTGCTCTGAGCTACAACAGAATGGCATCAAATATACTGATCCCAAGGATATTGCCAATATCCTGGCAGATCGATTCAGTGCCAACTTCACCCCCCTCTCACCCACTAAAGGGCCCATCTCAGTATCAAAAGATTGCCAAATTCTGGTAATCATGGCCACACAGGTAAATAACGCACTCTCCAAAGCTAAAAATACAGAATCCATGAGACCAGACTACATTCCGGGCTGAGTACTACATGAACTACAAAATGAACTGGCACCCCACCTGTCATATTTAATCATAGCATCACCTCAGGCTTCATGCCCAATGAGTGGCGCACAGCTACAATCTGATGAGCCTGATCTGCAAAGCCATGGAACCTATTATCATGGAACTTATAAACAAAGACATTGGCAACCTTAAAACACTGGACCCCACCCAATTTGGCTTCATAAATGGCCAATCTTGTCTCTTCAACCTGATTGACTTCTTTGGATCAGTCTCCAGAGCCGTGGACGAGGGTAAGGCAGTCCACACAGCCTATCTGGACCTCGCCAAGGCCTTCAACACCACCCCCCACTTTGGAATCATAATTAAACTTACTAAGCTGGGCATTAATCTCTACGTCACTCGATGGGTTGCCAACTGGCTTACTGACAGAACCCACCACTGTACAAGTAGCTGACTCAAAATCCAGTTCCAGACAAGTGACAAGCGGAGTACCTCAGGGTTCAGTCCTGGGACCACACTTGTTTGGCATCTACTTCTCTGAAGTACATGCCAGCAGTAAAGGACTCTGGCTAACAAAGTTTGCAGATGACTGCAAACTAGGAGCATTATTGAATCCCCAAATTATGTGGCTATACTACAAAAGGGCCTTACAGAAACAGATGCTTGGTGCCGGAGCCATGGGCTCAAGCCCAATGCCAAGAAATGTACAGTTATCCCCTTTGGGAAAAACCAAGTACCCATGAATTACCACATAAGTGGCAGTACACTAAACACCGAAAGTGTGATAAGGGACTTAGGGACAACAGGTGGACAGTGGTCTCACCTTCGATAACCACATAGCCACAAGTCAGGAAATCCTTCTATGTGGCACACCTCATCACTAAGGGCTTTTCATCCAGAAAAAAAGGAGGTTATTGTCCCACTGTACTCATCCCTCATTAGACCCATTATAGAGTACAATGCCCTGTTTAGTATGTACTTCACAAGACACCTGCAACAACTGGAAAGGCCACAGAAATACCTCACTAAAAGAATCACAGACCTAAAGCAGATGCCCTATGCTGACCATATAAAAAACTCCATCTATACTCTGTCGCATATCGCCTACTCAGAGGCGATCTCTGCTTAACATACAAGGCCATGTCAAACCCAGTGTTGTTGGACATGCTACACTTAAAGAAATCCCAATCCCTCAGAGCCACACGCTCCAGGGATCTAAACCTGGTCATCACAATGAACAAAACATGCTGGAGGGATAGGTTCCTGACCCAGAGACTCCCCATACTCTGGAATAGACTGCCCATACATGTCAAGCTGAGCGTCTCTTTGGCCCTCTTCAAAAGGAACCTTGACGACTGGATGGGAGATAGGAAATTCACCCCGGGGATCATGTCAGTTGTACTGCTAGACAGGGGACAAGGGAAGTAAATATTCTGGGAATAAATAGCCAGGGAAATGTTACGGCTAGGCTTGTATAGGCCCTAGGGCAGATAGCCTAGTACCAACCTATGAAAGAATGAAAAACAAGAAGGAAAAAAGGTGGAGAGACAAGGCAAACAGCCCAAATGAGACAGAAAGTAGTACTACATCTCAGAAATACAAACTGGAAAAATATTTGAAGTGACTCACTTAAAGAATGCATGGTTGTTGTTGTTTTTCTTTCGGCTTTTCCTGGTTAGGGGTCGCCACAGCAGAACTCTGGTCCGCTAATGATTGGCAGTCAATTTTTATGGTGCCGAGGTGCCAGCCTGATGCCCAACCATCAACAAAGGCACGCCCATTCACACATGTCTTTCGAACGCCACTCGACCGCGGAGAGGACATGCAGACTCCACAAAGAAGGTGCTCCAGCCGAGAATCAAATGGGAGAACCTCTTGCTGTGAGGCAACAACACTACTGCAGCACCACCGCGGCTTGCTACTTAAAGAATGCATGGTACAGATGAGAAACTTTTGGCAAGGGCTGGGGATGGGACAGTTAAAGCTGTTGATCCCATTAGTCTACACCGCTGCTTACTACTTAAAGAATGCATGGTACAGATGAGAAACTTCTGGCAAAGGCTGGGGATGGGACAGTTAAAGCTGTTGATCCCATTGGTCTACAATGTTCTCTGTGAAAAAAAGTAGTTTTGGAGATCCAGAGAATAGTAATCACTACAATCTTTTGCCTGTTCCTCCACTTTACCACTCTGTCCTTTTTCTTCAGGAAAATTCCTTCACATTTCCCTGAGATAAGCCTGTAGACTAATATGCTCCTAACTTCTAGTCTTTGGTAAGAAAGACTCTAGGTTCTCTATTCTCTGGTTATAGCCCTTCCTCTCTAACCCACTGATCTTTCTATTGGCTTTTGTCTGGAGCATTGTTTGCTTCTGAAGTCTAGCACCCTGATGACACATCCCAGGACTCTATCTGATCTTGCCATTACCCTCCCTGCTGTCAACAGTCCAATATAAGTGTGATCAACACCCCCCTGCTCTGCTATCAACTGTAGTCCCCAGCTGCCGCTACTTCAGACCATGGCTGTTGTGACCAAAGTACAGTACCTTGCATTTGTTTCCACTGTATTTTATTTTCCCCTTCTGCCCACCTAGTCTGTCTTTCCAAACCCTAGCCTATACTGTCCCCCAACCTTCACAGCTGCACCTATCATTGTTCTATCAGTAAACAGAATGATTATATTATCTGTCTACACAAACACTGCAGAGTACTAAACATAGGCCAAACCCTTGTCGTGCTCCATTAACCATTCTCTTAATTCCGAACATCCCCCTTACTACAGTCCTCTGTGCTCTGCCACTTAAATGTGTGGCAGTCCACTTCCTCAGTCATGGTCCTTCTCCCAAAGCCCCTATAAATTTCCTATCAGTCTCCTATGCAGGACCAAGAAAAAGGTCTTTGATGATATCAGGGTTCAACATATCTACTGGTGCTCTCCTACTGAGTTTATTTGTTGGTTGTTGTCCTCAAGACTGATGCCCTCTTGAAAAGCTACCAGCCTTTACCTCGTGAACCTCTCCATGACTTAAGCTAACAAGAATGAATGTTCCTATATATTTTATTTCATAAAGCATCACAATTTCTATCCTCAATAAAAGATGAATCTTGGGTGGCACAGTGGTGCAGCGGTTAACGTTGTCATCTCACAGCAAGAGGTTCTCTGGTTCGATTCTTGGCTGAGGTGCCTTCTGTGTGGAGTTTGCATGTTCTTCCTGTGTTCATGTGGGTTTCCTCCGGGTACTCCGGTTTCCTCCCACAATCCAAAGACATGCGTCTAGAGTGTTTCTCCCCAGGCCTCTGATGAAAATAGGCTCTGTCCTGGTAGGACTTTCCCGGTCAACAAAATGATAAATAAAAATGAATCTGCAATCCACTCCAACTGCTACATGACTGGCCTGTACTTTCTATTTAGTTACAGTAACAAGGTGCTACACAGAGTCCAGGTCAACACAAAAGACACAATGAGCAAAAATTAATAGCTGAGGTCTTTATTCAATATACAATATAGGTTCTGCTGCTCAGAGAAAGGTTACAGCAGTTAAAATGTGACAATCTGAATTTTGTCTCTAATTAGCAGCTTGAAGCCTATGAACTACAGTGTTACTTTCACATATCCTAAATCAGCCTTTTCAACCTGTTTGGGTGAGTGCATTTTTTGAAAGTTAAACACACACATACACACAGCAAAGCTGATACATGTCACAGTGACCACCTGTCATACAGAATACAAACTGACAAACGGGAATACATTTCTTTGTTACCTCCATAATTAAACCAGACACATTGGCAAATCATCACACCATTAACAGTCTGCTACAGAGAAAATTTCATTTTGCTACAGCTTTTTAACATAAATTATTTAGGAAAAAAATAATATATGCATTCTGAAGCAGTGCGACATTTCAACAATTTATCATACTATAAAAGTGAAATTTGAAACTGTGCAGTACCAAAATATGTGTTTTGTGAGAAATTAAGACATTTCTGTTGTAAATACTGTATGTGCAGCCAGACTTTAAAAAAGTGTGGTGACAATTAAGACTCAAAACTTTACAATATGCTGAGAAAATTTTAAATAAAGTGGCTTGTTACCAGATCAGTTAAAAATCACACTGAGGCTATAATTACATTACAATACTTTCAGATCATAATCTGTGCTCCACTTTCAGAAATAATCCAAGTGATACAGCATTGGTTGCTACTTAAATGCCCTGGGTTCCCTTACTGTTGAAATAAGCTGCACTTCTACATTCATCATCTTCCGTTCATTAGAAGACACCTCAGTAGACGGTGAGTGACTGAACTACCCCACAGTGATAAACTGTTGACTTGGTTTGGGAGGTAAAAAGTATCTATACTAAACTGAAAGTGGGCACCTTCTTCAGCATCAGCCATTGGCTTACTTTGGAACATTGTCTCTTGTGGTCCACAGAAAAGGAAATGTCAGTACAGTGTCTCAGTATCCTTCTACTGAAAGCCAATGTAAAACTATCTAGCAAGTGTAGCCACAGTAGAAATTATCATGTATATTATGTCTGCCTTGAAAACCCAAATGCTATAATATTGAAACATACAATCCTGTGAAAGACAAACTTCAAATAACATTAAAAAATACTAACAATGTATAAAAAAAAACAATGATATAGAAAACTAGACAAAATATTTTTAAAGGACTGTACCACTACACTATACTTGCTTTAACTCTCTCAACCTCTGAGAAAAATAAATACTCTTTCTGTGGGAAATTCAAGAATTCCGTCTGTTTCATGACTTTGGAAATACAAATATTTAGCAATGGAGTGCCCCCTCTTAAAATTCACAGAATATATCAGTGATGTGACCCCCAATCCTT
The DNA here is from genome assembly GCF_019279795.1 of Protopterus annectens. Classification (NCBI taxonomy): domain Eukaryota; kingdom Metazoa; phylum Chordata; order Ceratodontiformes; family Protopteridae; genus Protopterus; species Protopterus annectens. Next base: position 179,383,973 of record NC_056740.1, on the reverse strand, counting down.
TCAAAATACAGAGTGCAAATTAGTCTTTGAAGCAATCTGAAAAGGATGCAAATGTTAGTCTGCTGTCACAATAAGTAGCAATTTGGCTTGGGGCAAACTTCAGTTTTATTATTCTCAGCATTTCTTGTAACTGGTCACTGTACATGATGCCCTTTTCACCTTCGGAATTATTTCAATGTTAAGATATGTTGGCTTTTGAAGTAGAAACTGAGATCTCAGTGTGAATGCCATTTCCCAGACAGCAAAAATTATCTGGTAGTAATGAATGAAAGGAAATGCAAACTCACTCCTCTGTAATCCATTTAATTTCCTTCCAAATTAGGACATATGAACAATTTTCAGTCAGGCCTCAACAAATCATTTCTGCAACATGGTAAAGGGATATAAATCCAAGGTATTGTTGTTTAATCCTTTGTTGACCAGGTTAATGACCTCTTTTCCAGGGAAACCCAAGCTAGTATTTCTACTACTACAGGAACTTTGGCCAGGGCATCTAGGAACTTTCCCTATTACTTTTGATAGATGCCGTGGGATCTTTTACACCCACCTGAGCTGCTAACAAATTCAAGCAAATGGGACCTCAGTTTAATGTCTCGTCTGAAGAACAACACACTCAGAAGTGCACAGACTGCAGAAAATGGGTAAAATTCTACACTCACAAACAAAAGCTGCTGTTCAGAAAAACGAAGAGTAGATGGGTGAGAAACAAATCCCTCCGAAGTATTACAGATTTTGTACTGAGTAAGAGTGTAATAGTCTCATCATTAGCAAAGATTCCCTTTGAAACCGGCATTCCTGGAACAGAGTAAATAGGTGCTACACTCAAACACAACCAAATATTGTAAAAGTCAGTTATGACCTGCACTCATTTCAACTCCTTAAGCAGTTTGCCATGTGGCCTCTTATTGCAATTCTGAGAGACCAGTTATTTTTAAAGACAACACAAAAAATAGGAATATCCACTCTTACTACAGAAGTGCATCTGAAAATTGTAGGCAATGCTAAACAGAGTTAAGGGACACTGTGTCTAGTTATGAGAGAGAGAACAAAATAGATACAAGATGAAGTATGTACTTACAGTGAAAGAATAAAAAAAAAAATCACTGAAAGTTTCACATGCCTGAATGAAAAATAATCGAAGTACCAGACAAAAATAGGTGTTTAAATACATGCAAGACCAACGCAAAATTACTGGTAAGCAATTACAGATGACCTTGTAAACAAAATGGGCATGGAAGTAAACACAGGAGGTAAGTAGCCAGCCTCCACTGGCAAAAAAGTGATTTTATTTCCATTTTTGGAGTGAAAAGGAATACTTCAAATATTGGTACTTTAAAACTGCTGAAAACATGAGCTGGGTAATGTTTTGCAAACAAATATCTCAAACTGTCTAAGTAGTCTCCAGCAAAAAGCATTTGTTTTCATCAAAATAATGTGCTAAGAACCCAAAATAACAAAAAAATCGAGCCACTGATTCTGCTGCTGTTGCAGTGATCTAAAATAAACAACAAATACTATTCTGTGTATCCATTGTTAATTCTGTCTCTAATGTGAAGTTACTGGAATTAAATCCCACCTAAAGGAAAACATTAGGGACATGTGACCATGACTGGCTGGTTATGCGTGGTAGTGACAGTGAGTTTGTTTGTTTCTTTCGGCTTTTCCCGGTTAGGGGTCACCACAGCGGAACTCCAGTCTGCTAATGATTGGCAGTAGATTTTTACGTACTGGCTTGCCGGGCCTAATGCACAACCTTCAATGAAGGAACGCCCATTCACGCATGTCGCTACACAGAAGACGCTCTATCTGAGAATCGAATGGGCAACGTCTAACTGTGAGGCGACAACGCTACCGCAGCACCACCACCGCAGTTCGTGGTAGTGACAGTGAGTAGTAATACAAAACCTTCCCTACTGTAGAAAATAAAGTAGATCGTATTAAGAGTTTAGAAAGGTTGCGCATGAAAACAAATCTGTTTTTAAACTAACTGCCAAGTGAAAACTAGGCAAATTACGTAGTGATCCAGAAATAAGATTTTTATTTAATTTAGCAAAAATCTACTGAAAATCAATAGCTCTCTACTGTAATTCCAAGAATCATAACTGCAAGTTTCAAAACTGTGAGAACAAAATGTGAAAATACAGGAAGACACAATGCTGAAAGTACAGTTGTGTACACTTACCATAAATGTAGATGTTAGAGTGTATTCACTGTTGCAATCACATTTGTGTTATCTGCCTACAAGTAGCCCTCAGTCAGCCTGAATACCAGAGTCTTGGATTCCTGCATCGGATGCTGTCTATTCTTCCATGTTGTCAGGTCGTCAGGGGTATAAAACATGCAGCCGATGCCATTGCATCAGTTTTTCTTGCCCCAGATGTCAGGTGCCCCCGCAATGGGTAGCAATTACATGTTATGGTACACCTCCAACAAAAAAACAAATACACCAGAAAGCTTAAATACACCAAACAAGAAGGAAAGGTAGAGCCAAGAGAAGTCAGGGGGCTGGAGGGAGGGTAACCAGGACTGCAACAGTGAATACACTCGAACATCTACATTTATAGTAAGTGTACAAAACTGTACTATGTTCTTCGTGCTTCACTGTTGCAGTCATCACATGTGGGTAGATTCCCAATTCTAAGGGAGGGAGGAGGAAGTTAGAAAGCATTAGGACCAGCTATTAAGCCCTGCCAGACTGCAGTGGCAAAACCAGCTCTGGATTTAGTAAAAATAGGTATGTGGTAATGCTTGGTGAAGGTATGTACAGAGCTCTAGGTAGCAGCTTCTAGGATGTCCCTGGTAGGGACTCCTCTGAGAAAGGCTGTAGAGGTAGATGCAGCCCTGGTGGAATGTGATCCAATCCCCTGTGGGGTAGGTTTTCCATGGTGCTTATAGCAGAAATTAATGCAATGGGCTATCCATTTAGAAATGGTTTGCTTTGAAACGGCATTCCCCTCTGCCCCTGCAGCAAAGCTAACTAGCAGCTGTTCAGATTTTCTGAGAGGCTTAGTCCTGTCCAAATAAAATCTAAGTTGTCTGTGCACGTCCAGATAGTGCAGTATTCATTCTCCTTTGTTTTGTGGATTAGGGAAAAAAGTAGGCAAATGAATGGACTGATTTAAGGCCACACTAGACACCACCTTGGGCATAAAGGAAGGGTTGGTCCTGAGAGAAACCCTGTCTGCATGAAAGATAATGAAGGGTTCCACCGCCATAAGGGTCTGTAATTCAGACACTCTTCTAGCTGAAGTGATGGCTAGAAGGAAGGCTGTTTTCCAAGAAAGGAATGTCAACTCTGTGGTTGCAGCTGGCTCAAAGGGAGGGAGAGTGAGCTTTTCCAATACAAAATTAAGGTCCCAGGCTGGAGTAGGGGCTCTCCTGGGGGGGGGGGTGTCTTACGTTTTTGGCCCCTCTAAGGAATTGCTTTAGCAGGGGGTGAGAAAAGAGGGGTAGCTCAATATTATAATGTGCTGAAATGGCAGAGGCATGAATTTTAATTGATGAGAAGGATAGGCCCTTGTGTAGCATTTCTGTTAAGTACTGAAGAATATGAGGTAAGCTGGGCACCGTTGTGCCCATCCCCTGAGTCTGGCTACAGGAACAGTATCTTTCCACTTTTCAGCATAGGATTTTCTAGCACTAGGCCTCCTTGCCTCCAGAATGACATCTAGCACCTGCTTACTGAGGGATGCTATTGGAGAGCTCAAGAAATTAGCCAGGCTGCAAAGTTCAGTGTTTGAAGCTGAGGGTGCAGAATTTGGCCCGCCTGCGGGGAAAGCAGGGAAGGGGTCTGAGGCAGGTGCCCTGGTTCCAATAGTGTCATACTGCACAAGAGGGTGTACCACTGCTGGCGTGGCCAGTCTGGTGCAATCAATATTGTCCTTGGCTTGTCCTGTTTGATCTTTAGCAGAAACTTTGAGAACAGAGGCAGAGGGGGAAAGGCATAAACTGAGAGGCTTTCCCAGGTAAAGAACAGGGCATCCACTTTCCAAGCTTGACTGTGGGAAGTCATTGTGTGCAGAATTTGTACAATTGGTAGTTCTGAGGGAAGGCAAAAAGGTCTATCTCTGGAGTCCCCCATTTGTTCCTCAAGAGGTTGAATATTTTTGGTTCTAGTTTCCATTCGTGTGGGTCCATGAGATTTCTGCTTAGGTTGTCTGCCAGTGAATTTAGCTTGCCTGGTAAGAATTGAGCTTGCAGGTGCACTTGGTAGCTCAAGGCTGTGTTCCACAGAGCCATGGCTAGTCTGCAGAGAGGGTTCCCCCATGCTTGTTTATGTACCACATAATTGTGTTGTCTGTCTTTACCAATAATTGTCCTGGAAGAATTCGGTCTTTGAAGGCGGTCAGGAAATTCTGTACAGCTAACATTTTTTTTTTTGGTTGATAAGCAGGTGCATCTATCTCAGGTTCCATTTTCCCTGAATGCACTTCCCTGACAAGTGAGCTCCCCATGCATAGTCTGATGCGTCTGTTGTTAGGGTTTGGGCAGCAGGGGCTAGAGTGAAAGGGAGCCCCTTGTTGTGGTAGCAGGCCTCTGCCCACCAAAGGAACTCTGTCTTTATACAAGGAATGATAGGAATCATTGATTCCAGATCCTGAGAATGTTGACACCATAGGCTTTTTAGATACCATTGTAGTTACTCATATGCAGTCTTGCATATGGAATTAGTAGAATGCAAGAGGCCATGAACCCCAGGGCTTGCAGAATTTTCCTTGCAGATAGCTGGGTCTTTGTGGCCAATAGTTCGAAGTAGGTTGGCAAATAAACTTGCTTTTCTGGAGTGAGGAAAGCCATCTGGGAAGTTATGCTCAAGCTTGCTCCCAGGAATACAATCTGTTGCAAGGTAATAGGTGAGATTTATTTTTGTTTATGGTGTACCCCAGAGAGGTTAGAAGTTTCATTATGAATGCCAGATGATTTAATAGCAAGTCCTGGCTTTCTGCCTGAATCAGACGATTGTCCAAGTATGGGTATATTTGAATTTTTCTCTGCCTGCAAAATGCAATGGCTGGAGCTAGACACTTTGTGAATACCCTGGGCATAGCAGATAAGCCAAAGGGAAGTGCAGAGAACTGATATTGCATGCAGCCTGCCCTGAAGCGTAGGTATTTCCTGCAAGATTCCCTTATTGGATTGTGCAGGTAAGCTTCCTTTAAGTCTAAGGTTGCCAACCAGCATCTTTGCCTAGCATAGGAAGCAGCTGTTGAAGTGTTAGCATTTTGAATTTGGGATTACCAAAAAGGTGTTTAGAATAGAGAGGTCCAGAATAGGAAGCCAGGAGCTGTCTTTTCTGGGAACCAGGAAAAGTCTTGAATAAAAACCTTGTCCCCTTTCTTCTGCTGGGACAAGTTGAATAGTCCTGATACTTAGAAGAGAGAGAACCTGCTGTTGGGCCTCTGCCCACTGATTTGGGGGTAGGTCTGGAAAACTGTTTAGGGTTGGTAGGGTGTGGAAGTGGAATCTGTATCCCTGGGAAACTGTATTCAAAATCCATTTGTCCTGGGTAATGAGTTCCCAGTTTTTTGCATGCAGGGCGAGCTTTCCTCCTAAGGCAGTAGAGCAGGGCTTGGAAGGGTTAAGTTTAAGTCATTGCGCCATTTTCCTGTAGGGGAGTGCCTCACTACTTCCTGCTTTGGAAGTGGGAGCCCCCCCCCCCACTACTTAGGCCTGTGCGTAGCCTCAGACTGTAACCTACGTGGTCTGCTGTTCCTGGGTTTGGATTGAGAGGGCCTGGAAGAGACTGGAAAGGACCAATTCTTTGAAGACCAATGCCTACTAAATCTGGGAGGCTGTACTTGAGGAAGTCTTTAACAGTTTGCATAGATTTAGCTTTTTCCTCCATCTTTTTGAGGACTTCTACTGCTTTGTTGCCAAACAGGTGGCCTTGATTTAAGGGAGCATCCAGTAATTTAGCTTTAACATGATCTGGCAAGTTTTGCTCCTTAAGCCAAGCATGCCTTCTAAGTACAGACCTAGTGACAGCAGCCCTGCAAGATGCTTCTAAAGAGTCAAAACCACACTGCAAAGAATGTTTACCAACTTGTTCTGCAGAATGCATTAAATCCTGTAATTCTATGTGTTCAGCACAGTCAGGAATCAACATCATTTTCTTAGTCCCATAATATGCTGTTGGTACTTTAACATATGAAACTGGCAATTTAAAGCCCTAATGGCCAAAGTAGCAGAAGTGTATACCTTCTTACCCCATCTGTTCAAGGCTCTAGAATCTCTATCAGAAGGGGTAGGATTTTTGGCAGCAGTAGCCTTAATGCCCTTTGGTCCTTGGGAAATGGTCTCTGGATCCGCAGTAGGATTCTTGAAGAGGAACTTGTGAGAGTCAGGCCCTCTGTAATACCCGTCAGGTTTTCTGGGAGCTGGAGGTAAAGTGTCTGGGGAATGGCTGGATTCCAAGAAAGCATCATCTATAATGTCCAGAACAGGAGGGATAGTTAAAGGCCTGTGTTGAGGAAGGAGTAAGAATTCCCTAAGTCTCTTTTTGGAGTCAGAGTAATTCTGGCCTTCCCAGCAGAAATGCTCCCTAAGAGTGTGCAAGGTTTCACCAAAAGAAAAATCTTCTGGAGGGGAAGCAGAGGGAATGGAATCCTCTGCATCAAAATCCTCATAGGTAGATAAGGGCAAATCCTGGTAATCAGAAGAAACAGAAATATCAGATTCCTGATCAGAAAAATCAGAATCAGTTCTAGGTCTCTTACAGGGGGAAGGCTGGCTTCCCCTAATTAAGGTAATAAGGTCTTCAGCCATTCTAAGCATTTGTTTTTTAGGCATATGGGCCTGACCATGTGGAGTTTTAGGCCTGGATGAAGAAGATGGCGTTGGTTTAAAATACAAGTCTGTAGGCCTGAATACACCCTCAGTAGCCGGTGCCTGCACAGCGGCTCTGGACCCATCTAAGGTAGAGACATCCACAGGTTCCATAGTTGAAGAAGCATCTCACGGCATATTGGACTCCAAATGGGTCTCAGTAGAGGCCTGCGAATCTGAAGTAGCGGGTCTCAGGGGCTGCGAAAGCACATCACTAAGTACCGGCGGACTGGTGACTAGCTTAACAGAAGCATTGTTGGTAGTTTTGGACCTATGCGGTCTGTCTCTGTCGTTATCCTTATGTTTTTTCGGAAGATTGGTAGTCGGATGGCTTACCAAAGCCATTTCGGAGTACGGATACAGAGTACCAAAATAATTTGCTGCAAATATAGCTTGATGACGAATAGTTTGGGGGTTGAACAAGGCACAAAACCGACAGCGAGTGCCGTCGTAGTCTGGGCCTAAGCAAGGAATGCAGTTGTTGCGTCTTTCGGCTTAACCCAGTTAGGAGTCGCCACAGCAGAACTCTGGTCCACTAATGTTTGGTAGTGGATTTTTACATGCCGAGTTACCAGCCCTGACGCACAACCTTCAACGAAGGCATGCCCATTCACGTATGCCTCCACACAGAAGATGCTCTAGCTGAGAATATGAATGAAAATCTTTAGGAGGCATTTGCTTACCACAGGTAAGACAATTGTTAACTTTAACTGACATCGGTTGGAGCAAGAAAAAAAGATCCTCAACGGGGCACTTATCTTTTTTTGAAGACTTCGGTTCTGAAACTCGAAAATGAAAATTTCAGGAGTTGGCCGACCAGCACTTGCGAACTGCTTCTGCTATGGGCACCACACGGCAAGAAAGACTGATGTAATGGCATCAGCTGCATGTTTTATACCCCTGACGACCTGACGTCATGGAAGAAGAGACAGCATCTGACGCAGGAATCCAAGACTCTGGTATTCAGGCCATCTGAGGGCTACCTGCAGGCAGATAATCCAAATGTGATGACTGCAACAGTGAAACACGAAGAACATCAACACTGTTCTTTTTCAAGGGGAGCAACTTCCCTGTACCTCTCAATGTTGGGGGGGCAAGCTCCCTACACCACAAACTTGTTTACATCAACTCCAAGATTGCCATACTTCAAAGAAAAGGAAATACTCTGAAAAAGAGTAATCTCAGACTCGGTATATAAAAGCCTGCATTTTCATTCATTCAGTCTTGCTACTACAGGGTTTGCATTTACAAGTCTCAGAATATCAAACATTTATGAAGCCATTGTCAAAAGAACAATATAACAAATCAAAATATGCTTAGCTTTTAGACAGTTCAAGGAAACTGACATCAAGATTTCTTAAGACAAGAATTCCACCTGACCACAATAAACTCAAGAAACATACTTATACGTTATACTTTACAAGTGTGCACCTTTTACTTTAAAGCCAGTAGAACATTTAGGACCCCACCATTTACCAAGTAGTCCCATAACGCAGAATCCCAGTAAAACAACAGTTAAAAGTGCTTAGCTACAATAAGTGAAGTCCAAAAGCATGGAACACACTATATGACAGGAGTGGACTTGCTATCCTAAGGGATCTCCTAATACACACTTTCTGTCGTGCAGAACTAGTACCTGAGAAAAATCTGAAATTGCTTCTCTCACAGCTGTGCTAAGTATCGTCAATAAAATAATCCAGTGATTATACTGAATGTAATATATAATGTTACATCAATTTTATTGCTTGGAACCCACTGCTGCAGAAAGCTTCTGAATATAGTTTTAACAGTTACAGTGCAATTACAGCGTTGAAATGCCTGTAAGGAGATATTAAAATAAAATCACAATACTATTTAGACATGACAAGCGACTAAAAATCAAAACTTAATTTTGCCTTCTGCCACATGAAAACAGGAAAGATGCTGCTCTTCTTTCAAATTGGGTATTCAAAATTATTTACATTACAGTACAAAATGTGCTTTTTTTGCTTTATAGTTGCTTCAAAAACTGCAAAATGTGTTTATATTTCACACCTACAAACTAGTCATCAAATAGTATGAATCAATATTTTATTGACCAACAGATGGCAGAATGTGCCTGGTGATGCTACCATCACTGCGGCCATTATATTTTGGTAGCATCTACTAATCACCTGAATGTAATCTGAATCATTTTTTTTTGATTACTACAAAGGCATTTTAAGCAGAGATGGACAGTACCGGGGGTCCCAGCATGTGAACGGCCAGCTGTGGAGCCGGATTAAACACTTAACATGACAACAGGTTAAGAGAAATGTTGTTGTGAAGGTGTACTTTTTTTTTTTGTGACTCATTTCTCTAAAGTTTAGTTTACAGCTACAAGAAGACTAAAATATATTGTGTACCTCTTCCCTGGCATTTGCTAATTTAATAAGACAAACTGTCCTGTAACAAGCTAGGATTCTGTACATTAATAATTAAGCTTAAAAAATGTACTTAGAAATTTACAATTTCACACACACACACTCACTCCGACATTTACTGTTGCACATAAATCAGTACATGACTGCATATTGTTTAGAGAAAGAGGATGTTTCACAGCAGTTTACATAATTTATTTCCTGTTTTAATACTGTGTTTATCTTTGTATACAAACAGTAGATGAAGAGGTAGACAGGTTTCTTGCAGGTACGTCTATGCAAAAGTGTGTGTGTGTGTGTGTGTGTGTGTGTGTGTGTGTGTGTGTGTGTACACATGCACCTAATATGTTACCTTTGTGTTCCAAATGGAATGGAGCCTGAAACCCACTGTCAGAAGATGAAAAACAAAAGACAACATAACCCAACCAACATGGTGTTAGTACTGCAAGCTACAGGGGCACATGTAAGCAAGTCATCACCCTAATGTGGAAATAATGGCTTAAACTGACATAACTATATTTACAGCTTATGATGCAATGAATGGGAATATAGGGCAGTATGAATAACCTCACTCAATGGAGTCTCTCAAAGAAAACAAAGCACTCATGACAGTTATCCAGAAAATATGCAAGACTGGATCAAGAGAAAACAGCAGAATATAGTCTTCCGGCTTCTACAGTAGTATTTCATAGCAGCAATCAAAAAGGAATATGTTTCACTGTTTTTGTGCAAATCCTGAAAAAGGACAATACATGGATAAGGCCCAAGTCACGGTAAGAGACCCTCTCACCAAAATAATGATCAGATTAAGACCACCCATTCTTAGGAGTACAGACAACAGATAGGAAGCTGTAAATGAAGAGGGCTACATCCTAAACCAGTGATATAGTGGGATAAAAACCTTATGACCCAGGTGAAACCCAGTTCAAGTAGTGGCTTGGGTTATGACATTGTGTTGGAAAAATGGGTGTGGCCATCCTTTGGTGGAGTTGCGCCGAGGTACACATGCATGCAAACTGATTTGGTAGAGACTTAGAACACAACCACATGGTGCCACGTGTAGATGGGTGACACAGTCCTGCTGATTTTAAGCCCCTTGTGGAAGTGGGGTGGTTCAGCACTGACTGCACAACTTGCTAATGATCTGTCACTGGGAGATGCACACAGGGTGGGGGCCACAGTGTAACTGAAATCACTCCTGATGGCTGCCTAAATGATGTTCCCCTCCCAGGCAACCCTTGCCCCCAGTGATGGGAGAAGGAATGACCAGACTGGCTGGGAGGGGACTAATGACAGACAGGCAATGAGTGCAAAGTGGAACAAAACAAAGATTAAGACTGAATTATTCAATAAACAATGGATAGTCTTGGTGGACCACTACGAGGATTATTTTTGGATTGCTGATCGTAACTTGTTTATTCAAGACATGGTTGTCAAGAAATTCTCTCCCATGGTGAATCATGGCATCCATGTCAAAAACATATTATTTTAAGGTATGATCGGAGATCCAAACATTTGTAATGGATGGAGATTTATCTGCTCTATGTACTACTAGCTACAAAATCAGCAACAAATTAAAAAAGAAAGGAGGAAAAAAAAACAGGAAGTGTCATGCCGGCTTTGAAAAATTCTGAAATGCAGTTGTGAACCACAGTAAGCAGCTGATTCCCAAATACATTTTTAGTGAGTGCAATATAGAAAGCAGACAGAAATGAAGTTAAAATTAACCCATTTCATGTTCTGCTGCTGCTACCTACAGTGAGATACCAGTTGAATTACTGATTACACCTTGGCTCAACATTACTATAGTGCCAGATGCACCTTCTAAGAGTTGTTAAGGTCTGGTCTTGTGCTACAGTAGTGCTGAACTATGATGTCATTTAACTGATAAAGGAGTGTAATAATGGCTCTTCACGCATTACATGGCTGTTACTTGCTATCAAAATCCAAGTATCCGAGCAGGTCTTCCTACACCCTCCTTGACCATGCTTAGAGAGGTTTGTAACAATTGGCAGAATACAAGAAATTAGCTATGGTGAATGATCTGATGAAAACAAGGGAGCATACCTGTATTACACAGACTCAACACAACTTCTTAAACTGAAGCAACAAAATTTGCAAATTATGAACAGCCATGTAAAGAAATGAAATGTCTGTCAGGGTGATAAGTAATTTGTTGCAGTCTTCAATAAAGCCTTTACCGGTCAAAACAAAACTTAGCTACTAGCAAAACATAAAATCTGGGCATACATGAGCATATAGTTACATCACTTAAGTGTTTTTAAAACAAGGCTAAATGATTATATTGGAATTAGAAAGTATATGCATGGGTTAAAGGATTCTGCACTTTTGATGACCTTGTAGCCTAAATGCAGAATGACCCAAGCTATAAAACTGTTAATCCACTCCACTAACGGTACATGTTACACTACTGTTTCAGTTATGAGCATCCAAAGTTCCTGCCGTGTGTCACTGTGCAAGCATTTTTCCACAGGCAATGAACACTAAAATTATGAAGCACAGTCAGTGATGTGGTATTAGAAATAAAAAAAAATGTCAAAGATTCAAAAAATTGAATATCTACCGTGTTTACTGTGACTTATAAAATGTAAAGAATTTGGATTTAATGACTATTACAACTTCAAAGATGACTTTGTGGTGAATAGGTTTGCGCTGTTTACACTTATTTTGCAATACAGCTCTAGAGGTATGAGCATTCATTTGCACTGCAAGTTTATAATTTGAATTTGACAAATACCTGGGCAAGTTCAGAGAATAGCCCTCCAGATACTCTGCGGGGGTAATCAGCTAACCAGGCATTAAGACTGGACTATGGCTACAACAGAATTGTCAGGGGGCAATCAAGGTAAAGAATGACAAATGAGGTAGACTGACACGTAACTTGCATGGTTAATGCACTAAAGGGGAAGATGCAAAACAAAGAAGTGTAAACACAAACGTACACAACTCAAAGGAGAAAAAGCTTTACAAAGTTATTAACAGGGCCTTCTATGGCTTATTTGTTTGGTCACTGTAGTTACCTTTTCTTTACTGATTATTGGCAGCACTGAATGATACTTTGCTAGGTGTTCCGGTTGAAATGCAGGTTTACGAGGTGCCTTCAGTGGTCAGACCATGACAAGGAAGTACCTGTGCATGGATGAATGGATGAGGCATTTATGACGGTGACATCAGCAACCAAACATCCAAGAGCTTTCTCATTTTTTGTGTCTTACATATAAAAGACATTTTTTTTTTTATCTTTCATTCAGCATAAGAAAAATGCAGAGTCCTATGTTATGACAGCAGAGGAAAAATGCAGAGTTCTATGTCATGATAAAGTACACAAATCCAGTTTAATGGGATAGGAGACAGAAGTGTAGAAACATGTACTTTCAGTTTTCACACTACCTATAGCCCATCAGCAACACTGACTTTAGTTCCTTCTATTAAATTAATGAGTACTATTCCTCCATCACAAGTAACTACAGATCACTCTTTGCGAGTCAGCTGTGCATACATAAAAGACTGGCAGAAGCGTGTGGGTTCTCAGAGTGGTCTGTCAAAGGAAGGATAAGAGGCCCAAATTCTCTCTGCTTTTTTCAAAGCTTTTTCCCTCAAGAGGAAAGGGTGAAATGGCTAAACAAACTATTTTGCTGGACTTTTAGCTGCAGCTTTTTAAAGTGATTAGCTGCTTGCTTTACAGGCGGCTCCAGCATTCTGAGATGTACATCAGTGCACTTCCTGATTACCTCTCAAAATATACTTCACCTTTTCTCTGATTAGCTGTTCTGGAAGCCTAAATTTGGGATTTTCTGTTCGCACCTCTACAATATCTTTTCCATATTCATAAAGACTCTCTTCTACTGACCAAATCAATCACTACATGAATAGAAAGCAGTGCCCTCTGGCTTCTTTTTATTTGTTCATTAACTGGGCAAACTGTACTTCATATACCCATTTTCAACCATCTCTGTCAAATTCTTAGCTGAAGAATTTTGCACAAACCCAAAACTAATGGAAGAACAAAGGCCCACAGTCATGAACAGTTTTTAAATTTTACTGCAGTGTACTTAAAAAGTGAATACAATTTTAGGCTTTGCATCAAAATACATTTTTTGAGCAATATGTCTGGCATTACTGACCACTGTAATCAACAGTGATTTGCCAAAAATTTTACGAGGTTCAGGGCAAAATTATGAGGCAAAATTATGAGGCAAAATCAAGGAGAGTTAAGATGAGCCATGAAGAGTGTTTATTAACCAATAGTTTACATTAACCAAGTCAACTTGTACATTTCTGGAAGGAATCTAAAGTACCTAGAAACCACACTCAGACAAGAACAGACATGCTGTGGACCAGAAGTCATGACTGAAACACAACCCTGGAACTGTGATGTAGAAACACAAACCACTGGGGCATTGCATTATACCCATTTCATTTCTTAAGTTTTTACTATGTGTCTTCTCTAACTTGGGTGGGATTAATAAATACATAGTAGAAGTAATAGCAATAAGTGATGTCATCCAATTGTATATCGAAGAGACTCTGTCTGCTACAAGTCTGCACAGTTCCTTGCCTGTTGGATAAACTTTCTGAATAACTAGCTGCTTGAGTCCCCCCCCCCCCCCCCATTTACTAGAATTGCTTTAGTCTGTTTTGTTAATCTTCAATTCATCCACTGTGTATGAAACCACTTTTTTCCTCAGGAAAAATGTCTCAGGAATGTGTCGTAAACAAATCATTACATTGCTTATTGGCCACATGTTCCTACAACCTTTCTTTCAGAAAAGTTGTACTGATGTTCCTTACATTGTGTTCTCTAATACGGAATGGCTGATTGGTGTTCTCCCCGTAATATGAAGAGGGTGCTCAACATTTAATTCTCAAAATTAACACTTTGTATATCCACTTAATTTTAAGCTTGGGATGTTCATTTCTCTTTGTGACCCAGCAGTCACTTGGGATATGTGTAGACTCTTCCGTTACCTAAACCACTCTTCCAATGAACAAGATGGAAGAACTTTCTGTCTGCAGAACTTTTACTAGTTTTAGCAGTCTAGCCTGCTGAGAAGTTTGCCCATCTATCTGACTTCATGATACCAGTAATTACTCATTATGATACAGGAAATAACATGCTAATGGATATGTAGGGGCCACTCTGAACCCTTCAGTTAAAATTTACTCCTTGAAATAGAGGCCATCACTGTTAGAAGGATCAAAATATTTTCAGTGTCCTCTAGTCCACCCCAAACTTTGAGAGAGTGATCAACACTGCAACATACTCTGCACTCCAGCTGCTAGATGATGGATTTGCTAAATTTAAAGGGCCATTACAATGCAAGTCTTACTGACCTAAACTTCTCTGAACAGTACAGTAGCTGGAACAGAGAATGCAGACGGGGCGAGAACAGTTCAAACAGCCACTGGAGTGAACAAAGCAGAAAAGATGACTTGGCCAACAGTAAAGTCTGAAAGAGGCCTGTTATTCTGGTAAAAATAAGACAAACAGGACAGATGTTCCTGCCCCTGCATATCATATATGGATGACAAACCAAGGAGATAACCAGCAACCCACTCTGGTGTCTTCAGAGAGGTCACAATCTACATGAAGATTGTAGTACCTGACCAAAGGTTAACCAAAGTTAAAATGATCTGAAGAAAAGGCTTTGATGAGTTAAGTGGGGTTACATATCAGTTCTCCTCTCAGATGACAGTCTGGCTCCATGGAGCAGATGATGAAGCTCTGACTGCAACCAGTGACCAGGGTTTGATTAGTGGCCCCAAGACAGGAAGAGGCAGGCAGAAAGGGAGAGAAGGGTCATTGTCCGCTCACCTCTCTCAGAGGGGTGGGGTGGTTTGCTTGCATATGGAAGCACACAGGGTAGTGTGATCTCTCTCTCTCTTGTTGAAACTGGAGTGATCACTGCTCCTGCTGCAGGGGAGAGGTAACCCCCCTTGAGGAAGTGAAGCATTAACTCCATGGTCAGCCCGCTGGACATCATCTCCCTTGTATCCCCAATGCAGTGAACATACAGTGGGGACAGGGAGAAAAACGGAACACTATGACTATTTCTGATGCCTGCCTGGATGATGACCCCTCATCCTGTAGAACAGAAAATGGGCACAGTGCAAGAGTGGATCTGAATGTCAGGAGGGGCAAAAACCTAAATCTTCCTTTTGTATGAAAGTTAAAGATAGAGTGAGAGATTCCCTGTAAACTTAGCTTTTCAACTAGAGTGTTCACATGCATCTTCAATCATGCAAACACTTTTTGTAAAAAAAACTTTTTTTTACTACTAACACTCTTAAAAATATACCGTGCCTACACACTCTTGTTAAGAAACAAAGTTTGAAGAGAAACATCTGCACTTGATCTTTAACACTATCTCATCCAAATGTTGCCATTCTTTAGGTTACTTTTTGCATTCAGTTCCAATTCAGCTAAAACATCTCTGTCATTGTTCCTGTACGCAGCCCCTCTTTTTTCCATCTCTTACACAAAAGGGTAATAAGAAGCAACATCAAACATCATATTGTGGGTATTGTTTTTCTTTATTCCAGCATCACAGCCATGAAGTGAACACACCTGCAGCTTTAATTCCTATCACCTTTTGCAGAAATAATGGTACAGCAGACTTTGCTCATAAAAAAGTTAAGGATATCCATTTGTTGTCTCCAAGTTGTCACTGTGTGACCTGGGTTACTCCTCAAGATCAGGTCACAAGTGCTACAGACAGGCATTTTGCTTCTGTACAGGCCACAGCATCAGTATGACCAAAGGTACCTAAACAGAGCAGTTTTGCAATAGGGACCTTCCCACAAATATACAACTTAATGTGTCATATACCAAAATTCACTGTTGGAAAGAATTTCTGGAGGGTTGCATAAAAATGCTGTTTCAGGAGACACTCTTAATTACTGGCAAACAATACTGAATAAATAATAGTACTGTATATATAGATGTAGAGACACACTCGCGCACGCATACATGCACCATGCAGACATACATATAAAAATATTTAATATAGCAAGTCAAGTAACATATTTCTGAAAGTTAGAAAGAAACTATAAAAAAGAGGAGTACCATAAGAAACCCCACAAAGACGCAGAAAGAATATGCAAATCTACACACACAGTGATTGGAGTTCAGGCTGGAATCCCAAATCCTAGAGCTGAGATAGAACTTACAGCTAACTCACTGTACTATCCAGGTTCTGCACTACAGACTGGACAATTTAACCATCTACAATAGCCAATGGCCTATAACTTTCAAGAGTGTAATACATAATCTCTCCCTCTCAATGATTGCTAGTCACCATGGACTTGCATCTATTTGTATGTAAATAATGATTTGGACTCTCCCATATTAAATTTGGAATAAGCAAGTTTAAGTGACAATGAGGTAATGAAAAAGGTTTGTGTGGTGGTGGGTAATTTGGAAAATGAGATCTTAATCCACTATTAGCAAGACAAACAATTTAATTCTGTTAAAGGGATAAACTGCATGGGCTAAAGTGAAAACCTCTGTCAAATAACCCAAAGGACAATATCATTAAGAGTAGACCAATGAAACATGATTGCTTGTCTTTGGGAGACCTAGAAGTACTTCAGCTCAGTTTTTAATCCAGAGACTCTCTCTCTACGTGAATAGCAAAGAAGCTATTATCCATTGACTGTATGAAAAGGCCTCCTATGAATTGCATCACTAGCTCTGCATTCAGATAGTAAAAATGTGCAAGGCAGAAATCAGGAATGCCCTTAATGCAGACTTTGAGCATTATTGTTATATATGATGGACCTAAACAGACCTACAAATACGTACCACCACCACCAGAGTAATCACACAAGGCTTCACAGATGCACAGGCCTATTCTTTATTTCAGACAGGAGGCATCTGTTACTGCCAGCTTACCTACTAATTCTACATTTCTATAAAAATGCACCCTAATGGGCAGCGCATCTTGTTTGTCTCACAGTTAGTATTGGATAGCAATCATTTCTATGGCTTATCCACATATATCAGACTAGTCATCTGTAGTCATGATTCAAGTACCACTGAAATGAAAGCATTCAGAAAATTCAGACTCATTGGTCAAACTTCTTTTTTGGATCCAGTGTCATGAGAGTAACATAACCTGTGTCATTACAGCCCAGAGGTAAGGATCTGTCAAACATAACAAAAGCTTATCCAGTAGTAGCTGAATGTTACAACTTGGTGATGGTGGGGAGGGGACCAGCACAACTGAAATCAGTTAACATGAATAGGAGCAGTAACCGTTAGTTATATTCTGTATTTATTTTAACGCCTAGCAATGGTTTTCTCATGTCTTAACTGAGCAAGAACATAAGACTTTTTCAAGGCGTGACAGTGTCTCATACTCATTGTATGACTTGAACAGGACACAAGTATGCAGCCAGAGAAAGGAACTCAAAACCCAGGACGACGAGATGAATCATTAACAGCCTGTAGTCTTACCTCCTTTATGATACACTGCCAGACATACTTTAATTTAATAAATGCTCTTCACTGCTTAGATTAGATCTCGGATTCTTCACAAAAGGGCAGAGAGAAAGCAAATGCTCTCTTAATATTTACAGAATGAGGATCATTAAATTACTCAACATAAACACACTTCTTAGTAAACCTGTAAGGAAATAACACTTTTCCCCTTCTGGGACATGTACTGTGTGCATGTGTGTGTGTGTATCTTTATATAAACATATATAGATATACACACACACAGCTGCTAAACACTGTCGATAGCATTAAAAAAACAAAGCAGATGTTGCTACCATAATCAGTTCTTCTCTAATGTGATAATTTCAGAAGAAAGTACCAACATATTTCCTTTATTTAAAGGATTTTAGAAAGAACTGCTTTGTAAAAATCATGAATTTTTGTGAGAGATTATTCTAAATAAAATAAAGCAAGGGTAACCCTATTTATCAGCATGAAAATAAATGCTTTTACATTGGCAATATCAGCTTTGTTTTATTTTTATGATTGTTTCTCTAAAATTATATCAACTAAAATTGCACACAGTCATTTTTAGAGCTTAAAGGAATTGGGGCATATCACCTCAGGCATAACAACTGAGATCTGTATTTAAATCAAGAAATAAAAAAGTAAATATATGTAGCAGTGCAAGTCCAAAGATATTTTATTTGGATGACAGCAACACTTAAAAATGTTTTACTGATACAATACATAAACTGAAATGCAAATGACGACCTAAAAAGAAGGAAATGTTTAACAAAATCCAGAGAGTAAGACCACAAGGGCACCATCCAGAAACAAATACACAATGGAGAACAAGAGCGACTTAAGCAACTCTTTATTCACTGCATATTAAGTTCTTAAATCGACCCCAGTAATTCAGAAAAAAAAGAGAAGGCTCAGTTAGACAACCTCAAATCATTAAGACTGAATACGTCACTGATCCTAAACTTTATGACATAAAAAAAATAGTGTTGCTTGGGGAAAAAAGGAAAAAGTAAAACATAAAAACCGAGCTCAATTATTTGATATTAGATGTTAATCCCCTGAAATGAGTGGCCAAAATGACAATGGAAAGATAAAAACAATTATGATGATCAACTCAGTCTGTCAAATATATGTGACATTTGAAAGAACCAAGGAGGACAACAGCCCCTTGTGAACAAATGAAGCAACCTCAGATACCTATCCAGGCAAATAGCCAAAATAACACAGACAGCCTTACAAAACAGAGCAGATGAACCAGTCAGCACAAGCAGAGATGAAAAGGGGCAATCATGGCAGTTAAAATGAGTCCCAGTGCAAGAGAAAAAAAAACGACTCAAAGATGCAATAAAATACAGAACTCCTGGACATGAAAAACACATGAAGTCGTTCCCTGATATGTAACAAGAAACCAGTGTGAGGACTCAGACACTGAAAGGATGGAGTTACTATAGGGCTAGAAACTGTGCAACTGTGTAAACAAATTGTATTCTCTGTCAGGCCTAGTATTCTACATGGTAGCAAAACATACACTCCCCTCAAATCAAACAGCACTCTGATAAGGGCAAACATGGTCTAATACAGGTATGGACAGGCCAAGAAACTAAGGACTTAAGTAGTCCCATATGACTCTCCTACCTACCTTTACGGACTTGAAACGATTAAAATGATTATTTAGTCTGCAATACATTCAAAGATGTGGAATTACTGCCTTGTAGAACTCACACACAGTGAGATGGATTGTTTTAAATTAACAATTTACAGCTACATAAATTACATGATCAGTGCATGCAGGAAATGCAGAAATTGAACTGATGATGTGGCTACACAAATCAGTTTTCAGAAATACCGCCCAACCTAATGCTCTCTGTAGCTGGGCTGTATGGAATATGGCCAGCTTGTATAAAACCGTGCAAAGCATGCAAATTAAATACAGTGTGGAAGTGTATAAAGAGTATTTTCTAGTATCATTTTGTTTTTTCAAAATAAATCCATCCAGTCCTTGATTGCACTGGTAAACTTACAATGGCACAAAAAATCATGCAAAGCAAATAAAACTAAAGAAATTAAGAGTATAAAAAATTCCAATGACAATCCCAATTACCAGAAACACATTTTTACTGAACAAAGAGCAAAATGCATATGATGCAATACCTGCAGTTAAGCAAATACCTTTCTCCTCAGGGAACTGGAATTAATGCTATTCACTAAGGTGCAGCGGTTAGCGTGATCACCTCACAGCAACAGGTTTTCCCATTCGATTCTCGGCTGAAGAGCCTTATGTGTGGAGTCTGCATGTCCTCCCCATGGTCGAGTGACGTTTAAAGACATGCAGGTAGGTGCGTGTGAGAATGGGTGTGCCTTCTTTGAAGTCTGGTCATCGGGCTGGCACCTCGGCACCGTAAAAATCTACTGCCAAACATTAGCGGACCAGAGTTCCGGTGTGGCGACCCCTAACCGGGAAAAGCCGAAAGACATTACTTTTACTAAATTTCTCTAAGATTTCTCAGAAACTTGAAGTCTAAATCTGCACTGCATCCACAAACACTTTTATGATTAACCCAGAATGCAATACTACTTCATACTAAATGCAAGTCAGTGGACAGCGTTTAGCTACTCACTGTACAGAAATGTCTGTCCCCTAAGTGAGATACAGAGAGAGTGGGAGATATAATAGCTTAGGTTAGCTCAACCATCCGGGGGGGGCTAGTGGTGATTATCAGTTGGTTGACTGTTCCCAACTAAGCAGATGACTGCAAGATGCCAATGGCCATTGTCCAGGAGACATGAGTTTAGTGCTCCCAAGCTGTTAATAATGGGTATGAACGTGGGATGCAAGCACGTCAGGAGAGGGCATAGGGGGCTTCTGTGAATAAGGCCACAAAAATGAGTCTGCCAAGTGTGATGTGAGCTGATAACTGAGGGGAAGTGGTACCA
Source organism: Protopterus annectens (assembly GCF_019279795.1). Lineage (NCBI taxonomy): Eukaryota > Metazoa > Chordata > Ceratodontiformes > Protopteridae > Protopterus > Protopterus annectens. The sequence goes on along the minus strand of NC_056740.1, from coordinate 179,363,327 downwards.
AGTCTGCAGACACTAGTTATTCTCACCATAAGGTGACAGTCTGGAGAGGTAAGCCAGCTGACTTGGGCATTGGACAAGGACTCCCCCCTTTCCCACAGCAAGCATGCAAAGGAAGAAGTACAAGCTGCTCAAATAATGGCCTCTCTCTGGGTGGCTCTCTCTACTGTACAAGGGATTCACAGTATGGAGGAGTGAATATTACTCTAGTCCAACTAGGGAAAGCTTGATGGCCAAGTGAAATGAGGGAGCACTTAGAAAAAATATTGTGCATACCGATCAAAAAATCTCAGGGTCATAACCAGGATTCTTGAATTTGTAAATAAATTTCAGTAATGTAATCACCCCCACCCCATTTACCAGTCCACACATGCACGCACACACAAAAAAAAAGACTTTAAATTGGTGACACTGGTTAAAATAATGGCTTCTGGCAAAAAAATAAATGTAGGCATTCACTGCACAAGTAAGAGTTAGCAAAATAAATACCCATATGCTATAACAACTATGCAAAACTTTCTTATTTCAATTCTAGCACAAGCGTTGCAAAAATTTAGTTATTTAAAAAAAATACTCTTAAAAGTGTACCACAGCATGTATGACATTTGCCTAGCAACACCCTTGGAAATCTGGTGTTTACTGGCTCCTGTACCTAATGATCAAGGCAACAAATCCTACCAAAAAAAATAAATAAATAAAAGAATACACACACACACACACACATAAACATACATACACACACACAAATAAATATATATATATATATATATATATATATGTATATATAAATACATATACACACACACACACACACATATATATACATATTACACACGTGTGTGTTTGTGTGTGTATCTATCTATATATACACACACATGTGTGTGTGTGTGTGTGTGTGTGTGTGTGTGTGTGTGTGTGTGTGTGTGTGCAACACATAGACATATATTAAAACACATATGTACAAGTTATTGAGTGCATATGGCTCTACACAGCAAACAGCTGAATGCACTTTGTGGACTTGTATTCACTACAAAACAGCTATTTCACAGAGTTAATAGTAAAAAACATAATGTGGAGCAGCAGAAGTTGTGAACTAACAGTTTTGGATACGCCAAGTGATTAGTCTTAAATTCCTGCAGCCACATGTATATGCAATATTACAGCTGCCCCACTACACAGGTATTGTTTTGTTCAATAAAAATTCTGAAATAATATACATTGGACTGGAAGAACATATTTAAAAAAATGCCACTGCTGGAAGAAAATCCTCTTTATACAGTTGCATGTTTTTCATTATTTTACATGATAGGACTATATTCCATACAAATACAGCAACAGTGAGAAATAGTGTGGTACTTCTAAAAGTTGCTTGTTTAGCAGCAAAATGTACTTCTCTTTCACTAGTTCAAGCATATCCTGTCTGATCACTCAGCTTTGACTGTTGCAATGGTTCCAAATGCCTGGACATAGGAAGTAAGCAAGTATTCAACAGCAATGACCACCACTTTTACTTCCAAGTGCACACATGCATTCCTACAACCAAGGGCACTACACTTCTGAGCTTGACTTAAATGCAGTGTACAAAACAAGCATTCACTTTGATCACGTTCTGGAATCTGCTAACATAGTTTGGGTCACCACAAGGATGCAGAGACATTTCTTCATGAACAGGTGCCTGATTCAGACATTTACTTTCAAAATCCACTTGCCAAGAGCACTTGTTCTCACAGTTACTGGCCACAAACATTTTTTTCCACGACTGATTCTCCTCAAGCTTTCTGGCTCAGGTGAGAAATGAAACAAAGTGATGAGCTGGGGAGTTGAAAATGTTAAGCACAATTGCTCAGAATAGTCAACTTTCAGGCTGCCATCTGTGCATGACTAACATTTCACTCTAACTGTAAACAGGAAGATGATTACTATGCATTACTTCAATAGGAGTAATGATTTTCTTTGTTTAGAAAACATACTCCCCCACCCCCCGCCCCTCACCACACAAAACCCCATAAAAACTCAAAAAGGTTCTACAAACAGTAAGGAAGCACTAAGTCTTTGAGTATCACACTCTTCAAGTATGTTCTTATTCTTTTCTTTGTGAAAAATCAAACTTAAAAAAGTGCAACCAAGGGCTCTGCATAAATGTTTTCGGGCTACTTCACAATACTGAGTTAGGCATGATCAGTTCCTACAAAGAGCTCAGAGCCGATATGTTAAAACATGCAGTACTTCTTTTATACCATTCACATAAATGTTTTTTTTCCCATTACAGTACAGTCACTTAGATTCGTGTGTGGGATCATTAGTAGAGTATAAAATATGAGGTCTTCTCCTCCTCAAAGAAAGCATAACCCTGAATCATACATTCTGATAGAGAATGTGCACGGATTTCACAGAAAGCATACCTCTGCAGATTCAGTGTAGTGCTGTCACATAAAGATGTGTAATAGACATGCAGAAAATGCATCCTTTACACACCCATCTATATGTACGTTTATATAAGTAAACTATATATAAACACATATATTAAATATTTGTATTAATAATCTTAAGGGATTCAAATTTAAGCTTAAATATGCAGTAACGACGTCAAAACCATAACTTAAACTTCTCATACAGCCAGACACCCTCCTTTTTTCATTTTTTTTTTTCATTATTTAGGTTTCTGGTCAAAGAGTTAAAGTTCCCATCCACGGAAATCTTACTAGTTAAGTCAGTCAATGGAGTTGCAAAACAAAAGGAGTGATTCCTCAACCAATCTCTATAAAACACTATTGCGACACGTCTTTATTAGACAAGTTTTTTTTTTTCTAAATGTAAACAAATCCTCTCAGATGCTGAAACAGTTAATCATCAGAGCTGGCATCTGCTTATATTCATACTGAACAAACTCTGCCATCATGACGGCGGCAACAAAAAGCGTTCCAAATGGTTTGCTATGGTGTCCCAGTTCTTCCACAAGAAGGCGATTACGATCATGAGGAAGATGGTGCTAAATGTCCGGTTGCGAGTTTTCATGAGCGGGACTATACAGTTAGCTAAAGTTGAGACAAAAACCAGGAGGACAGCCATAATGGCGAGCAGTACATTGATCAGTTTTCCCAGCAAAGTCCTGGCTGTGGCATTTTCCAGTCCCTCCAACTGAACGACCTGCTGTTGCTGCTGCTGAAGCTCCATTTTTGAGATCCGTGTTTGACAAGCTTCCAATGCCTCCTAAAAAAATAAAGAAGAAAAGACAATATAAGACACTTGAATAAGTCCCCCAAATCTGTTTATGTTGGAGTAAGCTAGTTCAAGGCTTGTGACCTGAACACACAGTGAAGCACTCATTTTCTACTACTAGCAAAAGCTAGACAGAAACGTACAGATACATCCAGTACCCTTTACTACTAAAGTACTTTTGTGTCTTTGAATCATTAACTGCCCTGAAAAACAACTACTTTCAGTTTCTTATATGCTTACCATCTTTTTCATACATACCCAGTTTGCTTCTAACTACCCATGCTGAATTCTCAACATAAAGTAAACTTTCTACAGTAAGCACTGTCAATATGATATGATATATACATCATGTGGTAAACTTGCACATGTACACCTTACTGTTTAACACTGCATTCATTTATTATTTGACTTGGTTTCTGCTAGTTTGGTAACTGCTACTTTCCTTCCAATTCCAATAGACAAATAATGCACACTGCAAAGTGCATTTTACCACAACTGCACAACTGTATGCTGTAACATGAAAGTCGGTTTTAGTGGACTACATAGCTAAACATTTAGCATCACTACAGCCATGGTCCATGATGAATGGAGATTGCTAGTATCTATAACAATATGCATGACTGCACACAGCATGCCATAACATTACGGACTTTATTCCAAACTATACTGTACTTCCTAGCATTACCACAGCTAAGGCTCACAATACTAAGCATCTTCACAGGCATCCCATGACATCAGACTGCCACCAGTTCACTTCATTCAGATGAGTGAAGTATATTGTTAAAATGCAGTGTGAAAAATGCTCTCAGTATTGCTGATACTGAACTGACAAGCTAATCAGTCGTGTAATGAAAAAGACTCTACTAGTTGCATTGATGCATCACAATAAACCAGTAGATACAGGTATAGAAAAAGGACAAGACACTCTTGTATTATGCATTTTTCTACTCATCACAACAAGAACAACTGGTAACAAGAAAGGCATGCTAAGCAGATCACAGGAGGTTATCACGTTAATGGCCCTGAGGCCTTTACAAGCCCACCCAAGAGTTTATCCTCAAAAAATGAAACCTCAGTCAGCACCTGCCACCCCTGTCAATGAGGAAAACTGGTGGAACCCCTGGGGCAAATTTGTGGTTTCCCAGCCAGTCATCAAGGTTGTGCTTAAAGTGGGTCAGTGAGGTACTCTGTTTGATGTGTATGGGAAGTCTATTGCAGAGACAGAGCAACATCTGGGAGACAAACCTGTCTCTCCAGCAGGTTTTGTTGATGCTGCATATTAGATGTAGGCCTTTTTCGCAAGTAATGCACAAGAAGTTAGACTTACAGACATGGAGCACCTCTAGTAGGGCAGGGTCTGAAATTGCCTTGTAGGTGAGACACAGATCACCTCTGTGCAATCTGTATGACACCGAATAGAGTGATAGTGATATGAGCCTGTACGCACAGGACAGGTGTTGGATGCCATGGATTCTCTTTGTGAGGTATTTCTGTGGCCTTTCCAGTTGGTGCAGATATTTGGAGAGATACATACCAAATGGGGCATTATACTCAATTATTGGCCTAATGAGGGAGGAGTAGAGAGATAATAACCTTTTTTTCTGGATACAATACCTTTACTTATGAGACGAACCAAGTAAAAGACTTTTCTGACCACTGCCACATGACTACCACATGACGGTTGAATGTGAGATTGTTGTCAACCTGAGTAACCAGGTCTCTCATCACAGGTTGTGTGCTTAAGAGGTTGCCATTGCTGTGGTAATCAGTAGGGGCCATGTTTTTGCTGAATGGTATGATGGCACATTTTTTTGTGTTTAACTTAAGGTTATGACCTCAGCACCAGTCATCTGTTGCTGTGAGACCCTCTTGCTGTATGTTAACATCAATTTGGGGAGTCAATGACAGCACCCAACTTACAGTTGTCTGCAAGACTGGTCAGCCACAGGCCTTTTGCCTTTGCCTGGACCTCTAAGAAGCAGATGCCAAACAGTAGGGGTCCCAGGACAGATCCCTGGGGAACACCACTAGTGGCAGGTCTGCTGTTGAAGGTGGAGACACCTACTTTGACCTTGTGGGTACCATCAGTGAGCCAGCTGGCCACCCACCTGATAAGATAGGGATTTACACCAAGTTATGTTAGCTTGATGCCTGAGTGAGGGACTGTGTCAAAGGCCTTGACCAAGTCAAGGTAAGCTGTATGTACTGACTTTCCCTCATCCAGGGCCTAGGTGACAGTCTCAAAGAAGTCGACCATGTTCAACAGGCAAGATCTGCCCTTGACAAATCCAAACTGGGTGGGGTCAAGTGCTTGGAGATTGTCTACGTCCTTGTTTATGAGATCTATAATAATAAGCTCCACGGCTTTACAGATCAGGCTTGTCAAACTAATGGGTTGATAAGTTTCCAGGGTCAGTAGTGGCACCATCTTTGTGTAAAGGGATGACAATGGCAGTTTCCACTCTGCTGGAATGAAGCCTGTACTTAGGCTGTGGTTGAACAGGGTGCTCAATAATGAAGCTAGTTCACACACACACACACACACACACACACACACACACACACACACACACACACACACACACACACACACACACACACACACACACACACACACACACACACACACACACACACACACACTCACTTATTGTTCTTCTGAATAGAATGGAGCAGCCCACACACTTATTGTTGTTCTTCTGAACAGGCTGCACACACTTGCTGTTCTTCTGAATAGAATGGAGCGGCCAGAATTGAACAGACTTACATACTCACACACACAGCAATTAACTCCCCTTAAGAGTAAATCAAGCTATGCTACTGACTAACAACAAAAAGGGTAAAACAGCTTCTATCCAGGAACCTCATAAGCTTTAGCTGGGGCTGTTAGCATATCAGATAAAATACAATTACACTGCATTTTTTATACTTTTTTCTTACCTGGAGGCTGAGCCCACATGTGGGTGGGTAAGGGGCAGACTCTGCAAAACTTAAATTGTGCACATCTCTGCTCCACTAACGCCACTACTGCTATATTCCATATTTCCCTCCAAAACAGTTCAAAATAAATATCTGACCGAGTCCAACAGGCAGTCTGCCTTACGAACCTGATGTCATCATGCATGCCCCTGTAGGCTGATGATGCGTGGTGACACTCCATTATTTTGCCCTCAAAACTGGTAAATATCTTGGAATTCAGTACAGTTGAGAGGTATGGTGAGCACACAAAGCCCATGCTAAGTTACCTGTACAGTAAGTATCAAGAACCTGCATCAAGAGCAGCAATTATAGCTGGATATTTTTTGCTCAGCAAATAAATTCAGTAAAATACAGCTTAATTAAAAGTGGTACTACATATCATAAATGGCAAAGACATTTCCAACAAAAAAACATATGTAACAAAGAATTTGTTCTTGACTGGGCAAATTATTACCCAATCATCCTGTGCGTGTACTGTACTGTTACAAAGCTGATGTTGGTAATATTGTATGGCTAATGGTTTCCCTATTTTGTAAGGGTACAAACAGTACAACTGTACATCCAAATTATATTTACATTAATTTTTTCCAATTTTCCCTGTCAGTTTTTAAATATTTCGAAACATTAACATATCTACCTGAATTATCCACTGCCTTCACTTTCGTTTTTTATAGTAGCTTAACTCCCTCATCCCATTTCACTGTCATCACAAAACTGGTGTACTTCTTCATCAAGTGCTCTTATTTGTAATTTTCTGCAAGTCTTTGTGCATTAAATAAAATGACAAGAGTGAAGTGTCAAACAGATTAAATGGTGGCAAAAATTGTTACTTTACAATGAATAATAGGAGTTCCAAATTTAAACAGCAATGTCAGGATTGCTGTAAAGCAAATAAATTAATACATAAAATCAGTCATTACTGAAAAAGAAAACAAGAAAGCACTGCAAATGGCGTATAGCAAACAGCTGTGTGATAGGTTACTACAATTAATTTTAACAATTCCGCCATTCACCTAGGTATTCTGTTGGATGGTGCTAAACAGATGTTAAGGAAAAAGCATTCAGTGTTAAAGAAATAAAGAACCAGGTAACATCAGTTCTTCCCTCTTTGCAGAAGACAAAAGTTGAATTACCACACTGCTGAAAATATGTGAATTATACAGCAGATAGGGTTTAGTATATTCAGACACTTTTTCATCAGAGCACTTAAAGGACCATTATAGTCAAAAATTACTGTTGTTCTATGCCACAATAATGCCATGCAGTACTATAACCTGTTATTCTTAATTTTTAATTTGCCCTAACCCAAAATGACTCAACGGTGTGGGCATACTAATGTGAACCAACTTTGTCTATCCTCCACTGAACCTTCTGCCATCAAAACAGGACAGAATGGCCTATCCTTTATTCAATATCTTTACGTAGAAATTACAATACTTCGAAATAGTGTCTGGAAAGTGTGCAACTCTTTTAGTGATACACACTGGGTTTTTAGAGAATTAGTGCTTACTCTGGAAATCTCTGGAGAGGGTGTAACTTTTTTTCATTGAGACACTGGTTAATTTCTTTGCCATGTTTTATACACACTGCAATAAGCCTTTCAGTTCAAAACAGCATTTAAATTAGACTTTTTAAGCCATAGAGACAACTCTTCATTAAGCTGATGTCACTGGTGTCAGGTTTCATCATCAGACCATTTGTTCCCAATCTAGGGCGTAGGGCTTCTGTGGCACTTGAAAGAGCGAAGAGAAGATGCTGAAGTAGATCTGGAAAACAGAGCCTAGAGAGCTCGCATTCAGATGAAAACGACCTGTTCTCCTCCACTGCTCAGAGTCCATGGTGCTGGATGACTCCTGCAAATGGGGGAAAAACTCACCAGGGTGGATGATGACAGTCTAGGTCTGGGAGAAGAAGAAGAAGTGAGCCTAGGTGCTTTTTGAGAGAGTGGGGTCAGCTTTTCCAGTACTGGTAGACCACATCCGCCATTCTTTTCTCAGGCCTGGTCTTATGCAGAGACTTCCCAGCCTCCTAAGGGGAAGAAATCTCTGCCACTGCCTCTTCAGGACAAAGGCGGCTCTTCAGAGATGACTTACTCATTCTGTCAGTCAATGTGCAGGCAATAAAACTTTTATACAGGGTGCAATCATTATCTACGTGGGAAATTCCTAAGCACACAACACAAAGATGATGTGGGTGTTGTGGAGGAATCTTATACCTGCATTTTTTTTTTCATATTTAAACCCTTATTTTGCTTCTTTCTCTATACTTGGACAATAAGGTTAACTGACAGAAAAACCCTTAAGGAAAATACAGTTGTGTAAAATCTCACCATAACGGTAGATGTCCCTCCCTTCACTGCTGCAATATTCTTAACCATAGCCAGCCTTAGACATAGGCCAACTAGGCGTCTGCCTAGGGGCTGCTCTAGCAGGGGTGCTTTTCCAGTAAACTGGATGGTGTAAACAGAACACGATGAGTGCACCAGGTGGTGTGGGGGGGGGGGCACTGTGGAGCCCTTTTGCCTAGGGCACCACTTGACCTAAGGCCAACCCTGTTCTTAACAGATGGGATTCCCTGCTGTGGAAGCCTGAATGTCTGGCCAATCTACCAAAGACTATTTGTTGTGTTTAACAGGTACACCTAATGTCACCCAAATGTTCCTTGCATAGCACAGGGCATAAAAGTAATATTCAAGCCCACCATAATCAAAACTGAATGCCCTGTAGGAACACAGTCCAGGAACCCCAAGAGGTAACCTTTACATCCAGGAAAGGAAAAGACTAGGGGGATGGAGGGAGAGAATACTGCAGCAATGAAGGCAAGGGCATCTACTGTTATGGTAAGATTTTACACAACCGTACTACGTCCTTACAGTCACTGCTGCAGTATTCTTAACAGATGGGAGACTGCCAAAGCTCAAGAGGAAACTTGGGATAGGGAAGGCGCAGAAGAGCCCCCTAAAAAGCCATGAATAACAGCACTAGAAAAATCAGCTTTAGCTCTACAGATCCCATCCAACTTGTAGTGCTTGGTAAAGGCATGCACAGAAGTCCAGGTAGCTGCCTCAAGAATAGAATTACAGTAAACACTCAGGTAACTGGCACCCATGGGGATTGATAGATGCCGGATAATATACTGTATTTCTTCATTTTTTTTTTCCTGGTTGCTTGAAAGTGCTGGTTGCTTGAGTTCTGGTTAACACAGTTTAGTGTAGTATCTAAGCCCTTGAAAAAAGCACCCGAAGAAGCCACAGCTCTAGCAAAATGAGCCTTAACTGAAAGGAAAGCTCTTGCCATGAAAAGTGTAACAAAAGGAAACAACCTTAGAAATCCAAGAAGAAATAGTTTGCTTGGATATGTCAAGTCCCAAAGATCTAGGATGAAAAGAATCCGATAACTGTTCAGAGTTTCTAATAGCCTTAATCTTATCCAAATAAACCCCGAGTTGCCTATGCACATCCAAAGTATGCATCACCCTCTCACTATCAAGTGTTACAAGTTTCAGTGCTTGCCCATACCTTACTTGGATAGAAGGAAGTTTCTCTGTTCACCTGTGAGAGAGGGGCGCTTTGAACAGCCTATCTATCCCTGAAGGAGTGGTTTCAGCCCAGAAATTAGTAGTTTATTGGCCATTTTGGGCAAATTTCTCTTTCATTTCCCTACTATAAAACCCACATTTCCAAGTTTTTTGTGCTTGTATACAGCTCAGCAAGCTTCTGCCCAGTGCCCTGCAGAGTTCTACGGCAGCACAGAGACAAAAGAAAGACTTTGGAGTGATTAAGTATCATTTTTCTGCATTTTCATGCTGCCTTCAGTTAATTCCACCTAAAATGCCGATTTTTTAGAGTTTCTGTGATTTAAAAAGCTTGTTTCAGTTACATATTGTATTTATTTTACTGCCTGCACTTTAACAAAGTAATTTTTGTATTTAAATTACCTGTTTAACTGTTGTAGGCTACACACTCAAGTGTGATAGCCATTTCTGTGCATTTAAAGTGTTTTTTGATTGTATCTGCTTTCTTTTCTGAAAAAAATATATATATACATGTTTTCCCGCCTTTCTAAGCTAGTATAGTCCAGATTTCAGGTTAGTGCTGAATTCAGGGCTGTGTTACAAGTTTCTGCGTTTACCCATACCTTAGCTGTCCCTAGAGGAGTGGTTTCAGCCCAGAAATTAGTAGGTTATTGGCCATTTTGGGCTAATTCCTCTATCTTTCATTTCCCTGGTGTAAGACCCGCATTAGCACAGTTTTGCACGCCAGGCAGCACAGTTTATCTAGGGCATCAGTATTCCCGGCTCCACAAAGTCTACTCTTCAATTTTCCCTTGGAATTAGACAAACTTTCAACTTAAGCACTCAAACTACTCACTTCTCAGCCCGGCACTTGATCAAAACTCATAGCAACACTAATAAACCTTAGCACTAGACCCCCCCCCCCCTATACTGTAGAGAAGGACAAGGCTCTCTATTCGACCTTTCCAGCCAATCAGTAAAACAGCTCACTGTACCTATCCAGGCATGTCCAAAGGGCAGTTTCAGGTGTACTCTCCGGTCCAACTGGTGAATCTGGGCATTTTGAGGCAATGTTACAACTGCCTCATGGACACAGACAACCCTCCCCTCCTACCACCAAACACTAATAAATGCGAGAGATGCAATTATACAGCCAAACTGGAGGCCAGGCTCTCTCAACCCAAGACCAGACAGTCAAGAGGAGAAGGGAATTACTTGAATCACACCAGCACCAGTCTCACATAGACCTATGAAACCAGCACTGGCAAAAAACACACATAAATACAGTAAAACATACTTGGAGGCTCTAAATAAAAATCTGCAAAAGCAACAGAGATCTCCAAAGCAGACATCCAAGCAACCTCCACCCCCCAACACAAACCATGAAAGACATACTTCACAAAACCAGTGTGCCATGCAATCACAGCCCTTAAAGCAAAATAACATACCCAACACACTAGTAATAGGTGACTCTATAGTCAGGCACACTGATGTCCCACTCACTAGGCTGAATAAGGAGAAGGTTACTGTTAGCTGCCCGTCAGGTGCCAGGATCCGCCACATAACACAAGCACTCAGGTCACTCCAGAACAAGTACAAATATGACTCTGTCATTGTCCATGTTGGTGTGACTGACCTGAGCCATGCCTCCCTGGACTACATGAAAAGAGACAGGGAAGAGCTCTCTGATCACGTAGCCCAGGCTGGTATAACCCTGACCCTGAGTAGCATCCTGCCCTCACCAAGAATGATACCACGGTATAAAGAAAAAAATCATCAATTTCAACAATTGGCTAAGCTTCTGGTGTCATTCAAAGGGGATCCAGTGTCTGTCATCCTGGGATGACATGCTCGACAAGCCACGCTGCTTCACTAGAGATGGCTTGCACCTGTCACCCTTAGGCTTTTGAATACTGGGCCACGGCTCTTGCCACCCCCATAGTGCCTTTTTTAGACAAGGCTCAAAAGACAAACCCACCGCAGTAAATAGCACAAGTAACAAAAAACTGAGGGTAATGCTACTCAATGCCAGAAGTCTAAACCTCAAAATGCATGCACTTGAGGCACTCCTCAGTATGGAGAAAATCGATATATGTGCAGTAACAGAAACCTGGTTTAAGGCTCCAAAGAGCACCCCAGCACTATCAGGCTACAACTCATACCATACATTTCAGCCACAAAACCCAGACCGAAATACAAAAGGCAGGGGCGTATCCATATTCATCAAGGATACCCTCACCTCCAGGTTAGTGGCACAGCATGATGCTTCACAGATCATCCACGTGCAAACTAACAATGGGCAGAACAGCAATTCAAATTCTAGCTTGCTACAGATCACCCACCATGTCCCAGGACCCCCATTCCACATTTCTGGAAACACTGGGAAACATAAAGGTCCTACCAAACACCCTGATATTGAGTGATTTGAATTACCCAAACATTAACTGGAAGAACTACTCAAGTACTAACTCCCTTGCCCAACATTTCCTAGAATTTATAAACTCAAATGCCCTGGATCAACTGTTCAACACCCCCACCAGAGGTGACAACATATTGGGCCTGGTCATCACCAACATGGGCGACCGGTGTTCCACACCGGAGATCAACCCTTCGCTGGTTGGATCTGATCATAAACTAATCACTCTGGATATCCATCCACATTCCTCCCCCACCCCCGGTCAAAGAAACCACCGTGAAAAAATTTTCAAAAGCAAACTTCATGTTACTTAAGACAGAGGTGGAAAGTTTCAAAGCCCCCATGCTAAAGGATAACGCCGTCCAAGCTGCAAAATCCTTTACTAATGCACTCTACGGGCACCTACAAGAATGCATGGATCGTGCTATCCCAAGCAAAACCAAGACTCACTCCTCCAAGAAAAGGAAACCAATCTGGTGGACCCCTACCATAAACAAGCTATACAATAGAAGGAGGAAAGTAGTAAAGAAAAGAGTAAAATCCCAAGAAGGGAAGACATCTCTGATCAGTATTAGCAAGAAACTACAATCCCTCATAAAATCATCCAAGGCTAGCTTCAAAAGAAAAATTGCCAAGGACTCCAAAGATAACCACAAGGCATTCTTTAGCTATGTCAAGAATCTAAGTGGAAATTCTCAGATCTGCTCGGAGTTGGTGCAGAATGGCACAAAATACACTGAACCGACCAATATTGCCAACATCCTGGCAGACAGTTTCAGTGCAAACTTCACCCCCAAAAGGGTCCATAACCATACCAGAAGAATGTAGTGCCCCGGAAATCACAGACACTCAGGTTAAAATAGCCCTCTCTAAAGCCAAAAACACAGCATCAATGGGACCGGACGGTGTCCCAGGCTGCGTCCTACATGAGCTCAAAGATGAACTAACCCCTCACCTAAACACACTGTTCAAACTCAGCCTCTCCACAGGCTATGTGCCCATAGAGTGGCAAACAGCAACGGTTATTCCACTCCACAAAGGTAGAGCCACAAAAGACCCCAGGAACTATCGCCCTATAAGCCTGACTAGCTTGGTCTGCAAGGCTATGGAGCGCATCATCATGGATCTCATTAACAGAGACATTGGGAACCTCCAAACACTGGACCCTATCCAGTTTGGCTTTGTTAAGGGCAGATCATGCCTCCTAAACCTGGTGGACTTCTTTGAGACGGTCACCAAAGCTATAGATGAGGGAAAGGTGGTCCACACAGCCTACCTAGACCTCGCAAAGGCCTTCGACACCATTCCCCATTCTGGTATTATAGACAAGCTCACCAGCCTGAACATAAACCCTTACATCATGAGATGGGTTGCCAACTGACTCATGGACAGAATTCACATGGTAAGTGTTGCAGGAGATAGGTCTGATTCTAAACCTGTTACAAGTGGCATTCCCCAGGGCTCAGTCCAAGGACCCCTCCTGTTCAGCAAATACTTCTCAAAGGTACAGGCAAGCACAGGAGGACTATGGCTGACCAGGTTCACAGACGACTGCAAACTAGGAGCTATAATTGACTCTCCGGCTGACACAGACATCCTCCAAAAGGGTCTCTCTGAGACAGATGCCTGGTGTCAAAACCATGGCCTCAAGCTAAATGCCAAAAAGTGCATAGTCATCTCCTTTGGAAAAAACAAAGTAGCCACAAACTACCACATAGGTGGTAGCCCCCTAAATACTGAAGACGTAATAAGGGATCTGGAGACCCAAGTAGATAGTAATCTCTCCTTTGATAATCACATTGCCAAAGTGGTTAGAAAATCCTTCTATGTGGCCTACCTAGTCACAAAAGGGTTTGCATCCAGATCAAAAAAGGTCATTGTGCCCCTCTATGCATCATTCATCAGACCCATCATACAGTACAATGCCCCATTTGGGATGTACCTTACAAGACACCTGCAACAGCTGGAAAGACCACAGAAGTACCTCACCAAGAGGATCACTGGCCTCAAACAGATGCCCTATGCAACTCGACTGAAGAAACTCCAGCTGTCCTCGGTTGCATACCGCCTACTCAGAGGTGTTCTCTGCCTGACATACAGGGCCATGTCCAACCCAGAATTGATGGACATGCTCCACCTAAAGAAAACAATATCCCCTCGAGCCACACACTCTAGGGATCTAAACCTCACCACAATAAATAGGACATGCTGGAGGGATAGATTCCTGTCCCAGAGACTTCCCATGCTCTCGAACAAGATTCCAATCTACATTAGGCAGAGCTCCTCACTAACACTCTTCAAGAGGAACCTTGACGAGTGGATGGGAAACAAAAAGTTTACCCCGTGGATCACTTCAGTGGCTCTGCTGGACAGAGGCACAGAAAACTAATCTAAGTGGGCGGCGAAAGCCAACACATTACATCTAGGCTTATAAATGCCTTTGGGCAGACAGCCTAGTGCCTACCTATGAACCTATCAGATTGCGAACAGGGGAAAAAAGTGGGCAGATTAATAGACTGATTCAGTGATAGCTCATTAACCACCTTAGACATAAAAGAATGGTTCATTCGCAAGGACACCCTGTCCTCATGAAATACCAGAAAAGGAGGACAAGCCATAAGGGCCTTCAGCTTAAGACACCCATCTGGCACAAGTAAGAGCTAACAAAAGAACAGTCTTCCAGGAACAATGTAGCAAGGAAATTGAAGCAGCAGACTCAAAAGGAGCCTGAGTCAACTTCTCCAAAACAAAATTAAGATCCCAGGGAGGAGGAACAGGCTTCCTGGGAGGTCTAATATTGACACCTTTAAGAAATTGTTTAACCTCAAATCTAGAAGCTAAAGGAAGAGAAAAAGACAGACAAGCAGAGACAGCTGATAAGTGGGCCCTAATAGAAGAATTGGGCCCTAACAGAAGAATAGGCCTAACCAGCATTGAGCAAGTCACACAAATAAGAGAGAACTAAAAGAACATTCATAGTAAGTGGGCCCAGGTTATGAGAGAAACACCAAATGGAAAACTCAGTCCATTTGGATAAGTAGGATTTCATAGTAGTAGGTTTCCTGGTCTCCTCCTGGACTTGCACCACATCCTCAGAAAAAAAGATGTATGTGAGGAATCAAAATCCTATTGTCCACAGTGTCAGGAGGTAACTTGTGATGACTGCCTTTGGCTAGATGCAGAAGTAGACGGAACCAGTGCTGTCGCTGCCAAAAGGGAGTCACCAACAAGATTTTGGGAGCATCCTGTTGAATCCTGAACAGTACTTTCAGAATGAGAGGAAGGGAAGGGAATGCATAAAGAAACATCCTCTTCCAAGAAAATGAGAGGGCATCCACCTTCAACACCAGAGGACCTGGGACTCTGGCACAAAACAGAGGAAACTAATTGTTCAGAGGGGAGGCAAAACAATCCACTTGAGGACTACCCCACTGGTGGATAATGTTCAGAAAGACATCCCTGTGAAGTGTCCATTCATGGGACTGAGTTAAGGACCTGCTGAGAGTGTCTGCCACAATGTTCTGACCAGAAGGGATATACAATGCCTGAAGAGTCACCTGATAATTGACAGCAAGATCCTATAGCAGAAGTGCCAACCAGCAAAGAAGGTAACATCTCGTCCCTCCCTGTTTGTTGATATACCACATCACTGTGGTATCATCTGTGAACACATTGACTGGCCCTGGAGAGAAAGGAGGATGAAAGGTGTGAAGAGTCAGGAGAAAAGCTCCCATCTCTTTGACATTGATGAGCTACTTCTGTTGATGGGATGACCACACCCCCTGTACTTTTAGGGAGCCAAATGTCATCCCCATCCCACATCTGAAGCATATGTGAACAATTCCTGAGAGGAAAGAGGGGGATGAAAAGGGATCCCTGGATTCAGAGACAACTGCTGAATCCACCAGTGAAGTTCCTGTCTGAGACAAGGAAAAAGAGGGACTTTAAAGCCTAGAGGATGTGCATATGTTGGAGCCATACTGACCTCAGAAACCACTGAAACTTTCTCATGTGAAGTCTGGCCAGAAGGAGCACTGGAATGGTGGATGTCATGAAACCCAGAGCTCACACCCCCTGTACTTTTAGGGAACCAAATATCATCCCCATCCCAAGTCTGAAGCATATGTGAACAATTCCTGAGAGGGAAGAGGGGGGTGAAAAGGGATCCCTGGATTCAGAGACAACTGCTGAATCCACCAGTGAAGTTCCTGTCTGAGACAAGGAAAAAGAGGGACTATAAAGCCTAGAGGATTTGCATATGTTGGAGCCACACTGACCTCAGAAACTACTGAAACTATCTCATGTGATGTCTGGCCAGAAGGAGCACTGAAATGGTGGATGCCATGAAACCCAGAGCTCTCAGAAACTCTCTTGTGGTAATGGAAGCCAGAGGAAGGACAGTGAGAAAGAAAGAAAGAAAGAAAAAGAGTTAAGGTCCCTTTGGAGGGGACAGGGAAGCAAGCATTGGCACAGTTTGAATCTTGCAACCCAGAAAAACAAAATCCTGAGAAGGAGTCAGAGAAAACTTTTTGAAATTTATAGTGAACTCCAGGCTCTGAGGAAGGGAAATGGCAAAATAAATATTTTGCAAAAGGGTCTCTGGAGAGGACGCCTGAATTAATACATCATCTAAGCAAGGAAATATTAGGGATCCCTCGAAGCCTGCAAAAAAGCAATCATAAGAGCAAGGCATTTGCTGAGCATCCCTGGGGAGTAGAAAGGCCAAAGGGCAAAGCAAAGAACTGAAAATGCCAGGAAGCAACAGAGAAATGCAAAAACTCCCTGAAAAAAGGATGGATCAGAATATGGAGATAAGCATCCTTGAGATCCAGAGACACCATATAGGCCTGAGGAAGCAAGAGAGGAAATAGAACCTGAAGGGACAACATCCGAAAGGAAGGCATTTTTAGAAAAATGTTTAGATGAGAGAGGTCTAGAATAGGTCTCCAAGTGCCCTCTTTTCTGGGCACTAGAAATAGTCTGGAGTAGAACCCTTTCCCCCTTTGGGACACAGGCACCCCTTGAATAGTATCCTGAGTCAAGAGACTATGAAGAACCTCTTGGAAAAAGGGAAGTTGTTCCCGAGGAGGCTGAAGGCTGCCCATAAAAAGAGGACTGGATTTCAACACTATGAAGTACTCCTGACGAACAACTGATAGAAACCCAAATCCTGAGTGATCTGAAGCCAAACCCCAAGAATCCTGAGTGATCTGAAGCCAAACGGGAAGAGAAAGAGAAAGACAAAGAGAAAGAGGAATGTGGCTGGGAATAGACGGATAGTCATACAGCACCTGGTTTGTCTGGAAAGGAAAGCTTCAGAGTCCCTGAAAACTGAGTAGCCTAAGCAGGATGAGCCCGTGTGCCAGTTGTCGTACCTTTAGTCTGGCTGCAAAGAAGTTCAGATTACGGTAGCCCTGAACGTGACCTTTATGCCCTACACTATGGAAGGAGCATTTGGGTGATGTTCGGTGTACCTTTTAAAAGCAACAAGTAGTCTTTGGTAGACTGGCTGGATGTTCGGGTTTCCACGGCAGTGAATCCCATTTGTTTAGAATATTGCAGCAGTGACTGTAAGGACATCAGTATGACATGCACATAATGTCACTACCCTAGCAACAATGCACTAATAAAACACACTTTGCTGCTTCTTTTTTTTTTTGTTAAGGAACAACAGAAAATAGTTAATGAGAGCAATGAAAAAAGGGGTGGAGAGGGAAAAAGGTAGAATACTTGGGTTGAAGATGGAAGAAAATAGTTTAGGGCAATGCTAAAGAAGCCTCAACTATGAAAGCTATCAAATTGCTCAGAAAATCTGAGTAAATAAGCACTTATCTGACCAGATAAATAGTTTACTTCCCTTTCTTCATTTCAAGCTGCTCAGAAATGACTTTGTGACTTATTGGCAGCAATGAGATTTAGACAGCTTGGGCAGGACTAGTTGGGGGAGGAGCAAGTGCTTGTGAGTAGTTTGATGTCAGGCAGAATAGGTGCCAAAGGCAATTAGTTCATTGGTTTCCAGTGTCCGGATAGAACCAAAAAAGTCACTGTTGTTATGGATATTACACACACAATCTCATTACTTTAGATGGAACAGCAAAGTTACCAGCAACCCATCAAGGCTGGTTTGACTTCCACACTCTCTAGCTGCAAGTTTTACAAATGTAACAAAATAACCACATCAAAGGTTGTCAGGTTAGTGCTAAAATCTAAAAGCTCTGCTAAAGAGACCACACCTTTTAAAGTTACATATTTACTTTATGTGTAACAGGAAGGTGGGTTGGCACAAACGGATATTTATTTTAACCACAACATGGCCAAAATCAAACTGTTCTCTCTGCCCATGTTACAGTGATCACTTGGTTTTCCTCCTGATGTGGATGGTCTTTAATGAATTTCTAATCACAACATCTTTTACTATTTTTGGCAAATACCCCTGATTTTTCTTGTACTTTGGACTGTCCTTTGTAGCATATTCCAGCAGCAGTCTGGCCGCAGAATGATACTTTAGCGGCCAAACTTTTTCTATTGGTATAAGCTCGATTTACAATGGGCATGCTGGTTGGGCTGTCCAATCTCATTTTTGGATAGCAATAATTATAAATACGCATGAGAGTCTGGAGAGCAGACTGACCACTACAAGTAGATACCAGCAGCTTGTCAACAGCCATAAATATACGGTTATTTAATAAATATATAAACAGATGACCAATCACACACTTGTTGAAAGTGAATAAATACAATACTTAGACAAGAAAGAGTTAAGAAATACAGTTAACAGTTAAATATACAGGGAGATATGAAACTGCACAAGATGTAGAAAAATACCCCTGTGGAATAAACAGTGTACAAGCAAGAAAACATATAACAGCAATTAGTCTTTGTTTAGCCATTTGTTATCTGAAATAATTACTGGCCACTAGCTGAGTTATCTAAAATTTTCAAGCAGTGAGACAGCAGTGCTTAAACAAAGTCAGTCTACAGAGTTCTTATTTTCTTTTCAACTAAACTCCCCTCAGCTATCTGCTTTATATACACATTTATATTTTTTGTTGCATAGAAACATTTACAAACTAGTGCAGCTGAAATCTTACTTGCTGCCAGTCATGGACCCATACATTTTTGAATAAGGTTGCTGCCCTCAAGGTCGCTGTGCTTTGCTGTACTACTGACCAGAGCCAGACCATGGTCACATGCACCTCTAGGTAAAGTAATGGATAAGACCCTCCCTCAAATATACCAAAATCATTTTACTTGGCCATCTGTTCCCAGTTACCACAGAAAATGTTAAAATTTCAGAGCATGCATATTATTTTGTTGCGTATATGGTTATACAATGATCACATTGATATGGATTTAATTTAAAATTTGCATTTCAGTTTGTTAACATTACAAGCACTAAGGGGCATTTGCCAAATAAAAATGCCCTCATGCTTAAAAACTCAGAATGAGAAACAGTAAACCAATATTCTTTTGAAACACACGTTTAAATTACCCTCAACTATGAATTTCAGTACTGACAGGAAATTCTAGCACTATACTGTTAAAGACAAAACTATGTAAACAGTAATAAAAATAAAAAAAGCGAGCCAAGGCAGTATTTGCGTGAAACACTAGTTTATTTAACGTTAAACACTGTCAAAGTAAAACCAACTAAGCGCTTTCGCCAAGAAACATGAATTGGCTTCATCAGTCACTCACAATTTCCTTTATATACTCTAATTACTTAAGCAACTATTCATGATTTTGCTTGCATCAATGAAATTACCCTGACTAAACTTAAAGGCATACTTCTCCTGAATATGTAATGTACATAATAACATGTTGTAAATCACAATAACAAGTACATTCAAGATAAAAATATTAGTAATAGTACTAATAATGAACATAATATAAAACATACTTAAAAAATAAACTTAAAAATTCAAAACATAGTTGATCTATTTGTTGCAGTCAGATAAGTGTTTTCACAGTGCACTTAAAATTAAACCTCTGCTGCCCTTTGCTTCAAAAGGGAAGCTATTGAACAATAATCATTTAAACCTGGCTTACAACAAGCATTTAGTCTCAGCTGTCATTTAGTTTCCATGGCTTCTAGTTCTAATTCATCATCCCCACCCCTATAGTCACTCTGTACCCTATCAATGACAAAGAATAAAAATCTCTTGTAGTTGGGACATTCTAGAGTGTGAACATACAAAGCATTGTTCATTTTTTTTATTTTTAATGACTGTAAGGTGTTCAATAATGCAATCCCTTAGTCTTCTTTTGGTCTTGCCTACGTAGAAACCAGGGCATGACAAACATATAGCTAAATAAACCACTACAGTGGTGTTGCAGTTGCACCTGCCCGGGCATTCTATAGTACACGTTCAAAACTTCCTATAGACATACGTACCATCATTTATACTTTTACAGGTCTTGCAAGCACCACACTTGTACATAATTGACCTGTGCTTGCCTTGTTTTCTGTTGACACTTTCAAGAATATTCTTAAAATGAACAATGCTTTACATGTTCACACTCTAGAATGTCCAAACTACATGACATTTTAATTATTTGTCATTGACAGAGTACAGAGCGACTCTAGGGGTGGGGATGATGAATTAGAATTAGAAGCCAGAGAAACTAAATGGCAACCGAAACTAAATGCTGGTTGTAAGCCAGGTTTAAATGATTATTGTTCAATAGCTTCCCTTTTGAATCAAAGAGCATCAGCAGTTTAATTTTAAGTGCACTGTGAAAACACTTATCTGACTGCAACAAACAGATCAACTATGTTTTGAATTTTTAAGTATGTTTTATATTATGTTCATTATTAGTTTGTTTGTGTCTTTCGGCTTTTCCCAGTTAGGGGTCGCCACAGTCCGCTATTGACTGGCAGTTGATTTTTACGTACCGGCTTGCCAGGCCTGACGCACAACCTTCAACGAAGGTACGCCCATTCACGCATGTCTCCACGCAGAAGACGCTCTAGCTGAGAATCGAACCGGACAGCGTCTTACTGTGAGGCGACAACTAATATTGTTATCTTGAATGCACTTATTATTTTGATTTACAACATGTTATTATGTACATTACATATTCAGGGGAAGTATGCCTTTAAGTTTAGTCAGGGTAATTTCATTGATGCAAGCAAAATCATGAATAGTTGCTTAAGTAATTAGTGTACATAAAGGAAGTTGCATCATAACTGAGTGACTCTGATGAAGTCAATTCATGCTTCTTGGTGAAAGAGCTTAGTTGGTTTTACTTTGACAGTGTTTAATGTTAAATAAACTAGTGTTTTATGCAAATACTGCCTTGGTGGCTTGCTTTTTTATTTTTATTACTGTTTACAAAAACAACTATCTTTAGATAAACTGTCATCCCAATCTAGGACAAACTCTGTCATAACTTTAGCTCATTTCCCAGTGGGAGTGCGTATGTGATCAGTTCTGAGCCCACTGCTGTTCATACTGATGGCCTACATTAGAAAACATGCTGGAGGGAACAAAGCTGCTGTATAAAGACAATGTGGTACTACATCATACAGACTCTGAACAGGAACTTCAGCAAATGACAGGGGGAATGGAAGGCATAGATAGAGGATGAACCTGAATACAGACACAGTTGTCATAGCAGCAAATGAGGAACATACCTCAATTGTCTCAATTTGTTCTGACATCGGCTGAGGCAAGAAAAAATGTTCCCCAACGGGGTACTTAGCTTTTAGATGACTTCGGTACTGAAAACACAGGAGCTGACTGACCGGCACTTGCGAACTGCTTCTGCTTCGGGCACCGCACGGCAAGAAAGACTGAAGAAGATGGTGTCGGCCGATGCCTTATACTCCAGCCGTTGTGACGTCGGAGAGGAGGCGACACCAGCCGACGCCGGACCCAGACTTTGGAATTCGGACGACCGAGGGCTGCCTGAAGCAGGACAACCCATATGTTATGACTGCAGTTGCATTTTTGAAAAACATCCTGAATACAGACACAGTTGTCATAGCAGCAAATGAGGAACATACCTCAATTGTCAAGATTTTTGCCTCAAGTTTTTGGTTTGTTCCTCATAAAATCTGTGGCTCTCTGGCAAATCACTGAGGACTGAAGTCACTAAATGATACTAAATAATGACAGACATTGGCGTTTCAGATTTTATATCCTTCAGAAAATACATAATAATTCCAAACCTGTTATGCTAGCAACAGTCTAAGTTTATAAGAGCAATATTTAAAATTTGTCCCCATTTTTAGGCCTTTGTCCCCCCATTACTTCTGGCTCTGTCCAGATTTCTTGAACTGAGAGGTTGAAAAATATGAGGAAACAAATCAGTAAACGATGAAAATTGATATAGGATGGGAACATAATGGAACAGGTTAAGTTTCAGTTATCTGGGAGGGGTGGTTGGGGGGGGGGCTGAATAAGTAGGTCAGTGATAAAATCAGAGGGCTGCAGCCAACTGGAACACAGAGATTGAGGCTGTGTATGACAGAAGAATGCTAAAGAAGCTGAAAAGTAAGGTGTGCAAAACAGGGGCGTGACTAGTACTTCTGTAATGTACAGAAACCAAGATAGTGAAGGCAGAGCTGTTAAGGAAGCCAGAGGTGGTGGAGATAAAGTGCTTGATACAGACAATGTAGGCTGCAGACAAAGAAATTAGGACATTAGAGCAGAATCCAAAGAAGTTCCAATTGCACAGAAGGTCAAAGAGATCAGATTATGATGGTTCAGATCAATGTGCAGAAAATTATTTTATGACTGTGATCTGAGAGAGATAGGAAGAAGGCACGAGGAAAGGAAAATGTTCAGCAAAGAGATGGATTGTGTGGCAGCAGGCCTGCAACAGTCATGACTGTCAAGGAAGGCGGAGAGTGGCAGTGAATCGAGACAGATAGCAATACTGACACTACACCCTGAGCCCATGCAGAAAATGAGAAAAAGGGGGTTGATGATTATGATGATATGGGCAGCATACTTTTGATTTAAGTTGTTACTGCTGTAGTTATTTGTGTCATGGATAAAAAGGGTCCTCAGACCACTCCACCTACCCAGTTAGCAAATTCAAATGAATAAAATTAATATCTTAGTAAACTCCTAGCTGAAAACTGAGATAAAGAAACAAAATGAGGCCATGATCTAAAAATTTCACAGCTGGTATGGTAATTTCTCTTTTACAGTGTGTAGATCAAAGCAGTAGGGCAACCTCCCAAAACTCATTCACCATATTCCAAGCGAACATGTACACACCACACACAAATATTCAAACAGGCTCCACCAAACCACCTACTCAGTAAAATGTCTTGCAAATACCAAAACCTTAAAGGTCACAGCATAACAGATGACGATTTGGGAGAGATAGGAATAATATGAATTTTAATCAAGCATGTCCTGTACCTAAACAGTTGTATTAAATAATTAAGATGGACTTTGTACTTCATTATAGTATGGACTATGTAAACAGCAGGAAATATGGCGTAAAAGTTGGTTGGAACTACTTTGTCCACTGTATTTAAGTTGTATGCTGTTATAATTATGAGCAGTTTATACACTTTGTGTCTTCAACCTTGTAAGCTCATTTCCTAAACACCACTGAACCTAAGCTGTATACCTATGACATCTATTTGCATCATTTTTATGTATAAAGACTTTTTTTCCTTCAAGCTAAAAAAGACCTGACTCAGTGAAAAATTTCAGGCATGTCCAAGCTCTGTGAAGGAGAGTGATAAAAACCAGGACTATAACCTACATTACCAGAATTCAAATAATGGCTGCAGTGTTGGAAGATCTTGGTAGGGAAAGGTAGAAGTGACCAACTGATACTAGCTTGCCCATTATGGAGGAGGAGGAAGTATTCTCTGTTCAACCCATTACCCTATGCAAGTTGGGGCTACATGACACTCTGGTCAGCCAATCACAACCAGATGAGGACACTTGTATTGTCCTGAAAAGGCAAGACCAAGGCTATGGATTTGTCCACCACCCTGTAGAAGGGAGCAGTAGGGAATCGGGCTGCAGGGATATATCATCAAGTACATCATCCAAGACAACATAAACCAGAAGGATAAACAAAGGTCATGGTTCAGGCAGGCTCTGAAGTCTACTGTAAATGCTCTGAGCCCCAGCTTAAGGACTTTTTTATCATATGTAATGTGTCCCCAAATGAAAGATCTTCAGGGGGCGAAGTTAAGAATCAGAGTTGAGGTACTGGTATGGGGGAAGGTGCCCTACATAAGTCAATTCCTCCATCAGAATCACAGGAAATAAAAATATAAATAACAGATTTTTTTTAAAAGAATATTTTTTTATTGAGTCACTCTAAAAAGTAAAAATACGGAAAAAGAGTGAAAACTTTGCAAAAGAAACACAAACTGATTTCAGAAAAGCATTTGAGGTTGGTTTTGCTGATTGTGTGATAATGAGGTACCATAAGTAGTTGCAGGAATCAGCAAAATCAACCTCAAATGCTTTTGTGAAATCAGCTTGTCTGTTTTGCAACATTTTCACTCTTCTTCCTTATTTTTTACTTTTTAGAGCGACTCAATAAAAAGCATTCTTTTTTTATCTTTTTTTTATTTTTATTTTTTATGTTTTAGTCTAAGTAAAATATTAATTATGTCTTAAATATTAATAATTATTGTCTCGCTAATGACAGAGGGACAGCATTTTACTTAAAGACTAAAATACTGTCCCTCCATCATTAGTTTAGAACAGAATCAGACTTTTTTTTTTTTTTTTAATCCTGTAACAGTATACATCTAAATGCAGGCTAACTGTGTTTTGATGTACATTAAAAAGTTAACTAGCAAGAGCAGGTAGCTATTTAAAACTGATGTTCCTAACTAACGAGAATATCTTTTGTCTACATTAAACCAAAGCTCTGGCACTACAAACCTGCAACATGCTTTATTGTTTTTAACTATGTCTATATACATTAATGGATGAAGTACAGGGTCAAGCCATTCATCCGAGTGCTTTACAATGAGAATTATCTTTTCAAATAATTTTACATGATACAAAGATCTATATCTAAGCAACTGACCCTGACATTGCTCCACCACTTTGTAAACATTCAGTCTTAATTTTTGGGGGAAGACTGTGGCGAATGGAAACAGAAGTTTCACTTTAAAGGTTAAGCCTTACGTACTACATAGTTCCCCCAGACAGTGGTACAGACATATTCTTCTGCTAGTCAGCTAACAGGAAAGCAGATGGTGTCAGTTTAGATGTCCAGCACCATATATACTACGAGATATTAATATAAAGAGTAAAGCGCCTGCAGCGACCTTCCAATACACTTAAGGGTTCACCCCAATGACATCTCTTCAATGTTTTGCACTGGTCACACAACAACAAGTACAGGAATGCCAGTGACATCAGATATGATGGTATGGTGACATTAAAGAGATGGACAGGGCTTGAAGTTCATCCTTGCAAATTTGTGAAATCTACTTTTCCTCCAGTCAAGTACAGAATGTTTATTATCATCAACAAAATGCAGTGTTCACGTGTGTGTGTGTGTGTGTGTGTGTGTGTGTGTGTGTGTGTGTGTGTGTGTGTGTGTGTGTATGTGTGAGGAAATGATGTAGGGAGATATGTGTGCGTGTGGAGGAAATGATGTAGGGAGATGTGAATGTGTGTGCGCACGCATGTCTATATATCTCTGTGTTACTCTGAATGGATCTGGTGTGTGTGTGTATTGTCTCGCTAATGACAGAGGGGCCAATATTTTACTTAAAGACTAAAATATTGTCCCTCTAATTATTACAATGCTTTTTACTGAAAGTGACTTAGCGAGACAGAACCACAGAGGGACACAGTCACAAAGCCAATTTCAATAAAAAGCATTCTAATAAAAAAGAGTTCCTCAGGGGAGAGATATCCCTTTTTCTTTTCCAGTAGGATGTGCCTGCCTCAGGATCCTTTTCCAGGGCAGCCATGAACTCCTCATCCAGTTTGACAAGGTCCTGGGACATGACTTGCGTAGAAAGAGCCATCAACACTGGCAGTGACAGACAATCCTACATGTTGTTATAGTTTAAGGTGCAGGGTCTTGTTCTGGCAGATGGGTAGCTGTGGCCTTGGACTGTGCCCTCCAGGAGGAAGTTCCTGACTTGAAGTAACCAGGATTCTGCCCTCACCTTCCTAAAGTGGACGCACTGGAAACCAGAGCCTGAATAGCAGCCCTGGACATGACCAATGCTGTCCTGGTCCTGACTCACAAGGACATGGGAGGTGGGAGGGTCTGATGACGTGATGGCCTCCAAAAGGATCATGACAGAAGTCTTGGGCTCATCAGTCACAGTTGTTAGGGCAGTGAATGTGCCTCACCCAAGGCAACAACCTTGAGGTGAAGTGAGGAGTTGGTTGCTGCTAGGGGTGTCTTCAGCACTGCTAACCTCCTTCCCCTTTGGGCACTTCTTGTTCTTCTTAGGGATGTCAGCCTAGGGACCAGTGGATGACACAGAATTCCTATGTATAGCAGTACCTTTGGACATGTAATAGTTTTTTTTACTGAAAAACTTACAAAACTGACAAGTAGGGAATTTGTGTTCTAGGCATAAGGAAAAAAAAAAAAGACAGGTGGAGTGAAAATTATGTGAAACCTGATATCCACACAAGAGGCAATTACTGACTTTCACTGACTTCAAGTAGGAAGATTTACAGAAATAACCAATATAAGAAGGTTCCTCAACAGGACACATCCACACATACATACAGACACACAGAGACGCACACAGACACACAGACATGTTCAGGTCTAACCAAAGGCCTGACAATGCAACTGATAGTGTTCTACAATGAACAACATGGCAAGAAAGATCTGACAATGGCACTGGATGGAGACTCTTTAGTACCTGTAGTTAAGGTAACTTTTTCTTGTATTTAAGCTGACCATAGACTCCTGCTGGCATGAACATTCAAGACTCAGTACTGCAACAGTGACTAGACAGTTCACCTATGTCATACCTCTGGGGTGTTTGGAAGAAACCAGAGCACATGGATAAACTAACAAAGTGACAGACAGGGTATGCAGAGGCCATGCATTAGACGCCACAACCAGAACAGATCATGTGAGATGACATTGCCACTCTCTATTACCATAGTGCCAGTAAGCTGATGCTTTCACAAACATTCTGCTCCTGTCAGACCATCAAAGATAAGCACTAGGTGCAATTCTGACATTTCTGAAGGAAAGTGAAAGGAATTAAGGCCAAACCTGACTTGCCTTGCAGCAGTCTGAGCTAGCCAACCAGGTACTAAGTCTTCCTACTTGGTCCTGATGACCTGATCCAGATCAACTTGATTCCTCTTGTCATCCATATCCAAAATTCTCGAGAGAGGTATACATCAGCAGGTAATGCAATATCTATTGCAAAACAATCTTTTAACCAAAACCCAACATGGCTTCCGACCTAGCCACAGCAAAGCTACAGTCCTATTATCTTTTACAGACACCGTGAACAAGGCCAGAGATGCATCTAACTTAGGCTTCTCACATAACACAGTAAAATGGTTTCAAAGCTAACTCAAGGATCGTAAACAAGTAGTGAAATGGGCCAACAAACTCTCACCCTTTCTCCACAACCCTACTTGAGTCCCCCAAGGCTCCATCTTAGGACCCCCTGCTCTTCAACATTTTCACAAACAACCTTCACACTGCCTCTCACCCTGGGACCCTCATTCAATATGCTGACGATTCCCCCATAATCTGCACTGTTCAATCACTACCAAAACTACTCTCAACAACTCAACAGTCCTTTACAGAAGTCAAATGAAATGCCCAATTCTTTCTTAATCCAAAGAAGACAAAACTAGTACTCTTTCATCCCAAAACACCTTCCCTGTCACTGATCATTTCAACATCCTTGCATCTGACAATGCTGCCACAGAAACAGTGCAGGAAACCAAACTTCTAGGTGTTATCATTGACAATAAACTTTCATTTGACCCCCATATACAGCAAAATATAAAGAAAACTCATCAAAAACTGGGACTCTTACATAGAAACAAACATTTCTTTACTGCAGCAACCAAAACTACCATTGCAAAAACATTTTTATGTCCCTTCCTTCTTTATGGTGCCCCTATCTTAACTAACTTACAAAATTCTACCCTAAGCAAGTTGGAACAGTGCTACAACAAAGCTGCAAACTTTGCCACAAACTCTAAATATCACACACCACTGTAAACCACTCCTAGAATTAAACTGGCTTGAACTAACCAACCAACTTCCCTTTAATCAGCTATCCACTTTGCACAACCTTATTTTCAAGCCTACTGCCTGCCCTGCACTAGCCAACCTAGTCACACCTTATACACCAAATCGATCCCTACAATCAGAAGACAAAAATCTCTTAGCTATCTCAAAACCCACAAGAAAACCTAGTCACTCTCTGTATTCATACTCTGTCTCTATACAGTGGAATTCACTATCTCTAGCTACCAGGTCTATGCCTGGCCTAACCCATTTCAGCACCTCTTTAAAAAATCATCTCAAAAATACATGGCTCTACTCCTGCATAAAGCCTGCCTATTGCTCAAGTCTTCCTCTTTATATCACATTTAAATCCATCAAAGACTGCAAGATCCTAAAGCTCTTTTAACTCCTTCTTTGCTTCTATATCATATCCTTAAGCTACTGCTCAGACTTTATTGCTTCTATTCTTCTTAACTCTCTCTCGCTATATATCTGCATCACTACCTTTCTGGCTGCTACTTTCCTAACTGAAACTAACATTCTATTTCTGCATGTACTATAACAGTCAATGTCACACATTGCACTACCAATGTACTTTTTTTTTGGACACTATCTACATCATGTATGGTGAGAGTGACTATTATGGTCTGTAATGTTTTAACTGTATAGCATTGTCTAGATGTGTAGTAATATATTTCAACATCTTGTAGCAGTTTGTTCTTTCAACTTATTTTTTGTACAGTATTTCTAATGTAATCTTTATTGCATTGGATTATACTGTATTTGTATTGTACTATATGTGGAGCTTTTCTCCCCGGGCCTCTGCTTAAACGGGTTTTGTAGACCCAGTCAGACCATCCCGGTAAACAAATGTCAAACAAATAAATAAATAAATTTGGCTCATCTTCAAGCAGGGCTTGCTCTGAGGTTCGAGTCAAGTCCCTACACACACACACTAAATGCTCACACTGGTGAAACAGAAGGAACAAAGAACACTCACATTTTTTATTTTTTTTTATTTATATTTTAAAAGTAAAATAAATGATTGTCTGCATTATACAGACCGATATTTGCTGTGCTAACTCACTTATGTACCTGACTGCAAACAAGCTAAGCTGTGCTCTGATAATGGGCAGCAAGACAAGTGAGAGAAAACACAGGTGGACACATATCTTTATTTTATTATGTATTCTGACAGGGTCTATGTTCACTCATTGAATAGGAATTACAGCAAATGCCTTATAATCGAATGTTAAACAGTGAAAGTTTAACATCATAAAGTAATTAACTGAATCGCCATAACTGGCCAACATCACAAACGTAATCAGCCAAGGTAGGGCTGCATCACCCCTAACAGGTCAAGTCACCTCACCAGCAAACCAGGTTTCGCCTTAGCGTCATCAGTGCATGAATATGTATAAAAGGAGGGGGAGGACATTCGCTAACACATGCACTGATGACGCTAAGGCAAAACCTGGTTTGCTGGTGAGATGACTTGACCTGTTGGCTATTAAAGTTGGCTAAACATCTATTTCTGGACTTCTGTGTGCCTTTTTCGGCTGCTACATTATTTGTTGTGCTGGTTTTGATTGTGTAGTTATACATATTTTATATATATATATATATATATATATATATATATATATATATATATATATATATATATATATATAAACTCTGAGATTTCACTACAATGGGGAATAGGGAAAACTTAAAAAAAGTTTACTTCGCTTACCTTATGCATTGCAGTACTTCCTGGTTCTTGGCCAACTATGGCCATTCGATGAATTACTTTTCGATGTTAAGTATGTCTGGTAGTTTAAACATTTGCTGTTTAATGTTCAATTATAAGGCATTTGCTGCAATTCTTATTCAATCCATGAACACAGACCCTGTTTTGACATCTTTCAACTTACCCTTTGACTGCTAGGGTTTTTGTATTGTTTTAGCTTTGTCTAGTAACATTATTACCATTTTTCACTTGGTAATTACCCCATTAACTCTGCAGGCCTCAGACCCTGTTGCAGCTGTGATTTCTAATACAAAGACACCCTCATAACAGATTCCTTATGCAGATAAACACCTGCGGTGTCCAGCTTGTTTGGGTCCTCGAGACACCTACAGATGTCTGCAGGTGGCTGACAATGTGATAACGAGAAGCCCTGCATGGAGAAGGAGCCTTTCACTTCATCCTCTAAGCCTCACAATCAGTATCAGCACTACAAAAGCACCCCCAAACAAGTTAAAAAGCACGACAGTCCTTCAAATGCTGAAAGGGTTGACAAACTGCAGAAACAGAGACAAAAGGAAAACACTCAAAATCAAAGCTCCTAAACAGGGAATGAGCATCCAGTTCAGGTTCTTAAGATCCCTTGTATGAGATCTATGTTTGTTTGCTCCACAGGTTATCTACCTTCTGTGGGGAAACACGCATTCTCTTTTTATTTTGTCATCACCTCCACTAATCTGCCATATTCCTATGCCACCAGAGACTGGGTATGACAACATGACAGCTGTTTACTTAAATATTTTTTGCATACTGACCTGATGAACTGGTCTGTACAAATGCAGCCCACCAGCAAATGCTAGGTTCTCTGCTGGGTATGCACTGGTGAAGTACCTACTAGTGAGGTCAGTCTCCCTATTAACCTATGGCTTGTCATTTTCACATATCTGGATATGTACATGGGCAGTGTATGGACACTTTGATGAACTAGAATGTAGACATCTCTCATTCAAAAGGTCCACTTCCAGCATACACAATTTCCATGGTAAATGCTTGAGGAAACGCAGCCCGTGTCATTCTGAAATAAAAAGCCATCATTTACTTATAAATTCAAATATTCAGTTCTATCACCCGCTGATCCATGTCTATTCTCATAACAAGACCAGTAGCATTCTGAAATGGAAAGCTATCATTTACTAATTGAGGTATTCAAGTCTTCTTTTATCTCCCATTGATATAAGATTATTCTCATACAAAGACCATTAGGATTTTTCTTCTCCAGGAATATCGAGACCAAGTGCAACTAACTCTGGGCAAGACTGCAATCCAAATTGTAACCTGCTGCAGATCCCCCACCATGACCCAGGATTCCAGTCCTCATTTCTTGATACACTGGAAAATATTAGGGTACAACCCAACACCCTAATAATGGTTGATTTCAACTACCCCACCATTAACTGGGAAAACTACTCATGTACCAACTCTTTTGCTCAACGTTTTCTGGAATTCATAAATTC
The DNA here is from genome assembly GCF_019279795.1 of Protopterus annectens. Lineage (NCBI taxonomy): Eukaryota > Metazoa > Chordata > Ceratodontiformes > Protopteridae > Protopterus > Protopterus annectens. The sequence goes on along the minus strand of NC_056740.1, from coordinate 179,331,778 downwards.
CAACACCTTGGATCAACTTATCCACACCCCCACCAGAGGCAGCAATATCCTAGACCTGGTCATTACCAACATGGGCAACTGGTGTTCCACACCAGAGGTCAATTCCTCGTTGGTCAGATCTGACCACAAGCTAATCAGCCTAGACATCCACATCCTGCCCCCACCCCCAATTAGGGAAACCACCGTAAAAAATTTCTCCAAAGCTAACTTCACACTTCTTAAGACAGAAGTGGCAAACTTCACAACACCCATGCAGACGGACAATAGAGGTACGACTGCTGAATCCTACACAAATTCACTTTATAAGCACTTACACAAGTGCATGGATTGTGCTATCCCTAACACAACCAAGATGCTATTCCCCAAAAAAAAGGAAGCCAGTCTGGTGGTCCCCTGCCATAAACAAACTCTACAACAGAAGAAAGAAACTGTTGCAAAAAAGATTAAAATCCCAAAAATGGAAGAACTCCCAGGTCAGCCTCAATAAGAAGCTGAGATCCCTCATAAAATCCTTCAAAGCTAGTTATGAAAACAAAATTGCCACTGATTCTAAAGACAACCACAAAGTATTCCATAGTTATGTCAAGAATCTCATAGGCAATACCCAGATCTGCTCTGAGCTACAGCACAATGGCACTAAATATACACAACCAACTGATATTGCCAACATCCTGGCAGAAAGGTTCAGTGCTAACTTTACCCCCCCCCCCCCCCAAAAGGGCCCATCTCTATACCAGAAGAATGCAAAGTTCCTGTAATCATGGCTGCACAGCTAAAAAAACACACTTTCCAAAGCCAAGAACACAGCATCCATGGGACCTGACAACATCCCAAGCTGCATTCTACATGAACTACAGAATGAACTGGCACCCCACCTAAGCACCATATTCAGTCATAGTCTCACCTCAGGCTTTGTGCCCACTGAATGGCGCAAAGTGACAGTTATCCCACTCCACAAGGGGGGGAGCCACCATGGACCCTGGGAACTACCGCCCCATTAGCCTAATGAGCCTGGTCTGCAAAGCCATGGAACGTATCATCATCGAGCTTATAGACAAAGACATTGGTAATCTCCAAACTCTGGGCCCCACCCAGTTCGGTTTTGTAAAAAGGGAGAACATGTCTTCTAAACCTGATTGACTTCTTTGAAGCAGTCAACAAAGTCGTAGACAAGGGTAAAGTGGTTCACACAGCCTATCTAGATCTCACCAAGGCTTTTGACACCATCCCCCACTCTGGAATTATAGATAAACTCACTAAATTAGGTATAAATCCCTATGTCACAAGATGGGTTGCCAACTGGCTGACTGACAGAACGCACACTGTGAAAGCAGCAGACTCCGAATCCGACTTCAGACCAGTGACAAGTGGAGTACCACATGGTTCAGTCCTGGATCCTCTCCTGTTTGGTATCTACTTTTCTGAAGTACAGGCTAACACAGAAGGTCTTTGGCTAATGAAGTTCACAGATGACTGCAAACTAGGAGCCATAACTGAAACTCCTAACGATGTGGCCATCCTACAAAACGGCCTCACGGAGACAGATGCCTGGTATCAAAGCCATGGCCTCAAGCTCAATGCCAAAAAGTGCATTGTCATCCCCTTTAGTAAAAACTCTGTACCCATGAGCTACCACATAGGTGGTAGTCTACTTAACACTGAAAGTGTGATAAGAGACCTTGGGACAGAGGTGGACAGTAGTCTCTCCTTTAATAATCACATCATTACAGTAGTCAGGAAATCCTTCTACATGGCACACCTCATCACAAAAGGTTTCTCATCCAGGAAAAAAGAGGTCACTGTTCCCCTCTACTCGTCACTCATTAGACCTATTATATAGTACAACGTCCTTTTACCTCACAAGACATCTACAACAACTGGAAAGGCCGCAGCAATACCTCAAACAGATGCCCTACGCAGACAGTCGCAAAAATCTCCAGCTTTACTCCATTGCATATCGCCTACTTAGAGGTGATCTCTGCCTAACATACAAAGCTATGTCAAACACAGAGCTGTTGGACATGCTCCACTTAAAGAAATCCCAATCCCTCAGAGCTACACGCTCTAGGGACCTAAACCTTGTCACCACAATAAACAGAACATGCTAGAGGGATAGATTCCTGTCCCACACACTTCCCCTACTCTGGAACAAACTACCTATCTATATCAAACAAAGCTCCTCATTAGTAAAATCTTGATGATTGGATGGGAAATTGGAAATTCACCCCAGGGATTACCTCTGTGGCTCTGCTCGACAGGGGCACAGGAAAATAATTTTCTTGGGTGGCAAAAGCCAGGGTACCTTTTTGGCTAGGCTTGTATAGGCCCTAGGGCCGACAGCCTAGTACCTACCTATGAACCTTCTTCGGTGACAGTAATGCCCCTAGACCCATCAATTACCTCAAACTGCACAAATTGTATCATATGCAAGTTCACTTTACAGACATTCATCAAGTTTCAAATGCAGCACATGGTGCTTCAAGGGGGTACACTAGTGAGAACAGGTGGTCTGTGGGTCATCAGCCTGGCTGGTGTTTGAAGCCTTAATCTAGGCTGCATACACAGCATCGAACATAAAAATACATTGCATAATTACACATACAAGCAAGTAAAACAAGTGTGTGTGGCATTTTTGATTCACACTGATGGTTCTAAATAGGACTAGCGCACCCTCCCAAGTCTCTACCATGTGATAAACATTAATGAAAATGAGATGCACTGAAAATCCCAGTTCACCCCCATCTAACTCTGCAAGACTCAGAATATTAAACTAACCAGACCTCTAACACTACAGAGGGACATCCTGACGCTGTGTGTGTTACTCGGCTGGAGTAAACTTCATTTTCATGGTGTATAGCAAAACAGGTGCCTCTGTAATATCAGTTAGACCAACAGCCTTTTTTCAAATGCTGGAAACCTAAAATCTCTCAGTATAACCCAAAAAATCTATCACATGTATAACAGGAGGTTACACAGCAATGAACAACAAAACGGGTCTATATTATATTGTCGCAAGCTGACAATATCGAATCTGATATTTTCGGCACGACAATATCGAAAGTGAAGAATATCGTCCAGGTTAACGGAAATCTCCTTAGGGGGAGATTTCCGTTTATCTCAATGTAGTGCGGTCTCGGAGTTGGTATATTTAAGTAGCGAGGGGTGCAGGAGGGCTTGCACCCCCTGCCTACTCCCTTTAGTTTTTTTTTTTTTGTTATTTTATCCTCATTCGATATTTTACTGCATTGATCAATTGTGTTCGACATTTACTGCTTCGATGCAGTAAAATTTCGACGAGGTAATATAAATGCAACAAAACAGTACGCCAATGTAATACAACCCTAAGCTTTTAATAATCAAATGGTAAAATAAACTTTTGGTCATAAATACTTTGATATAGTCAAAATGTCATTAGTGTATCTGCATGATTTAAGTAACCTTATTGCCTGCCACTACTAGTATCTGCATTTGCTCTTTGACTGACACAGAAGAGAAGTACACATTTTTTCACCACACATCTAGAATAAGTCAATATATAGAAAAGCAGGTCCTTTCCCTTGTATGGCATCAGCACATGACATGTCTTGTGAGTCAGTTCCATGGTGCAGAGGAAGAAAGCCCTAACTTTAACCCATTCTTACCTCAATTATAATCCATTACAAAGAATGTTTATTGTATAGGTTCATAGGTAGGTACTAGGCTATCGGCCCAAGGGCCTATGCAAGCCTAGCCAACAAGGTTCCCTGGCTTATGCCACCCACGAAAGTTATTTTCCTGTGCCACTGACGAGCAGAGACACAGAAGTGATCCCCGGGGTGTATTTCCTATTTCCCATCCACTCATCAAGATTTTTCTTGAAGAGTGCTAATGAAGAACTTTGCTTGGCATAGATGGGTAGCCTGTTCCAGAGTATGGGAAGTCTCTAGGATAGGAATCTATCCCTCCAGCATGTCCTGTTTATTGTGGTGACAAGGTTTAGGTCCCTTGAGCGTGTAGCTCGGAGGGATTGGGATTTCTTTAGGTGTAGCATGTCCAACAGCTCTGGGTTTGACATAGCTTTATATGTTAGGCAGAGATCACCTCGGAGTAGGCGATATGCTACGGAGTAAAGCTGGAGTTTTTACAGGTTGTCAGTGTAGGGCATTTGTTTGAGTCCAGTCCAGTAATCCTCTTTGTGAGGTACTTCTGTGGCCTTTCCAGCTGCTGCAGTTGTCTTGTGAGGTACATTCCAAAAGGGGCGTTGTACTCTATAATGGGTCTAATGAGTGATGAGTAGAGGGGAACAATGACCTCTTTTTTCCTGGATGAGAACCCTTTTATGATGAGGTGTGCCACATAGAAGGACTTCCTGACTACTGTGGCGATGTGACTATCAAAGGAGAGACTACTGTCCACCTGGGTCCCAAGGTCTCTTATCAGGTATTCAGTGTTAAGTAGATTGCTGCCTATGTGGCAGTTCATGGGTACAGAGTTTTTACCAAAGGGGATGACACTGCACTTTTTCGCATTGAGCTTGAGGCCATGGCTCTGACACCAGGCATCTGTCTCAGAGAGGCCCTTCTGTAGGATGTTCACATCATTTGGGGACTTGACTATGGCTCCTAGTTTGCAGTCATCTGCGAACTTAGTTAGCCAGAGGCCTTCTGTGTTAGCCTGTACTTCAGAGAAGTATATACCAAACAGAAGCCCTGGACGGAATCCTGTGGTACTCCACTTGTCACTGGTTTGAGGTCAGATTTGGAGCCTGCAACTTTTACAGTGTGGGTTCTGTCAGTGAGCCAGTTGGCAACCCATCTTGTGATGTAGGGATTTATGCCTAATTTATTTAGTTTAGCTATAATTCCAGAATGGGGGATGGTGTCAAAAGCCTTGGCGAGGTCAAGATAGGCTGTGTGAACCACTTTACCCTCATCTACGGCTTTGGTGACTGCCTCAAAGAAGTCGATCTGGTTCAGGAGGCATGATCTGCCTTTCACAAACCCGAACTGGGTGGGATCCAGAGTTTGGAGGTTACCAATGTCTTTGTTTATGAGTTCCATGATGATACGTTCCATGGCTTTGCAGACCAGGGCTCGTCAGGCTAATAGGTCTATAGTTCCCGGGATCAGTGGTGGCTCCCCCCCCCCTTTGTGGAGTGGGATAACTGCTGCTGTGCGCCATTCAGTGGGCACAAAGCCTGATGCGAGGCTATTACTGAACATGGTGCTTAAGTGGGGAGCCAGTTCATTCTGAAGTTCATGTAAAACGCAGCCTGGGATGTTGTCCGGTCCCATGGATGCTGTGTTTTTGGCTTTAGAGAGTGCAGCTTTCACCTTCAAAATCCGATGTCCTCACTGTTCCACATTGAAAGGTTCTGATGCACATTCTTTGACATTTTTTTTTAAGAAGTAACCATGGTAAATAAAATAATTATATTAACTCCTCAAAAGAACGTTTTGCAAATATGAAGCAACAGTTATTAACCATGCTGTGAATCTATTACATGAAGGTTTTAGCAAGCACTGAGAGCTGTAGGGGAAAGGTTAAGCCATCCTCAGCATCAAACATATTGCTTGTGAGGATTTTCTGATATACAATCATTATGAAGAATGTTCTTCATTTTGGGTCTTCAAAATTCTATGTTCTCTCAGGGAACCTAAAGAGTCTCCCCACCCAACCCTTCAAGACTCTAGTCACAATCAGGGATTTCTTCCTCTGCATCAGGGAACTGACTCAGAAGACATGTTATCCATCTGTTCCACATTGTGATAGGCAGTGTTTCACATTTTGGAGACAGAAGGTTGAGAGCTATGTGTATTCTTCTAGGGTCTGTATGTGTTTACACAGTCAACAGCTAATATGGAAAGACTTACCATTTCACTAATCAATAAGGATATAGGCAACCTCCAATCACTGGACCCATCTCAGTTTGCATTCATCAAGGGCAGGTCATGCGTACTCAGCCTGGTGGATTTTTTTTTTTTTTTTTGAAAAGGTCACCAAAGCAATGGATGAAGGCAAAGCAGTACACACCACATACCTTGACCTGGCCAAAGCTTTTTGACAATTCCCCAATCAGGCGTAGTACAGAAGTTAAAAAAAAAAAAAAAAAAAGGGAACAAACACCTTCATCACCAGACGGATTGCCAACTGTCTCAAAGATAGGATACAGATAATCAAGGGGAAGTTACCTCCACAAAGAGACCTGTTACCAGTGGAGTTCCCCAAGAATCTTTGCTAGGTCCCCACTTGCTTTGCATCTACTTTTCTGAAATAAAAGCCAATACCAACAGGTAGACGTTGATCAAATTTGTAGATGACTAAGCTAGGAGCAGTCACTAAATCACCAAATGATTTAGCCATCCTGCAGGAAGGTTTGTCCCAAATAAATAACTGGTGCTAAAATAATGGACTGAAACCAAGTGCCAAAAAATGAATTAATGTACCCTTTTGGAATCCATCTACCCTAAGGAACTACCGCACTGACAATACACCACCAAGAATTAATCCAGTGGTTTGGGATTTGGGAACTTATGTGGACAGTGACCAAACCTTTGACCAACACGTGTCCATTATTACTTCACAGGCAGGGACTAAAGGTGGTGGTGTCTTTATTTACATAAAAAATAAATATACTTCAAGGCTGGTCAAACAGGACAATGCACTTGAGCTGCTCTATGTTCAAATAACCATAGGAAAAATCCAATACCACTTCCTTGCAAGCTATAGGTGCTGCTCTATGACCCAGGAACCTCATACCATGTATTTAAACTTATTAGAAACGCTAACCATCCAACCCAATACCATATTCATGGGTGACTTTACTTACCCCACTATTAACTGGAAATTCTATACGACATCAAATGTACATACACAGAGATTCCTGGATTTTGTAAACACAAACTTCCTGGACCAGATAGTCAATACCCCAACCAGGGGTGCAACCATACTGTACCTGGTCCTCACTAATATGGGAGAGTACTGCACACTCCTACTGCAATGCAATGTCAGACCCCAAAATGGTCTCCTTTGAAGAAAAAATAAAACCTGGATTCCAGCTAAACCAGGAATATTCTAGAACTATTCTAAAGCTAACTTCCTGCTATTAAGTGAGAACCTGGCAAAATGTCAAGCCCCTATAAGCCCTGAGAAAACTTCTGCATATGCAGAACTGTTCACAGAAACCTTGTACAAGCATATTAACAGCTGCACAAAGGCAGCTGTACCCCACTAGGAAGTACAGAACTAACTCAAAAAATAAGCCACCCTGGTGGAATCACAAAATCAATTGGATTTATAACGAGAGAAAGAAAATCATGGCAAAAATTAGGAGGTGCAGCACCCAGCAGGATAAAAGCACTCTTGAACTAAACAAACAACTCAGAGGACAAAAAGTCTGCCAAAGCCAAATCTGAGGTAAGTTTGGCCTCCCAGGCCAAGGATAACCACAAAGCATTCTTTAGCTATGTTCACAACCTCAAAGGCAATACACAATTGTGTGCAGAGCTCATTGCAAATGGAGTCACCTATACTGAGCCAGAAGATATAGCAAACCTCCTGGCTGACAAATTCAGCTCCAACTTTACTCCTCTCTCCCCATCACCCGCCCCTCACGAAATATCATCAACTATAACTCCCTGTACTATCAACTAGGGAACAGGTCCTTAATGCTCTCTCTAAGAACAAGAACACTGCATCAGTGGGCCCAGACAATATCCCAGGATGCCTTCTCAATACCATGAAACATGACCTGTCAGGGCCTCTGGAATTGCTATTTAACTGTAGCCTCCAAACAGGCTTCATGCCTCATGAATGGAGAAAGGCAACAGTCATCCCTCTGCACAAAGGTGGGCTAACTACAGACCATGGAAACTACAGACCCATAACTCTCACTTGTCTTATATGTAAAGCCATGGAAAGAATTATCATGGAGATGATCAATAGGTATATAGTAAATGTAAAAATAAAGACCACTGGCTCAACGTCCACACACTTTAATGGTAAAACGGCAAAGCTTTCGAGTCACAGGTTCTTCTTCAATGCATAATTAAATGTTTACTTTTGCTTCTGAATATTAAACTGTGTGGACATTGAGCTAGTGGTCTTTATTTTTACTTTTGGTTGTGGAACTTTGGACCCGAGCACTCTTAAGCTGAAGAAGAAAAGTTTTTTATTGTATGAGATAATAGTAAACCTCCAGACACTGGATCCAACCCAGTTTGGTTTTGTCAAGGACAGATCATGTCTACTCAACCTGGTGGACTTCTTTGAGAAGGTCACCAAAGCAATGGATGAGGGAAAAATTGTTCACACGGCCTACCTTGACTTGGCTAAGGCATTTGACACAATACTCCCTTGGGCACTATTGACAAACTCAAGAGGTTTGGTACAAACCCGTAAGTCACCCAGTGGATAGCCAACTGGCTCAAAGACATGACCCAGGAAGTTATAAATAGGGAGTCCACCTCTACAAAGAGGCCAGTAATGAGTGGAGTCCCTCAGAGATCAGTCCTTGGACCACGTTTTTGGAATTTACTTCTCAGAAGTCAAGGCCAATGTCAGTGATCTTTGGCTGACTAAATTTGCAGATGATTGCAAATTAGGAGCTGTCATTGAATCTCACACTGACACAACTGTTCTCCAGGAGGGGAAGACACAAACAACTGGTGTTAGAGCAATGGACTAAAACTAAATGACAAGAAATGCGTAATATTGACAACACACCCTTAGAGTTGACCTAGTAGTCAGGGAGTTAGGGACACACACAGATAGTAATCTAGCCTTTGATCATCACATGTCTACAGTGGTGAGGAAATAATTCTATGTTATGCAACTTTTAAACAAAGGTATGGCATCTAAGTCCAAAAAAGTCACTGTTCCACTGCATTTGCATTCATCAGACATATCATTGAGTGCAATGTCCCCTTTGGTATGTACCTAACCAGGCATACCCAACAACTGCAACATCTACAGAAGTTCCGCACTAAAAGAATACAGGGCGTAAAAGTAATAAGTCCTATGCTGACTGCCTCAAGGTCCTATCACTGTATTCCGTCTCCTACAGGCTTTTGAGTTTAGTTTTATATAAAGCTCAAACAGAGGAGAAGTTGTGGATATCAATTAAAGAGTTGAAGGAATTTTTCTGAGAGGGAAAGAGGTTAAAGGTTAAGTAGGTTAAGATGTTTCTCTCATAAAAAAAGGTGGTTTATGATTACCTGCTTTGAATGGATACTTTAGAGCAACACAGTTAAGGCTCACACATACAACACAATCAAAGGTTATACATCAAAGTGGAAAGGAATGATGAAACACGTGGAGGAATTCATGAACTAAGAAGACAGTAGGATACTGGATGCAGGTCCTTAAGGAGAATAATATCAGTCATGTAGAACATTATATTCATAAAGCAGAAAAAAGTATTCCGAGAGCTAAAACAACACAGGTTGGTAAAAGGAAACTTTACCAATAGTGATGACTGCAAGTAGGGGTAAAGAAAGTAGATAATATTGCCAACGGAATTTTCTGGAAGAAATTAGCAAAGTGTCAATATACACTGCAAAGCAAATAACTAGAGAGGAAAATGGTAACAAAATGGGATGAGGCTAAGCAGAGGTTTGAGACCGTCTTTCTCACCAGGGACTGATAACAGGTATAGGCAACAGACAGGGATAGAGGAATGTTAAGTGAAAAAAAGAGCAACTTTGGTGTAGATCTTAGAAGAGTCTAGAACAGAAGCTGTGGTTAAAAATGGAAAATTAGTACAGTGTATAAAACTTTGCATGATAACAGCAAAAAACAATTTGTGGAAGTCAGAAAAGACTGGAAAAAAAGTGGAATTGCAGTAAAGAAACGATGGAAGAACATTTGGATATCTCCAAGTATGCAACAAAGTCCAAAAGGTTTACCATTTTTGCATGGAAGTGTTTACATACATATCTTTATACCCCAAGCAGACTTCAGTGACTTTGTTTCCCTTACGTAGAAAGCAAATGCTGGCTGTGTGATGGTTAAGACAGAGGTAACTGGGAATTGTTTTTTTTTTTCTGAAATGTAATGAGATGGCAGATTTTAAAAATTCCCTACAAAGTACTGTACATGAGATGAAATAACTGAAGGTGACATCTTTAGAAAACGGGAGGAACAACTCACATAAATAAATGGAATTTGTGGGAACAACACATGCAAATAAATATTCAGGAGGAGTGAGGATTAAGGTAAGAACTTAGCAATTGATGTAATGTTGGGAGTGAATAAAAATTGTTAAAAGAAAATATGTAAACTGCATGAAAATGAAGGAAATGTTGTTATGGTTTGTTTTGTTTTCTAAGACCGTACTTGTACTCCTGTCATGTCTTATTTGTGACTATTTAACAATGATGTATTACATACAACAGACAGAGGTGCCACAGTACAGTACTTAAAGATACCAGGAATTGCGCCCATGTTCCCACAAAGTCAGCACCTGTTTCACCTGTGTCCCTGCTGGACAGGAGAAACAGATGCTGACTTTGTGGGAATATGGGCAAAATTCTTGGCTAGGCTTATAAGGGCCTCCGGGCCATTAGCCTAGTATCATCCTATGAATCTATAAGAACAGGCTCAGATTCCATAGTATACAATGCAGCGCGGAGAAAGAAAAAACACAGAAGCAATGCAGCAAGGTGTACTAATTCACAGCCTGGAGATAACCAATCAGCCACAGCTGAGATATGTACAGCAAGGCATGACAATTAGCAATGCTAAATCCAAAATCACTGACAGACAGAAACTGTTGTAGATTGCTGCCACATGCAAACAGCTAAGCACTGGAGTGTAACAATCCAAATAACAGGCATTAGGAGGAATAAGACAGTTGCTACTGTGGTATGCAGTCTGGTAGTGTGTTGTGTAGTTGGCAAACCTGCTGCATTAAGCACAGCACTACTTATACTCTACGGGACTGTTTATCAAGAAATACCTGGTAGCAGCATTGAAGACAAGTTTGTCACATCACAGCACAACACAATAGATCAGTTTAAAGCAGACCACAACAGCACAAAAGCCAATTAATATTAACACTACTATGTAATCAATAGCCATTCAGGCTCAAAAACAGTAACAGTAGCAGTAGCCCTTCTTTCACAGTGGAAGGAGGGGGAACCAGCTAGACCAATTTAAAATGCAGAACTACCACTACACAAACAAAACTTTTAAATCAGCATTAGCACCCTTTAACATATAAAACAATGAAAAAGTTAACTTCATAGATAATATGGGACTGTTGTTAAGAGTCAAATCCAATAACCGAGTTCAAGGCAGTTTTTGAAGTCATAGCCCAACAGAAAAAGTACAGTTGTGTACACGTACCATAAATGTAGATGTTAGAGTGTATTCACTGTTGCAGTCATTACATTTGGGTTATCTGCTTGCAGTAGCCCTCAGTCGGCCTGATTAACAAAGTCGTGGGTCCTGCGTCGGTTGCTGTCCCTTCTTCCATGACGTCAGGTTGTCAGGGGTAAAAAACATGCAGCCGACGCCATTACATCAGTTTTTCTTGCCCCAGAAGTCAGGTGACCCCCTAATGGGAAGCAATTAAATCTATAATACAAGGATATACTTCCAACAAAAAAGCAAATACACCAAAAAGCTTTTGAGCATAGTAAGTGAGAGTAGAGTTACAGCCAAAGAAGAAGAAAGGGGGCTGGAGGGAGGGTAACCAGGACTGCAACAGTGAATACACTCAAACATCTACATTTATGATAAGTGTACACAACTGTACTATGTTCTTCATGTTTCACTGTTGGCAGTCATTACATTTGGGTAGCTTCCCAAAGCTAAGGTTGGGAGGAGGAATTTAAATAGAATTAGGACCATCTGTAAGGCCCTGCAAGACTGCAGTGGCAAAACCAGCCCAGGATTTATAGAAAATTGGCAAATTATAATGCTTGGTGAAAGTATGTACAGCGCTCCAGGTAGCAGCTTCTAGGATTTCCCTTGTAGGGACGCCCCTGAGAAAGGCTGTAGAGGCAGATGCAGCCCTGGCTGAATGGGGTCTGATGCCCTGTGGGATAGGTTTTCCATGGTGCTTATAGCAGAAATGAATGCAGTGGCCTATCCATTTTGAAATGGTTTGCTTTGAAATAGCTTTCCCCTCTGTCTCTGCAGCAAATGCCACCAGCAGTTGTTCAGATTTTCTTTGAGGTTTAGTCCTGTCCAAGTAGAATCTAAGTTGTCCGTGCACATCTATGGAGTGCAGTATCCGTTTCCCTTTGTTCTGTGGGTTAGGAAAAAAGGTAGTAAATGAATGGACTGATTAAGAGCCACACTGGATACCACCTTGGGCATGAAGGAGGGATTGGTTCTGAGGTACACCCTGTCCGCATGAAAGATGATGAAAGGCTCCACTGCCATAAGGGCCTGTAACTCAGATACCCTTCTTGCAGAAGTGATTGCTAAAAGGAAAGCTGTTTTCCAGAAAAGGAATTTTAAATCTGCAGTAGCAGCTGGCTAGAAAGGAGGAAGAGTGAGTTTCTCCAAGACAAAGTTAAGGTCCCAGACTGGAGTTGGAGCTCTCCTCTGTGGCCTTAAACTTTTGGCCCCCCCTGAGGAACTGCTTGAGCAGTGGGTGAAAGAAGAAGGGAGGCTCTGTGCTATAATGAGCTGAAATGGCTGCAGCATGAATTTTGAGGGAGGAAAAGGACAAGTCCTTATGAAGCATCTCAGTCAAATACTGTAGAATCTGAGGTAAATTGGGCACTGCTGTGCTCATCCCTTGAGATTGGTTCCAAGTACAAAATCTTTTCCATTTTGCAGCAAAAGATTTTCTAGTACTAGGCCTCTTAGCCTCTAAAATGATATCCATCATTGATTTACTGAGGGGTGTTAAAGGAGAGATTAGGTAATTAGCCAGGCTGATAGGTTCAGGGTTTGCAGCTGAGGGTGCAGAATCTGGTTCTCCTGCTGAGACAGCAGGGAAGGAGTCTGAGGCAGGTGCCATGGGGCCAAGCGTGACACAATGCGCAGGAGGGGGTACCAGTGTTGGCGTGGCCAGTCTGATGCAATTAAAATCATCCTTGGCTTGTCCTGTTTGATCTTTAGTAGTACCTTGAAGAGTAGAGGCAGAGGAGGAAAGGAATAAACTGATAGGTTTTTCCAGCTCAAGGATAGAGCATCCACTTTCCAAGCTAGTTTGTGGGGAATCCTTGTGCAAAAATTGTCCAATTGATGGTTCTGGGGGGAGGCAAACAGGTCTACATCTGGGCTCCCCCATTTGCTTGTCAACATGTTGAAAATCCTTGGTTCCAGTTTCCACTCATGTTGGTCCATGAGGTTTCTGCTTAGTCCATCTGCCAGTGTATTTAGTTTTCCTGGCAGGAATTGAGCTTGTAGATTCACTTGGTAGCTCAAGGCTGTGTTCCACAATGCCATGGCTAGTCTGCAGAGGTGGTAAGAGTGTGTAAACCCCTGCCTGTTTATGTACCACAAAATTGTGGTGTTGTCCGTCTTTACCATTAGTTGTCCTGGAAGAATGTGGTCCTTGAAGGCTGTCAGAGCATTCTGTACAGCTAACATTTCCTTTTGATTTATGTGTAGGTGCATTTGACTTGGGTTCCATTTGCCCTGAATGCACTTCCTTGCCAGGTGAGCCCCCCCCCATGCATAGTCTGATGCATCTGTTAAGGTTTGGGTGGCAGGGGGTAGTGTGAATGGTAGTCCCTTGTTTTGGTGGCAGACCTCTGCCCACCAAAGGAACTCTAGGCATAGACAAGGTATGATAGGAATCATAGCTTCTAGATCCTGTGAATGTTGACACCATAGGCTTTTGAGATTCCACTGCAGTTTCCTGATATGCATCCTTGCATATCGAATTAGAAGAATGCAGGAGGCCATGAACCCCAAGGCCTGCAGTATTTGCCTTGCAGATAACTGGGTTTTTGTGGCCACTTGTTTAAAGTAGGTTGTCAAATGAGTCCGTTTCTCTGGCGTGAGGAAAGTTATCTGGGAAGTTGTATTCAAGCTTGCTCCCAGGAATATAATTTGTTGACAGGGTACCAGGTGTGATTTCTTTTCATTTATGGTGTACCCTTTGAACAAAGGCCAGATGATTCAAAAGTATGTCCTGGCTTTCTGCCTGAATTAGACAATTGTCCAGGTATGGATATATTTGAATATTTCTTTGCCTGCAGAATGCAATGACTGGAGCTAGGTACTTTGTGAATACCCTGGGTGCAGTAGATAAGCCAAAGGGCAGTGCAGAGAACTGATAGTGCATGTCGCCTACTATGAAACACAGGTATCTTCTGTAAGACTCCCTGATAGGGATGTGTAGGTATGCTTCTTTTAAGTCTAGTGTTGCCAAACATTCATCTTTGCCTAGCATAGGAAGCAGCTGGTGAAGAGTCAGCATCTTGAATTTTGGAATCACCAGGAAGGTATTTACAGTAGAAAGGCCAGGATAGGATGCCATCTATTGCCTTTTCTGGGTACCAGAAAAATTCTCGAATAGAAACCTTGTCCCTTTTCTTCTTCTGATACCAAGTGAATAGCCCCTATGCTTAAGAGAGAGAGTACTTGATTTTGGGCCTCTGCCCACTGACTTGGGGGTAGATCTGGCCACCTGCTTGGTGTTGGCAAGGTGTGGAAGTGAAATCTGTATCCTTGGGACACTATTTAAAATCCATTTGTCCTGGATAATGAGTTCCCAGTTTTTGGCCTGCAGATAAATCTTTCCGCCTAAAGGAGCATTCAGTTGGGAAGTGCTTGGAAGTTTTAAAAGCAAGTAATTGAGACAGTTTTCCATAGGGGGGGGGTCTTACTACTCCCTGATTTGGGTGCGGAAATCCCCCACTGCTTAGTCTTGTGTGCCCCCTGGGACTGAAACCTGGGTTTTCTGCTGTGTCTGGGTTTGACTTGAGAAGACCTGGAAGGGGCTGGAAAGGACCAATTCTTAGAGGGCCAGTGCCTACTAAATCTAGGAGGCTGAACTTGTAAGAAATCTTTAACAGTTTGTATAGATTTAGCTTTATCTTCGATCTTTTTAAGAACTTCCTCAGCCTTGTTGCCAAACAGGCGGTCCTGATTTAAGGGAGCATCCAACAATTTAGCTTTAACATGATCATCAAAGACTGCTCCTTAAGCCAAACATGCCTTCTGAGCACAAATCCAGTAACAGCAGCCCTGCAAGAGGCCTCTAATGAATCAAATCCACACTGCAAAGCATGTTTTCCAACCTGTTCAGCAGAATGCATTAAATCCTGTAATTCTTTATTTTCCGCACAGTCAGGAATCAACATCATTTTCTGTTTAAGCAATCCAGTAACATGTTGCTGATACTTTAACATATGAAACTGGCAGTTTAAAGCCCTAATAGCCAAGGTTACAGAAGTGTAAACCTCCTTACCCCATCTATCCAGCACCCTGGAGTCTCTATCAGAAGGGGTAGGATTTTTAGCAGTAGAAGCCTTAATGCCCTTGGGTCCCTGTGAAATAGTCTCTGGATCCACAACTGGATTTTTAAAAAGGAACTTGTGTGAATCAGGAACCCTGTAATATCTGTCAGGTTTTCTGGGAGCAGGAGGCAAAGAATCAGGAGCCAAACTAGATTCCGAAAAAGCATCATCAACAATGTCTAATACAGGAGGAATAGCTAAAGGCCTATGCTGAGGCAGGAGTAAGAAATCCCTAAGCCTCTTTTTTGAATCAAAAAAATCCTGGCTTTCCTAGTGGAAATGCTCCCTTAGAGTATGTAAGGTTTCACCAAAAGAAAAATCCTCTGGAGGGAAAGCAGAGGGAATAGAGTCCTCTGCATCAGAATCCTCATAAGTAGATAAGGGCAAATCCAGATCATCAGAAGAATCAGAAAAATCAGAATCCTGGTCAGAAGATTCATAAACAACTTCAGTCCTAGGTCTCTTAGAAGGGGGAGGTTGGCTTCCCCTGATTAGAGTTATAAGATCTTCAGCCATTCTTATCATGCAGCCTGGGTGTCAGTTTCTTAGGCATGGTTCGAGATTTAGGCCTAAAGGAAGGAGGAGCCATCTGTTTAATATGCAAGTCTGTAGGCCTGAATACACCCTCAGAAGCCAGTGCCTGCACAGTGGCTCCGGACCCTTCCAAGGTAGAGACATCCGCGGGTTCCACAGATGAAGCATCTCACGGCATACCAGACTCCAAATGGGTCTCAGTAGAGGCCTGCGAATCAGAAGTAGCGGGGTATCAGGGGCTGCGAAAGCACCTCACTGAGTACTGGGGAACTGGTGACTGGCTTAGGAGAAGCGTCGTCGGCAGTTTTGGACCTCGGCAGCCTGTGTGTCTTTAACTTTGCATTTTTTTTAAATCCCAGTAGTCGGATGGCTAACCGATGACATTTCTGGATAATTAAACGGAGAACCGAAATATTTAGAGGCAAAAATATACCGACGACGGACAGTGTGCTGATTAAATAAAGCACAAAACCGACAGCAAGTTACGTCGTGGTCAGGGCCTAGGCAAGGAATACAGTACGAATGAAAATCTTTATGAGGTATTTGCTTTCCACAAGTAATGCAATTATTAACTTTTACTGACATCAGTAAGGAGCAAGAAAAAATTTCCCCAACAGGGTACTTAGCTTTAGTTGAAGACTTTGGTTCTGAAACTCGAAAATGAAAATTTCAGGAGTCTGACGACCGGCACTTGCGAACTGCTTCTGCTTTGGGCACTGCACGGCAAGAAAGACTGATGTAATGGCATTGGCTGCATGTTTTATACCCCTGACGTCATGGAAGAAGGGACAGCAACCGACACAGGACCCAAGACTTTGCTAATCAGGCCGACTGAGGGCTACTGCAAGCAGATAACCCAAATGTAATGACTGCAACATTGAAACATGAAGAACATCAGTTAACTTGTATGAAGTTAAGATGGAACAAGCTGATGAAACCATTTTGTTTTCAATGGCGGCTTCCCTCCCAAACACACACACACACACACACACACACACACACACACACACATTGTCAAGTCTTTCAAAACACATTATGAAGGAAAACAAATGAGTGAAAGTCTTGTTGTCTTGGCGTGTCCCATTTAACAGTTTTCATTAAATCAATCATACTTCAATGAATCAATCATAATTAATTTACTACAACTCAAGACATCTCATTTGTAATAGTAGAGATGTGAATTTGTGATGGACACTAATCAAAGTGTAGTGCTTAGAGTACAAACCTGGATATCTCTTGCTCGTTCATAGGACTGGTAGGCAATTTTCTCCTCCATGCTGGCAAGCTCTTGTTTCAGGTTCAGAATCTCATTCTGATGCAGTTCTGTCAGGTCATTCAACTGTTCTTCCAGTCTTTCACACCTAGCAAAGCAGACAGATCCAGACTTAGAAAGAGAATAAACAATATGAAATACTCGCACTACTTTGGTTGGTGCCATCTTACTTTCCATGACACCAACCATTGCCCATCCTGTCATCAACTCATTCTCTCAACCCTCACTGACCTGTTCTATACCAACAGTAATACATCATAGCTGCATCCCACAATTCAAAAGCACAAGAAAATGAGGCAACCAAAGAGAGTTAACAAAATTTGAGAGAGGTTAGCACTTATGGACACTATATATTTTGGTATGGGCCTACTCTCCAGGAGTGCAAACACAGTGACATTACTGGGAGATAGTTGCATGGTACCCATATATCCCTCACTCTCAGGACATTCACCCACACTCAAGGTAACCTTTGAAGACTATCAAGTTACGCGTCCACTATCAATACGGTTTTGGACTGCAAACTTCATGCCCAGTACTGGAAAAGGGGAGCAGACTGTTCATTTTTACCAATACCTGTTCAGTAGTTCATGTGTACTAAGAATAATTCGAAAGATATGAGCAGAAATGGGCAACATACCTGTTGGAAAACTAACTTGTCAATTACTAGCACAAATCCCTCTTGGGAGGGACTTTAATGACTCAATTAGCTTTTCAGTTTCTAGCATTCAAAAGAACTGTAGCTTGGGACGTACTCCACTGGTGATGGTTTTCCTGTTATTAGAAGTAAAAGGTGAAAAGCCAGTGACAAAAAGATGTAAGCAGGGCATGTATGGTGCTTAAAGATTTAAGAAAAAGACGTGATGTAGAAATTTGGATATGACTAGAGCAATTCCCTGGAGATAGAGAGATGCAGATGTAACAATGTGGGAATGTACTTATTTATTATCAAGGCATGCCACAAAATCATGAATATTTACTTGGAACTGCTTGCACAAATACTTTCCACTCCACAACGATTAAGGATAATTGTGAATGTACAGTCTGACTACTGGTGATGTGAAAGAAGGTATTAGAAGACATGGGACCATATCACTTGGCCTTATACAAGTTTATCCATTTTAAGGAAGAATTAGAAAGATTAGTGATAGCAGCAATGCACTAAGAGCTAAAGCTTTCAAAAATGTTACCACCTCATGCAATCCATTATCTCTCCCCCCTCTTAAATACCAGGATAGCTAAAAGCTTCAAAATACATACATGTTTTCTTGATGTGATGCATTCTTTTTATAATCTAATGAAATGGTTAATTCAATAGAGGTTCATAGCAGGTTAATAGGCTAATGACCTAGCCTTGTAAAAAAACAAGTGTACCATAGTTAGGTGGTCATTGTTAGCAGCACGTACATATGATCACCACCAACTGACCTTGTCCATGAGGGACGTGGGTGCCATCCCCGGGGTGAATTTATGGTTACCCATCCAATTGTCAAGGCTGATCATAAATAAGGTTATTGAAGAGCTCTCTTTCATTTGAAGTGGGAGCTTATTTCAGAGGAGTGGCAGTCTCTGGGAGATGTATCTGACTCTCCCACATGTTCTGTTAATGTCACAGGCTAGGTTAAGATCTGTGGAGCAAGTGACTTTTGTCCCATTGGATTTGCAGATGTGCAGCATTTCCATTAGGGCAGGGTCTGAGACTGCTCTATAGGCCAGGCACAGGTCACCTCTCAGCAGCCTGTATGATAAAGAGTATAGTGATAGGGCTTTCAGTCTTTCCATGTAGGTCATGTTTTGCAGGCCCTGGATTCTCCTGGTTAGAAAACTCTGTGGTCTCTCCAGTTGTGTAGATGTCTGTGAGGTACATACAAAAGGGAGAATTGTACTCAATTAGTGATCTCATAAGGGTTGAGTACAGTGGAGTTATAAGCTCTTAGGTCTTGGATGCGATGCCCTTGTTTATGAGATGCGCAATATAACAGGCTTTCCTTATCACTAAGGACACATGGTGATTGAAGTTCAGATTGCTATCAACCTGTGTTTCCAAGTCTCATACCACTGGGTTTGAACTTAGAGGGGTGCTATCTATACTGTAATTAGCAGGGGCTACTTCTTTGTCAAAGGGGATAATTAGACTTTTTTTGCATTCAATTTTAGTCCATGGCTTTGGCACCAATCATTTGTCTGTGTTGGTCCCTTTTGTAATATATTAACACTGTTGGGGGACTCTACGACTGCGTTCAGTTTACAGTAATCTGCAAACTTGGTAAGCCGCAGGCCATCTACTTTTGCCTGGACATCAGAGAAACAGATTCCAAACAGATGAAAGCCCAGTACGGATCCGTGTGGTACACCACTGGTAACTAGTCTACTCGTGGATATGGACTCCCCAACTTTGACACTGTGGGTTCTATCGGTGAGGAAGTTGGCAACCTATCTACTGATGTATGGGTTAATCCCCAGCTGGGAGAGTTTATCAATGATCCCCGAGTGGGGAACTGTGTCAAACACCTTGGCTAAAATCAATACAGGCCAGCATGTACTGCTTCTCCTCATCCGGTGCTTTGGTGGCATTCTCAAAAAAGTCCACCATGTTT
This sequence comes from Protopterus annectens, assembly GCF_019279795.1. Taxonomy (NCBI): domain Eukaryota; kingdom Metazoa; phylum Chordata; order Ceratodontiformes; family Protopteridae; genus Protopterus; species Protopterus annectens. Next base: position 179,311,970 of record NC_056740.1, on the reverse strand, counting down.
AATAAGCAAGATCTATCCTTGACAAAACCAAACTGTGTTGGGTCAAGAGTTTGAAGGTCACCTATGTCCTGGTTGATAAGGTCCATGATTCTTTCCATGGCCTTGCAGATAAGGCTGGCCAGACTAATGGGTCTATAGTTCCCATGGTCAGTTGATGGACCCCCTTTGTGCAATGGAATTACTGCTGTTCTCCACTCTGCTGACACAAAGCCAGTGCTCAGGCTATGGTTATAGAGAAAGTTATTCCGCTAGGTCTCGTTTTAGATTGTTTAGTAAGCAGCCTGTGATGTTGTCTGGTCCCATAGGGGCTGAAGTTTTGGCCTTGGAGAGTGCTTGGACGACCAGTTCTTTGGAGATACTAGGTATAGGACTGGTGTCAGGAATGCTATGGGGTGTGACTGGTGGGGCCAGGGGGGTAAAGTTATCAAATCTGTCAGCTAGCAGGTTGGCAATTTCTTCATGTTCAGTATGAGTGGTGCCATCCACTATAAGTTCGGCACACAGCTGGGCATTCCCTTTTAGGTTCCATATGTAGCTATAGAATGCCTTATGACCGTCTTTAGCTATGGGCGTTAGTTTAGTCTCATAACTAGCTTTAGTGGACTTAAAAAGGTTTCTGACTTGCTTAAGCTGTGGTGGGTAATCTTCCTCTGCTGAGTAACTTCCCTCTTGTTCGTAGATATCAGTTTCTTTCTTTTGTTATATAATGTATTTATACTTGCAATCCACTATGGTGCCTTGTTTTTTCAATAGGACCTAGTTTTAGTCCTGACAAGTATAGCCGAGTCAATACATTTGTTTAAGTGGCTATACAGGGCATTTTTGTACTCCTCTGCATAGGAGTCATTGTTGGCTGTGTTAGCAGGGTCTTTGAAGCCTTTTATACCATCACTTAGGAAGGTTATAGTTTGCTTTGGAGAAATGTTTCAGATTTTTGCTCCTGTAGGGATGTCAGGTCTGATCATTACTTCAAACAAGACAGATTTATGGTTTGACTTAACCAGGGAGGGTAAAACAACTGGGGTAGTGCAGTGCCCCCCCCCCCCATGTTGGCGAGTACTAAGTCTAGGACATTTAAGCCCCTTGTGGGGGTGCAGATTAACTGTTCCAGGACATTTGAATTAAAGTCCAGGAACCTCAGAGAAGTCATGTTTGTGTTCATGTAAGTCACCCAATCGACAGATGGGTAGTTACAATATCCCATGACCAAGGTGTTAGGCTGTATATTGCGTGACTCTAGGGAACCTGTAGCTAGCTATGATACTGATATTATACTTATAAGTTATTTGGACCTGGAGTAGCTCAAAAAGAGTCTCACTTTTTCACTAGTCTTGAGATGTACTTGGATTTAACGAAGATGGACACACATCCACCTTTGGTTCTTTCAAATTCGCTCTCGGGTCTGAATATGTGAAAGCATTATAGCCCTGTACAGCCAGGGTGCTCTCTCTGGCCTTGAACCAAATCTCCGTGACTACACAGACATTAGCATCTTCCAAGGCAATGACTACTTCCAGGGACTGCAGTTTACTGTTTAGGCTCCTAGCATTAAGCAGCATGATCTTGAGTTTGTCTTTGTCTCTAATGGATTTTTTTTACAGCAGAAGTATTGTTGTTTTGATAAAACCTAAAAAAGGCACCATGGGGTGGTAAACGTCTTTGCTAGTATCCGAAAGCCTTGAAGAAACAGATGAAGGCCATCTCCGGCAACGCATTGTGCTCTGTCGACCATATCTTCCAAGGTTGACCGATGCTGGATCCCGCTGGAGTGACACCAGAAGCTAAACCAATTGTTGAAATCAATCATTTTTTGTCTGTATTCTGGTATCATCCTAGGTGAAGGTGGAATGCAGCTTAAGGCTAGGGACATACCTGCCTGGGACACAGTCTGAGAGAGTTCAAGCATGTCTCTCTTCATATAGCCCAGAGAGGTACAGCTCAAGCCATTCATTCCAACTTGTACTACAACAGAGTCATAACGGTGATTGTTGCTGAGTAACGAGTGCATGCATGACTTGATGGATCCTGGCACCTGACAGGTAACTGACCGTGACCTTCTCCTTGTCCAAATTGCTGAGGTGAACATCTGTGTGTCTCACTATTGAGTCGCCTATGACCCGAGCATTTGGTTTTGAGGTGTTTTTCCTTAGGGGCTTAACTGCTGAGACACTGATATTGTGTTATGTGTAGTGGTGGATTATGTTTGTGTGCCAGTATGTGTGGGCAGTTTGCACTTGGAGGTCTCTGGTCTTTTGGTAGGCTCTTGGTCAAGTACCTCCATGTATGTGGGTTTGTGCGTCTTGGCTTTCTCTTGTATAACAGGAGAGGTGTGTATGCTGAAAACCTGTTTGATGACTTGTTTATTGCTGTATGAGAGAACTGATTCAATTTTCATGGTATAGTTACATCTCTCACATACTGTATTTGTTTGCTTTAGGAGCAGGTGGTTGTCAGTATACATGAGGCAATTGCTACATTGCCTAAGGATGGACACAGCAATCAGGTTAGTTGAAGAAATGTTGGGAAACTGACTGTCCATAGAAGCAGGTAATTCCTAAGTACTAGTTTACGAGAGGGCAAGTTAGATCAGCTATTGCTCAGGGGCAAAAAAAAAGGGGACTTAGGGGCAAAAAAGGGGACTTATTCTATAGAAGATCAGGGATGAAAAGTTGGGCGACAGTGCTCAGCTGAGCTGCCTACAGTGCAGAAGTATGCAGGTGAGTTGCCTAAAGAGCAGCAGGGAAGCTTGGGAGGGTTTCACTAACTGGAGTCTACAGAAAAAAAAGTGATTCTAGGCATTTGTGTCTATACAAGGCACTGATAACCCCCACTGCACGGTATCCAGGTATGCACAAATGCAAAGCTTATATACAAGAGGAGTTAAACAGTTTTAATACAAATTAGCCAACAGAAAAGCCCAAAACTGAGCCATTTTTCCAGTAATCTCCAAATCAGATGGGTCCTGAGCTACATACACACTTCTGCCACAAGGGTACAGAGAGGCCCTCAATGTAAGATGGCTGGTTTTAGTGCTCAAGTGATATCAAGATTGCTACAATTTATTGCAACCACTGGATTATAATCCCAACATTTTCTAAACAATCAAATGATAGACTTGTCAAGATTTCATCTCCTTAAGTAGAAATAGATTTTGGGATTTTATGTCTTGCAACATAACTCTGTCAGAAATAGTAAGAATCAAAATTCAACTACTTATAATTTATATAGGTTCATAGGTGTGTACTAGGCTAATGGCCCTGGAGCCTTTACAAGCCTAGCCCATAGAAGTGCCTTGGCATCCTACCGCCCGTTAGTTCCCAGTGCATCTATCAAACAGAGCAACTGGAGTGATCCCTGGGGTGAACTTTCTATTTCCCATCCACTCATCAAGATTTCTCTTGAAGAGGGCCAGTGAGGTGCTCTGCTTGACATGTATGGGAAGTCTATTCCAGAGCACGGGCAGTCTCTGTGTTATGAATCTGTCCCTCCAGCATGTTCTGTTGATTGTAGTAATAAGGCTGAGGTCTCTGGAGCATGTGGTGTGGAGGGATTGGGATTTCTTTAGATGTAGCATTTTTAATAGAGCTGGGTCAGACATGGCTTTGTAAGTCATGCAGAGACTGCCTCTTAGTAGACAATATGAGAGAGGATAGCTGGAGTTTTTTGAGTCTGTCCATGTAGGACATGTGTTTAAGGTCTAGGGTCCTCTTCATGAGGTACTTTTGTAGCCTCTACAGCAGTTACAGGTGTCTAGTGAGGAACATGCCAAATGGGACATTATACTCGATGATTGGCCTAATGAGGGAAGAGTAGAGAGAGGTGATGACCTTTTTCTTCCTGGATGCAAAACCCCTGGTAAAGAGATGTGCCACATAGTACTTTCAACCATCACATTGCCACTATGGTCAGAAGAGGAGGTTGCTGGCAACCTGTGTCCCCAGATCTGTTATAATGCCTTCAGTGTTCATTGGGCTCCCATCGATGTGGTAATTAGTGGGAACTGAGCTTTTCCCAAAGGGGATACTGATGCATTTTTTGGCATTAAGCTTAAGGTCATGGTTTCAACACCCATCATTGGTCTCAGTGAGGTCTTTCTGTAGGATGTCTATCACTTGGGGAGTTAATAATGGCTCCCAGCTTGCATTAGTCTGCGAACTTGGTCAGCCAGAGTCCCTTCGTGTTGGCCTGGACTTCTGAGAAGTAGATTCCAAACAGGAGAGGACCCAGAACCGATCCCTGTGGGATTCTACTCGTGACTGATCGGCAGTCTGACTTGGAGTCCGCTACTTTCATGCTGTGGGCTCTATCTGTGATCCAGTTTGCAGCCCACCTAATGATATAGGGGTTGATGCCTAGTTTGGTGAGTTTATCAATAATTCCTCAGTGAGGGATGGTATCAAAGGCCTTGGCCAGATTGAGGTAGGCTGTATAAACTGCCTTATCCTCACCCACAGCTTGGTGACTGACTCAAAGAAGTCAACCAGGTTGAGCAGGCATGATCTACCTTTCAAAAACCAAATTGCGTAATAATAATCAATACAATTTTAAACATCATTAATTCTATACAATGAACAATATGCAACTAAAATTGATTTACTACAAAGATTTTTATCCACTTTATTACAAAACAAAGCTTTACCTAAAATGTATACATAAGCAAGAAGAATACATTTAACCATAACTATCTTACTTCAACAATATGTTCCACTTTTGATACTATGGAAAATAACCACATTAAGAATCCATACATGTCTCCTTAAAATACAACCCTGTCAAAAAATATTTTACACACTTTATCTTAAACAATGCACATCTTACTTTTGTTAAAAAAAAAGTTAAACATTTTTCACATTTTTCTTTCTATTCAAAAAACTGTGAGGAATGCACTTCAGGCAACACAGATATTCTTCATGGTTTTGGAAATACATATATCCCAAAAAACTGTAGACCATCTTAGTAACCGAGAGACAAAAAAATGACTCCTGAAGTAATGGCTATACCATGGCAATTAACAATTTTCCATATCCCATCCTTACCCAGACACAGAAATAACTTGTTTATTCGGACTAGCTGTTCCTCCTTACCCATCTATTCATTTCTCAAAATAAGTTTAACTTCATTTAAATCCTAGAATTGGGGTAATTTCATAAATATGTCTACCGAACATTTAACAGCATTCAAATTTTCAGCTAAGCACCATTTCAATATTAAAATAAACAAAACTGGCAAAAATCAATAAAAAGTTCTATCAAATTAAAATCATCATTAACGATTATACCCATTTAACCTATTTTTCATTAACTGTTTTGTGATCAACATGAGCTGCAATAAATTAAGCAAATGTTTTTCCAGTTACTATCTATTTTGCCCGTTTGATAAACTCGAGTTATAGACAACATTTGAATTTATTGTGTAACATTTTTAATAACTTAGTATTAAATATAGGAGAAATCTTACGTTTATTAACCCTGTTATTTTATATTTGCATGCAGTGTACATAGTTAATAAGGGAGAATTTAATGTAGTTTAGTTAGCTTGCAATAATTATATTTATGTTTGGCGCCATTTGATTTCTGTTATTGATTTTTGTGCAGTGCTGTTAATTTCTATAAAATCCGTCAAAAGTATATTTGCAAAAAATAAAAAGCTGTCAAAGATGTTAATGTTTTGGGGATATGAAAAAAGAACTGCTTACTAAATTAGAGGAAGCAGTGCTGTTTTTATTGTTAGTTGCAAAGACAACCATTAAAAGAGTCATGGAAACTATGGGGAATTCCAGCAACAAGAGATGTGATGTCACTTACAGATGAACTGGATAACAGGGAAAGTTACACTTCAAGGGACAAATATGTAGTAAGGTGGTTACCATAGAAAATGTGTAAGGACGCACTAAATAAACATTGAGAATTTTACTAATTTGTGAAGACTGACTAATTGGATTGAGTTATAATGAAGAATTACACAGAACTCAACACTTTTATTACTGACTACCCCCTTAAATAATCTAAAACTAAACAGAAGACTTGCATTAAAATTACTACGTAAAAGAATGTACCAGTGATTACTTATGGAGCCCCAAGTTGTTTATAAAGTTTAACTTTTTTTTAGAAGAAAAATAGGTGCAAATGTGTGCAAGTTGGACAGCGCAGTAGTAGCGTTGTTGCCTCACAGCAAGAGGTTCTCCAGTTCGATTCTTGGCTGGGCTGTCTTCTTTGTGGAGTCTGCATGTCCTCCCCACGTTCATGTGGGTTTCCTCCGAGTGCTCCGGTTTCCTCCCACGTTACAAAGACATGCATCTGGACTGTTTCTCCCCGGGCCTCTGCTGAAAATTGGCTTTGTTCCAAGTCGGACTTTCCCAGTAAGCAAACGTTAAATAAATAAATAGGTACCTGGTAGGATAAATACTTAACATCTATGTTCATATGTCAAAATGGGTTGATATAATTTCACTTGTTTGAAATATAAGTATAATAAAGACAATTTTTATTCCAATAAGTGTAGACAGAGCAGGGTGATGATGTCATTTTAATTCTTTTAGCTCCAGGAAAAAAAGACTTCCCTGTAAATTTTTCACTTATCTGTAAGTAGGTTCATAGCACAAATTTTTGTTAATATGTTGCACATACACATGGCCTAAGTATAAATCAGCAGCATTTAAAAGTTGGGATAAATGAGCAAAAGACAAAGAAAATTCCACTTAACAGGTTTGAAAACCATCATCTGCTGACATGAAACCTATACTGAATAGATCCTATATGAGAAGCCTCTTTGCTAATATTCCAGTTTAAATTATGGCAATTCCTACAATTGCCCCTCAAATATGGCATAGAAAAGCACTAATGTAATACGTAGTCAGAGTATATGTTAAGTTGATCTGCCCACACACTATCTTAGGAAGATCTGGAGGGCACCCTAGAAGAAATTATTATTTTTTCAATGAAACCGAGTTCTTAAGTGTTACTTAAATCTTTCACCAAATGGATACTGAGAGTATCACCAGGACATGAACAGGCAGTGCTTTGGTGGACAGTTTTGTTCTCAGTAAGAGAATTACACCAGTCATCCTAATGCAAATCAGTAACATAGTCTTGCAATTACCAAGACTGAGTATCTGGGAATTAGATACCAAAGGTACTCTACTTGGCCACATTTATCTCAAACACTTACTTACCTTCTGTGACATTTTTCCTTGCACATTTATTTCTCCCTTTCAAGCTATGAGTCTGTCTCACAATTTCAAGATCTATGCAATGCAGCTTTCTCAGAAGCTGATCTCAAAAAAACTATTCAGGTGATGGCTGTAACTGGACACACAAGATTAGAAACCATTGTGACAAACCAGAATACTTTACTATCAATTCTCCGCAATAAATGAACAAGCCTCCAGAAGGGGTCAGAACCAATTCCTATTCCTAGACAAGTTTGTTAGTTAAGGAAGCAGGGTCATTAATCTATCACCTGCACAAGTGGGGTGTATTTGTATCTTGCTTAAAGTGGATTCATACTGTGTGAAAACAGTTCAACTTCTGCAAAGTCCTGAGAAAAGCTTCACTCAGCACTGATTAGATGGTATGTTGGCCAGGGTCCCCAGAACTACTACTCCTCTTCTACAAAAAGCACCTAATTATGCACCACAAGTGAGACATGCAACAAAGGCTTTTAGTATTACCTGCTCTTGGAACTACAGACAACTAAACAGATTAGCTAGGCAAAAATGGACAAAACTGTAAGGGTAAGCTTACAACTTCAAAGAGATAAGACACCCAACTTTTATGAAGGTATTTTTGCATCCATTGTGCTAACCGGTGTGCTGCACAACACATCACAGAGGTAACATTTACTCAAAGAGGGAGATGACCAACTCTTAGAAGAGGCGTAACCATGCTAGAAAATCACAAAGTATGCTGGATGGGCATTGTGGACTACCTCAACACTTTTTGTGGATAAACATTCACTGCAAGTTTCATTCACAAAACACAAGTACTTTTATGCCCAATTCACCTACAAGAACTACAGTCAGAGGAAGTGCACAATACTACCAGGGTTGGTCGGGGGGGGGGGGTCAACATCAACATACACTATGGTTTACAAAAGCCATAATGTCCATAACAACATACATTTATTCATACACCATATCACATTCTCAACAGCGTACAGGTGATTTTTGTCTGCGGACTTTTTAAACACACTTCTGGTATAGTTTTACCAACTAATTAAAGTATACAAGCTCCCACGTGTTTCACTGAGCTCCTTTCATGATGGTAATGACATATGAATAAGAAAAGGAATCCATTTCACAAATGTGATGTAACCCAGTTGGAATTACTGGTTAACGTTGCTTTTAAACTGCTGTAAGATATTCCATGAGGACAAACACCAGTAACAGTGACAACAGGAGTCAGTGCATTCATCACCCAGCTTGTACAAACTTCTTAAACTCCATGCTATTACATCAGCACCGACTGTGATCCAGTATCTTATGTGACAAAAACCCATGGTTATACATTTCTCCAGCACTACCTCTGGCTTACTGGCACCAGTAATATTATAAATACTATTGTGTGTAGCAAATTCCATTTTGTATTTACAAGATCTTAGTAGTGTTAACCCCCTTTGGACACTATCATTTAAAAATAAATGGACACATCTCTCAAAATGCTATCCCCCCAGCACTTAATAAATATAAGTAACATTTCAGCTGTTCCCCTTAAAACTATTCAAAATATTGCTTTTAGATTAGCAATACTGCACCTGCTGTTAAAGGTATTCATCTAGACAGTTGTAGACATCTTAGGATCTTAAAAAAAATGTTGATATGATGCTCAGAAAAAATGTACTCAGTAGAGTATAAAAAAGAGTTTGGCTGGCTACACCATGGTGCATCTATAGTGAAATCCTGAGCATCTCTGTTATGCTAACTTTCACATATAAGGGTTAAGCCTAATTTCACGTTTCAAAGCCCCCCCCCAAAAGGCCTGCTTTGTTATGGAAATTTATGAATCCAGAAGTGATCAAGTTAGCCTCAAGCCGTTTTCTGCCACTATTGTTACTCTCACTAATACCAAAGATAACAAAGGTAGTATTTGGGAACAAATTCAGACACTGGAGAACAATGTACGACAGAGTGTTCCTAGGACTGACCATCTTACTCTCAAAGGAAAGGCTGTTGAATCTGTTCAAAATTGACACTAAAGATGTACACAATTTCAAGTTCTAACATGAGTATAATATATTTGCTTATGGAAAAAAAAGTGTATAAGCCCTGCAAAAAAATAACTAAGCAGGAAGACATACTACTGTGAAGTGAATACACCACAGCTGAGAGATTCTAGAAAGTACAGGTGTGTACACTTACCATAAATGTAGATGTTAGAGTGTATTCACTGTTGCAGTCATTACATTTGGGTTATCCTGCTGGCAGGTTGCCCTCAGTCGGCCTGAATTCCAAAGTCTTGGGTCCTGCATCGGTTGCTGTCGCCTCTTCCCTGACGTCAGGTCGTCAGGGTATAAAGATGCAGCCGACGCCATTTTATTCAGTTTTTCTTGCCCCAGATGTCAGGTACCCCCAAAAGGGTAGGCTAAAATTATGTAAGTAAAACACACATGCCCCAAAATAAGCTTTACCTTCATCTATAAGCAAATATGCCACCTAGGTTGTATAGATTAGAGAAGTAAAGATAAGTTCCAACAAAAATAAGGGGGATGGCGGGTGAGTAACCTGAACTGCAACAGTGAATACACTCTAACATCTACATTTATGGTAAGTGTACACAACTGTACTATGTTCTTTGTCTTTCACTGTTGCAGTGATTACATTTGGGTTGAGTCCCAAAGCTATGGTTGGGGGGCTGGAGCTAAACAGCATTAGGAGCGGCTATGAGGCCCTGCAGAACTGCAGTGGCAAAGCCTGCCCTGGATTTAGAGTAGAGAGGCAGATTGTAATGTTTTGTAAAGGTATGCACTGAACTCCAAGTAGCAGCCTCTAAAATGTCTTTGGTTGGTATTCCTCTGAGAAAAGCTGCAGAGGTGGCTGCAGCTCTGGTTGAATGTGGCCTAATGCCCTTAGGCACTGGTTTGCCATGCTGTGAGTAGCAGAATTGAATGCAGTGACCTATCCACTTTGAAATAGTCTGCTTGGAGATAGCCTTTCCTTGTGATGCTGTGGCATATGCCACTAGTAACTGTTCTGTCTTTCTGAAAACTTTAGTTTTGTCCAAGTAGAATCTAAGTTGTCTGTGTACGTCCAAAGAATGCAGAATTTTCTCTCCCTTGTTCTGTGGATTTGGATAAAAAGTTGGCAAATTAATTGTTTGGTTAAGGGCTACACTGGACACCACCTTAGGCATAAATGTAGGGTTTGTTCTCAGAGAGACCCTGTCTGGATAAAAAATGATAAAGGGTTCCACAGCCATGAGAGCCTGTAGTTCTGAAACTCGTCTTGCAGAAGTTATTGCTAAGAGCAGAGTTGTCTTCCAAGATGAGAACTTTATATCCGCAGTAGCAGCTGGCTCAAAAGGAGGTAAGGTGAGTTTTTCCAAGACATAATTGAGGTCCCATGCAGGTATTGACATTCTCCTTGGAGGCCTTAAGTTTTTGGCTTCTCTGAGGTACTGTCTTAATAAAGGATGAGAAAAGAGAGGTGGCTCTGTATTGTAATGAGCTGAAATGGCAGAGGCATGGAATTTAATTGATGAAAAAGATAGGCCTTTGTCCAGCATCTCAATTAAGTATTGCAAAATCTGAGGAATATTTGGGACAGCTGTATCAGTTCCTTGAGCTTGGTTCCAAGGGCAAAATCTCTTCCATTTCCCAGCATAGGATTTTCTAGTACTAGGCCTTCTGGCTTCTAAAATGACATCCATCACAGCTTTACTGAGAGGTGTTGTTTGTATGGCTAGATTTTCCGCCATGCTGCCAGGTTTAGAGTCCTGAGTTGGCTGTGCAGAATCGGATTGTTTTGCTGGGACAGTAGATGAATTGAGGTAAGGTCCAGGCTGGGCATTGGGACAAGTTCCTTAAGATCAGATACCAGTTCTGGTGTGGCCAGTCTGGGGCAATCAGAATCATTTTTGGTTTCTCCTGCCTGACCTTTAGGAGTACCTTGGGGAGGAGAGGCAGTGGAGGAAAGGCATATACTGATAGGTTTGTCCATTTGAAAGATAGGGCATCCCACTTTCCAAGCTTGTCTATGATAAGTCCTTGTACAGAATCTTTTTAGTTGATTGTTGTGAGGGGAGGCAAATAGATCTATGTCCGGGCGTCCCCATTTCTTTGTTATCATGCTGAAGACTTGTGGATCCAGGTGCCACTCGTGGGGATCCATGAGGTTTCTGCTTAGTTCGTCTGCCAGAGTATTTTCCTTTCCTGGCAGGAATTGTGCCTGCAGATGAACTTGGTAAGTCAATGCTGTGTCCCATAAAGCCATGGATTGTCTGCACAGGGGATAAGAATGAGTGCTCCCCTGCTTGTTTATGTACCACATGACTGTGATGTTGTCTGTCTTTATCAGTAGTTGTCCCGGATGAAGTAGGTCCTTGAAGGCTGTCAGGGCATTTTGAACAGCTAGCATCTCTTTTTGATTGATATGTAGATGCTTTTGGTTTGTGGACCAGGTGCCCTGAATGCCTCTTCCTGCCATGTGTGCCCCCCAGGCATAATCTGAAGCATCCGTCGTTAGGCTCTGCCTGGCTGGGGGTAGTGAGAATGGCTGTCCCTTGTTTTGGTGACAAGCCTTTGTCCACCATCAAAACTCCTGTTGCAGGCAGGGAATTAGAGTAATCATTGTTTCCAGACTGTGGCAATGTTGTGTCCAGACACTTTTTAGGTACCATTGAATTTTCCTCATATGCAGTCTTGCATATGGAATTAGTAAGATGCAGGATGCCATGAAGCCCAAAGCCTGCAGAATTTTTCTTGCAGATAACTGGGCCTTTGTTGCCATTTCCTTGAAATAGATAGTCAGTTGCCTTTGTTTGTCTGGAGTGAGATAAGCCATCTGGGCAGTTGTATTTAAGCTTGCACCCTGGAATATTATCTCTTGAGAGGGTACTAGTTTTGATTTCTTTTTGTTGACTGTGTACCCCAGGCATGTTAAAAATCTTATCACAAACGTCAGATGCTGTAATAGAATGTCCTTGTTCTCTGCTTGTATGAGGCAGTCGTCCAAGTAAGGATATATTTGTATTCCTCTTTGTCTGCAGTAAGCAATTACTGGTGCCAGGCACTTTGTGAAGACCCTGGGTGCAGTAGATAAGCCAAAGGGCAGTGCAGAGAATTGGTAATGCTTTGAGCCAGCCTTGAATCTGAGGTATCTTCTGCATGATTTTCTGATTAGGTCAAAAGTCACAAGCCAAGCCTTGCTGCTCAGCATGGGCAGAAGCTGCTGTAAGGTCAACATCTTGAATTTTGGTATATCCAGGAAAGTGTTTAGAATGGATAGGTCCAGTATTGGTCTCCATGTCTTGTCCTTTCTGGGTACCAAGAACAGTCTTGAGTAAAATCCTTGTCCCTGTTCTTGCTGTGGCACTTGTTGAATGGCCCTCATGTCCATGAGAGCTGCAACTTGTTTTTCAGCCTCTGCCCATTGATTGTTTTGGCAGGTCTGGCCAACCGTTTGCCCTTGGCAGGGTATGGAAATGAAACTTGTAGCCTTGTGACACTATGTCTAGAACCCATTTGTCCTGGGTTATAATGTGCCCATTTTGTGAAAAAAGTGCTAGTTTTCCCCATAAGGGTGCTGCCAAAAGATAAGTGCTTGGTGCAGGCAGGGGGAAGTCATTGGGACTGTTTCCTGTATGATTGTGCTTTGTCTTCTCCACCTTTGGAGGTAGAAGCACTTCACTGCTTAGACCTGTAGGATCCTTGCGGCTGTGATCTGCCTCTAGGGCATCTAGATCTGCCCCTTTGAGCTCTGTCTGAGACTGGAAAGGACCAATTCTTTGTAGGCCAGTGTCTGCTATATCTAGGTGGCTGTAACTGTAAGAAATCCTTGACCGTTTGCATAGATTTAGCTTTGTCCTCCATTTTCTTTAACACCTCTTCTGCCTTAACACCAAACAAGGTATCATGTTGTAATGGAGCATCTAATAATTTTGCTTTAACATGGTCAGGCATATTTTGTTCCTTTAACCAAGCATGCCTACTAATGACAGAACCCAGGAGGCCTCCAGAGAATCAAACCCACATTGCAAAGTATGCTTTCCAACTTGTTCAGCTGCATGCAATAAATCCTGCATTTCTTTGTTTTCTGCACAATCAGAATTTGCCATCATTTTCTGTTTAAGCAGTGTCATGATATATTGCTGATATTTGAGCATATGAAACTGGCAATTTAAGGCCCTTATAGCCAAAGTAGTAGACATGTAAATCTTTTTTCCCCATCTATCCAGTGCCCTTAGAATCCCTGTCAGAGGCCGTAGGGTTTTCTGCAGTAGAAGTCTTGACCCCTTTTGGACAATGAGAAATAGTTTCTGGGTCTACAGTAGGGTTTTTGAAAAGGGATTTATGAGAGTCAGGAACCTTGTAGTATCTGTCCGGCTTAACAGGAGCTGGAGGTAAAGAGTCAGGGGTCAGACTAGACTCCGAGAACACATCATCTACAATGTCCAACACAGGTGGAATAGCTAGAGGCCTGTGTTGAGGTAGTAAAAGGAAGTCTCTGAGCCTTTTCTTAGATTCTGAAAAATCTTGGCTCTCCCAGTAGAAGTGTTTCCTCATGGTATGCAAGGTTTCCCCAAAAGAGTAGTCCTCAGGAGGAGAAGCTGAAGGAATTGATTCTTCAGCATCAGAATCCTCATAGGGGGAAGAGAATATTCCTGATCAGAAGAGGAATCAGAAGAAATGGAAACCTGATCTGAAGATTCATAGTCTGTCTCTTGCCTAGGCCTCTTATCAGGAGGGGGATGGGAACCCTTGATCAAGGTAATTAAGTCTTCAGCCATTTTGAGCATCTGTTTTTTGAGCATGGAGGCCTGTCCTTGTGGCTGGTGAACTTGTTTCTTTGCCTTTAAAGGTGTTTTAGTCTTTGAAGTTGGTTTAATATATAATTGCTTAGGTCTGAATACACCCTCAGAAGCCGATGCCTGCTCAGCGGCTCCGGACCCATCTGAGGGAACAGTCTCCGAGGTTCCAATACCTTGAGTTTCCAGCAGCCTGTCTGACTCCACGTGGAAGCCGGTAGCGGCCTGCGACTAAAGTAGTGGGCATCAGGGGCTGCGAAAGCTCCTCAATGAGAACCGGCAAACCGGTGACTTGCTTAGGAGAAGCTTCGTCGTTGGTTTTAGACCTCGGTTGCCTGTCTTTTTCTTTTTCTTTGCGTTTTTTGTGAACTCCGGTAGTCGGATGGCTATCCGATGACATTGTATAATTAAATCTTCGCCCAAAATAGCTTAATGCAAAATCGTACCGACGCTTAATAGTGTGTTGGTTAAATCTAGCACAAAACCGAGAACTAGCAACATCGTGGTCAAGGCCTAGGCAAGGAATACAGTAAGAATGAAAGTCCTTATGAGGTATTTGCTTCCCACAAGAAATACAATTATTAACTTTTTCTGACATCGGTCTGGAGCAAGAAAAAAGTTTCTCCAACGGGGTACTTAGCTTTTAATGAAGACTTCGGATCTGAAATTCGAACACGAAAATCTCAGGAGTCGGCCAACTGGCACTTGCAAACTGCTTCTGCTTCGGGCACCGCATGGCAAGAAAGACTGAATAAAATGGCGTCGGCTGCATCTTTATACCCCTGACAACCTGATGTCAGGGAACAGGTGACAGCAACCGACGCAGGACCCAAGACTTTGGCATTCAGGCCGACTGAGGGCAACCTGCCAGCAGGATAACCCAAATGTAATGACTGCAACAGTGAAACACGAAGAACATCCTTGTGAATGCAACATCATCGACTACCCCGGTCATGGATAGCCGTATACATCTTTCACACATTTTTGTGACAAAAGAGTCACAAACAGTAAGTGCAAAGGGAATGTGTTCAGGGAGGAAGCATTTAGGTTGTTATATGCTAAACTCAGAGAGACCCAATTTGGTGAGACTTAACCCCCTGTTCACACATTACGGTGACCTTACAGAGTTTATGTTAGGATGATGACTGCACTTTGGGGAACTTGAGGGAGGTAGCCAGTGCTGCCATATAACAGTTTTACATATTTTGGTGAGGGGGTTAAACTCATTATATTACATTTTGTTGAGCTGACTTATAATAGCCTACCATGCTATTCTGGAATCAGGGACTTCACTGGCAAAGAAACTTTACTGGAGACCAAGCCTGCATAAAAATGTGACAGAAGCACAGATGTGAAGGTCTGCAAAGGCTTCCAATTCATGACAAAGGCATGAGGTCAAGGAACTTTGGCTAAGACCACTTCAAACAGATAAAGGACTGTATTACACATATTTTCTTCTTTTATGAAACACTCAACTTTCCATCCCTACACTCTTCCAATTTCTACCCTCCATACTGCTCCTCCATCAAAGCCACTCACATAATGGGGAAAAACATGCCTCCTCACTCAGATCTAAATATTCACCGCAGAGCTACTACTGACTGAACTACAGCAAACTTCCACAACCCCACCCACCATAATACAGGGCTTTCAGCTGGAACCCAACAAAATGCTCTTCCCCCCCGAAAAGAAGAGAGGATAACCAAATGTTGAGTTAATGGAACCACAGGGCAAGTTAGATTGAAATGAAGTGGAATAGTGGAGAGAAGTCCCGCCTCCAGAGATAGAGAAAGATCAGGTGACTTTTTTTGTTTGTCAAGAGGCCATCATCTGACTACAAAAACAAGTCTCTGTTTTAGATACTGGCTAGAAAAAAAAAAAAAAACAGTCCGGACACAGGCTCTTGCAACTGGAGCCATCTAAATGGCTATGTTGGAAAATCTAGTCCCATTAAAAAGAGGGAAAAATGACCAAACTACTACATAATACAATGCAACTCCCGAAGGTAAATCTATTAGAATAGATAAGTAATGGTCAGCTCTGTATATAGGTTAAAAATGACTACCATGCAAACAGCAGAGTACTGTCCCTATCTTGCCTGAAGGATAATATAAAAAAGGCTTGTGAGATTCCATGACCTTACTGACGTAACGGGTGAAGTAGTGGAAACTCGGTGCACTTCTGAAGTCTAAAACACAGCTTCTTCTTAAATGGCAGGTATATGAATTAACTGAAATAACTTTCACTGGGGAAAAAACATTAGTGTTTCTCAATGACATCCAGTCCTTATGGAAAATAAACAGGGCTTTCACTACACATCAGAGCCAGAAGAACAGAAAATAATTCATGTTAGAACAGCACAGGCTATAACAGAGACAATGTCAAAAATATAACATGTTTATTAAAGTAGTTTTAAAAGAAGGATACAGCTCAAGGAGAAGTGGGTGTCAAGTAAGAATCTCCAAATAAAAATGACATACAAGCTCAGGAAGGGCTCGGCTGCCCACTAAAGACAGCCAAACATGGCTACCACATGCATATTAAATGACAAGTATCCTTTAGGCAGGCAAGTACAGCAAAATCTGGTGTGGCTGGGTGCGAAGGAAGTGACATAAACAAAGAGAGTCTGTACAATCAGGGTATGTAAAGCTATGACTTAAGTATGGGAACTGTCGGAACAGAAGGCTAAAAATAACCCAATGAGAGGCAATTAACCATGAAAAAGCCAGCAATGAATGTCATTTATAGTAATATTTGGCTTATGGCTATCTTTGGGATCTATCTGGATGTCGTCAAAGAAGAAGAACAGACATTGAAGACAGAATAATAACTTAGTAGAAAGAAAGAAAAGTGCAGGCAGGCAAAGACTAGATGGCCGATGCATCAACTGCTGATGTGGAAGATGTGGTGAAAAAGTATGGCTGGTACTTCACCAGAAGAAAAAATAGACCAAACGCATATTAAAGTTTTTAAAAATCAGTGGATTGCTGGACGAGTGCACTAAAACAAACAAGAAAATATAGGGAATAGAGGAAGTTCTGTGGACAGAGATGAGCTAACAGTGGTACTAGAAGTCAGAGAGAAATTGAAGAAAGACTGGTTGAACATGACGTGATTCAGGAAGAAGTAAAACACCCCTCTGTTAGAAACTGAAGACAAATTCAGGGGAGGGAGAGAATTTGACGTTTACTGCCATACCAAAAAACATACCAGAGGGACCCAGCAATTTATGTTTTATGAGGGAGTGCTTTAGCTAATGGACAGGAATATCACAAAAAGGCATGCTGATAGAGATGACTCACCTCACCTAGTTTATATTCCAAATGCTACGGTCAGGAAACAACCCAGATTAGTTCTTGTCAAAATGCAGATATAACAGCAGAAACAGCTCCTACTATCCAAAATGTGTCAAAAGGAGAAGATCTTGCAAGCTGGGGTTGCAACAGTTATTTGCTGAGAATGATTACTGAAGTCAAATAAGATAGAAGAGGAAATAATATATACTAGCAATTCAAAAATGCAACAAAATGGGGTTCAAATTCAACACGATCACACCATATTCAAGATCTTCCTTCCAAGTTGTGTCAAGTCATATAGAGAAACTGAACAAGCCCTTGAGGAACTACAGAAATTCCTTCAAAATTCAAGAAAGCAACTGGATGTAAGAAGTGTCCCAGAACAGCCCTGCGTCAGTAAACTGACCCTCCGTAGGGCACACAGTGGACAGCTATCAGTAAAACACCTTCTTACTTAAAAAAAAAAAAAAAAAAGATGGCCGAGTCACAAAAAGTACAGTTTTGTACCTACCATAAATGTAGATGTTCGAGTGCTAATACAGCTGCAGTCATAACAGATGGGTTCTCCTGCCGTCAGGCGGGTCCTCGGTCGGACGAATTCCAAAGTCTAGGTCCGGCTTCGGTTGTCGTCGCTTCTTCCCTGACGTCAGTGCGACAGGGGTATAAAGGAACCAGCCGACGCCATTTTCTTCAGTTTTTCTTGCCCCAGATGTCAGGTGCCCCCAGAAGGAAGGCAATACATAAATTTGTGTAATAAAGCAATGCAATATAATCAAAATACAGTAGTTGCAAGCAAATACACCATAAATGAATACCCCAATCAGGTTGTATGAGGAGGTGTTAGCCAATAGGCCTGTCCCAAGAGGGGAAGGAGGGAGGGAAACCTGGACTGCAGCTGTATTAGCACTCGAACATCTACATTTATGGTAGGTACAAAACTGTACTATGTTCATCGTGCATACAGCTGCAGTCATAACAGATGGGTAGAATCCCAAAGCTAAGAAATGGGTGGTAGGCACTAGGTGGAACTAGGAGGAGCCAGAATGCCCTGCAAGACTGCAGTGGCAAAGCCTGCTCTAGTTTTGGAGTATAATGGAAGGTGGTAGTGCTTGGAGAAGGTATGCACAGAACTCCAAGTGGCTGCTTCCAAAATATCTTTGGTAGGAACTCCTCTGAGGAAAGCTGCAGAGGTAGCTGTGGCCCTTGTGGAGTGAGATCTGATGCCTGTAGGTACAGTTTTGCCATGAAAGGAACGCAAAAGCGTATGCAGTGTGCTATCCATTTTGAGATTGTCTGTTTGGAAGTTGGCTTTCCTTGAGCTCCTATAGCATAGGACACAAAGAGCTGTTCTGATTTTCTGAAAGGCTTTGTTCTGTCCAAACAATAACGCAGTTGTCTGTGGATGTCCAAGGAATGTAGTAATCTCTCCCCTTTGTTTTGAGGATTAGGATAAAAGGTAGGTAAGTGTATGGCCTGATTCAAAGCTACCCTGGATACCACTTTTGGCATAAATGACGGATTGGTTCGTAAGGAAACTCTGCCCTGATGGAAGATGATAAAAGGCTGCACAGCCATGAGAGCTTGTAGTTCTGAAACTCTACGAGCTGAGGTAATAGCCAGAAGGAAAGCTGTTTTCCAGGACAAATATTGCACATCTGATGAGGCAGCTGGCTCAAAAGGAGGCAAGGTCAGTTTTTCCAGAATGAAATTGAGATCCCAAGCAGGTATTGGTTGTTTCCTTGGGGGTTTCAGATTCTTAGCCCCTCTGAGGAACTGTCTTAAGAGAGGGTGAGAGAATAAGGGTGGATCAGTGTTGTATTCTGCAGAAATGGCTGAGGCATGGATTTTGATGGAGGAGAATGAAAGTCCACTGCTTAGCAGCTCAGCTAGATACTGTAGTATTTGAGGTAAATTCAGTTTTCCAGGATCCTGGCCCTTTTTCTCATTCCAGACACAAAACCGTTTCCATTTTGTGGAGTAAGCTTTTCTAGTTGACGGCCTTCTGGCCTCCAAAATGACATCCTGCACCTCCTTGGAGAGTAGGGTCTGCTGTGATGCTAAGGAATCTTCCATGCGGCTAGATTGAGTGTTTTTAGCTGGCTGTGAAGAGTTTTGAAGCTGTGCTGAGTCAGGAGAAGAGGCATTAGAGGCAGGGTCCATGGTGGGGAATGCGTCAGGCTCCTCAGGAGTGGGTACCAGTGTTGTCTTGGCCAGTCTGGAGCAATGAGAATCATCTTTGGTCTGTCTGCTCTGGTTTTCAATAGAACTTTGGGCAGCAGGGGAAGAGGTGGGAAGGCAAACTGTCATTGATGTCCAACTGAAAGAGAGAGCTTCCACTCTCCAGGCCTTTGGATGGAAAATCCTTGAGCAGAATTTTGTCAATTGGTGATTTTTGTGGGAGGCAAAGAGATCTATGTCTGGCCTTCCCCATGCTTGGATTATCTCTGTAAAAACTTTTGGATGCAACTTCCATTCATGTGGATCTGTCATATTTCTGCTTAGGTTGTCTGCCAGCGTGTTTTCCTTGCCTGGCAAGTACTGTGCTTGTAGTTCAATTTGCAAGTCCATGGCCATGTTCCAAAGCGACATGGCCAGTCTGCATAGGGGGTATGAATGTGTTCCTCCCTGTTTGTTTATGTACCACATAACTGTGGTGTTGTCCGTTCTTATCAATAGTTGACCTGGTTGCAGAAGGTCTTTGAAAGCTATAATAGCATTTATTACTGCTAGCATTTCCTTTTGATTGATGTGAAGGTGCTTTTCTTTTTGGGACCATTTGCCCTGAATGCACCGATCTGTCATGTGCGCCCCCCAGGCATAGTCCGAGGCGTCTGTTGTGATTACTTGATTTGCTTGAAGCTTGCTGAATGGAAGACCTGTGTTTGTTAGGCATGCTTGACCCCACCACAGAAATTCCTTTTGAAGACATGGAATTAGTGGTATTATTGTTTCCAAACTGTGGCTGTGTTGAGACCATAGGTTTTTCAGGTACCATTGAATTTCCTCATATGCAGCTTTGCACATGGGATTAGTAAGATGCAAGATGCCATGAATCCCAGAGCCTGCAGGATTTTCCTTGCAGTCAGCCTGGTGCAATTTGCTAGTGCTCTGAAGTATTGAGTTAGTTGCCCCTGCTTCTCTGGCGTGAGGTAGGCCATCTGGGTGTTTGTGTCCAAGTTGGCACCCAGGAAAATTATTTTCTGAGAGGGTATTAGTCTTGATTTCTTTTTGTTGACTGTGTATCCCAGAGAGTTCAACAACATTATTACATAAGCCAGATGTTTCAGAAGAATGTGCTTGCTGTCCGCTTGGATCAGGTAGTCGTCCAAATAGGGGTATATTTGTATCCCTTGAAGTCTGCAGTAGGCAATTACTGATGCCAGGCATTTCGTGAATACTCTGGGCGCAGTAGATAAGCCAAAGGGCAATGCAGAGAATTGATAATGGGTTGAACCTGCAAGAAATCTGAGGTATCTTCTGCAATTTTGTCTGATTGGGACATGCAGGTATGCCTCCTTGAGGTCCAATGTTACCAGCCATGACTCTTTGCCCAGCATGGGAAGAAGCTGCTGTAGAGTGAGCATCTTGAATTTTGGTACGAGTAGAAATGTGTTTAGGATGGATAGGTCCAAAATAGGTCTCCAATCTTTTCCCTTCCTTGGTACCAGGAATAGTCTGGAATAAAAACCTTGACCTTGTTCGTGCGTAGGTACCTCTTGAATAGCTTTCATGTCCATGAGATCTGTAATTTGCCTTTGTGCCTCTGCCCTTTGATTGTGTGGCAGGTTTGGCATGCCTCTCATTTTTGGAAGGGTGTGAAAATGGAATCTGTAGCCTCTGTTTATAATGTCCAGGATCCATTTGTCTTTTGTGACAATATGCTAATTTTTTGAAAATAATGCCAGTTTTCCTCCTAAGGGTGCTGCCATTTGAGTCTTGCTTGGCATGCAAAGGGGAAAGTCATTGGGCTTGCTTTCTGAATGGTTGCGAGTTATCCTCACCACCTCTTTGTGTAGGAGCTTGCCATTGTCTGCCTCTAAATGATCCTTGGGATTGTCCTCTGCCCCTCGGGCGCCTGTATCTACCTCTTTGGGGTCTGTCCGTGGCTGGAAAGGACCAATTTTTGGAAGGCCAATTTCTACTGAAACGTGGGGGTTGTACCTGTAGAAAATCTTTCACAGTTTGCATTGATTTAGCCTTTTCCTCCATTTTCCTTAATACCTCCACAGCATTAGCACCAAATAATACATCCTTTTGTAGAGGGGCATCTAGTAATTTTGCTTTGACATGATCTGGCAAGGATTGTTCCTTGAGCCAGGCATGTCTATGTATAACTGATCCTGTAACAGCAGCTCTACATGAGGCATCTAGAGCATCAAAACCACATTGTAAGGTATGTTTACCCACTTGTTCTGCACTATGCATCAAATCCTGCAACTCCTTCAAGTCTGGTTGTTCAGGTTGTGACATTTTACTTTTCAATTGTGATAACAAAAACTGTTGGTATTTTAGCATATGGAACTGACAGTTTAAGGCCCTCATGGTTAAGGTAGCCGAGGTATATACCTTTTTCCCCACCTTTCTAAGGATCTGGAATCTCTCTCGGAAGGTAATGGATTTTTAGCAGTGGAGGCCTTAATTCCCTTAGGGCCCTGTGAGATGGTTTCTGGGTCAGCAGCATGGCTTTTGTATAGAAATTGGTGTGAGTCAGGAACCCTGTAGTACCTGTCAGGCTTGACTGGGGCTAGAGGTAGAGAATCCGGGTTAAGGCAGGCCTCCGAGTAAACATCATCTAGGATGTCCAAGACAGGAGGTATAGCCAGAGGCCTGTGCTGAGGTAGCAAGAGAAATTCCCTAAGCCTTTTCTTGGAATCTGAATAATCTTGGCCTTCCCAGTGGAAGTGTTCCCTTAAGGTATGCAAAGTTTCCCCAAATGAGTAATCCTCTGGGGGGGATACAGAAGGAATGGACTCCTCTGCATCAGAGTCTTCAAAAGGGGAGTAAGAATGTTCCTGATTATCAGAGTGCTCTGAAATAATGCAGCCCTGATCAGAGGAGGGAGATTCTTCCTGCACTCTGGGCCTTTTGTCCGGTGGGGAACCCCTGATAAGAGTAATTAAATCCTCAGCCATTTTAAGCATCTGTTTTTTAGGCATGGGGCCTGGAGATGGGCCCTGTGTAGCTTGTCTCTTAGAATGCATGGCTGCTTTAGACTTAGTGAAAGCCTTGATGGAAAAAGAAGAGGAAGGTCTGAAGACACTTTGAGAGGAGGTAGACCTGTCCACATTTTGAGATTCAACGCCAAGAGTGGCTTCGGTATCTGTAGTCGGGGTGTGGGCCGAGGAGCCTGCGACCTCGGGCACAGGAGACACCGCCAATGAAGTGTCGTCGGTAGTCAGGGGCTGTGTAGGCGCCTCGCTGAGAACCAGACCACGTGTAGTCGGCTTTGGCATGGTGTCGGTAGAGGCCGCGGACCTCGTGTGTCGGTCCTTACCTTTGCGTTTTTTAGACAAAACTGGAGTCGGAGTATCCGACGACATAATATAGTTAAATGTTTTGCCAAAATAATGCTGGGCGAACTCCGCCCGACGCTTAATGGTGCGTTTGTTGAATGTAGCACAAAAGCGACAGACCGAGACGTCGTTGTCTGGGCCTAAAAAAAGAATACAGAGGGAATGGAAATCCTTATGCGGTATTTGCTTCCCACATGAAATACAATTATTAACTTTGTCTGACATTGGTCTGAGGCAAGAAAAGTTTCCCCAACGGGGTACTTAGCTTTCAAGAAGACTTCGGTTTCAAAATTTTCGTAATTTCAGGAGCTGGCCGACCGGCACTTGTGAACTACTTCTGCTTCGGGCACCGCGCGGCAAGAAAGACTGAAGAAAATGGCGTCGGCTGGTTCCTTTATACCCCTGTCGCACTGACGTCAGGGAAGAAGCGACGACAACCGACGCCTGACCTAGACTTTGGAATTCGGCCGACCGAGGACCCGCCTGACGGCAGGAGAACCCATCTGTTATGACTGCAGCTGTATGCACGATGAACATCATGTACTGGAACCAACAAAGAAACATTATATCTTCCCTAGAGTGTGAAACTGATCACTGAAATGGAAGAAGTGGAAGTTGACTAAAATGGGTCTGCATAGCTTACCACTGCAGCCGAACTATAAAGCATTAATCCGGTTAGCTGGCAAGTAAAAGTGCTCATTTCTTGTTAAGGAGATGAAGTATTTGGGAAGGATGACAAGTGGTCTGCTGAAAGAAAATATCAACCAGAAGATTATGCTAGATTGGTTAAATACTAAAGAATTAGCGCATATCTATTTTTTATACCAAGTTTATTGTAAAATTAGCAATGGAAAGTTTAAAGTCATGAACAAAGTAAGACGGATGTATGGGGAGATGGAGTGAAGATATGGAAGTAAAACATTATTATGAAATGTTACTGAATTCAACAAAAAAGAGGAATACAAGTTGCAGTCAAAATGTTTTAAAGACAAAAAGTCAAAAATAGATAGCTTGACTGTAAAATGCTCTAACAGCAGCTTTAACGTAGAAAATTAATGAGTTTGATCCAGGAGAATTCAGTTTTCATTATGTATAGCTGCGTACACTTACCATAAGTGTAGATGTTAAAGAGTATATTCACTGTTGCAGTCTTGACGTGTGGGATTTCCTGCTGTGGAAGCCCTTGTCTGGCCTGACTACCAGAGTAAAAATCTCCCTCCTCCTAAGGCTGTCGGACATCCTATCCAACATCAGTACACTTGGGTATAAAGGGAGCCAGCCAACACCATGACATCAGTTTTTTTCTTGCCCCCAGTATGAACCATAAGCAAAGGCCAAAGGCAGAAAATGGGCCCTGCAAGGTAAAATATCAGGGGGTTCTCTGATTAATGAAGAAGACAGAAGCAGACTACTACTATAGGCAAAGAGGGAGGGAAAGATGACTGCACCAGTGAATACATAAGATCTACTTTTATGATGTGTACATAACTGTACTATGTTCTTCGTGCTTCACTGCTGCAGTCCTGACTTGTGGGATGATTCCCAAAGCTGGAGAAGAGAAAATGCCCTGTAGGAAGGCAATGGCAAGTCCTGCCCTCAACTTGGAGAAGGCTGATAAGTGGTACTGTTCGGTAAAGGTATGCACCAGGTAGCAGCTTCCAAATATCTTTGGTAGGGACTCCTTTCAGGAAGGCAGCAGAGGTAGAAGTGGCCCTAGTAGATTGAGTCCCGACAGTTTCAGGTGGCTTTTTATCATAAAGACTGTAAAAGAAAGAAATACATTGAGAGATCCACTTGTAGATAGCATGTTTGGCAACTGGTTTCCCTTCAGAGACAGCAAAAGATACAAAGAGTTGGTCCGATTTACTGAAAAATTTAGTTCTGTCAAGATAGTAGAAGAGCTATCTGTACATATCCAAGGAGTGAAGGATTCTCTCCCCCTGCTTCGGAGGACTGAGGAAGAAGGTGGCCAAGTGTATAGCTTGATTCAAGGATGTGTCCATGAGCACCTTGGGCATAAAGGATGGATTAGTCCTGAGTGGTACTCTCTCTGGGTAGAATATGAGAAATAGTTCCATTGTCATGAGAGCTTGCAGCTCAGAGACCCTCCCAGCTGAGGTGATAGACAGTAAAAGGGCAGTCTTCCAAGTTAAGAATTTTAATTCTGCAGAATCTGCCAGTTCAAAGAGGGGTAGCATCAATTTTTCCAGAACAAAAACAAGGTCCCATGGAGGTGTGGGTGGTCTTCTGGGAGGTCTGATGTGAATCACTCCCCTATGGTATTGTTTCATCAGCGGGTGAGAAAAGATAGGAGGAAGAGTAGGGATGTGGGCTGAAATGGCAGAGGCGTGAATTTTGATGGAAGAAAAGGATAGGCCTCTGTCAAACAGGGTAGCCAGGTAATCTAAAATGGCAGAGATATTAGCCTAGTTAGGATTGAGGCCTTGCTGGTGGCACTAAATGGAGAATCTTTTCCACCTGACTGAGTATGATTTCCTAGTACTAGGCCTTCTAGCCTCCTTGAGAATTTCTTGAACTTAGTTGCTTATGGTATGCTGAGAGGAGGATGTTGGGGGATTATCCAGGCTGACAGTCTGTAAGTTGGGATGCGAAAACCTCCCCTTGTCCTGAGTCAGAAGGTCTACTCTCTGACGTAACTGCCATGGATTTTCATTGGTTAAACTTAGTACCAGTGGATACCAATGCTGCCTGGCCTAGTCTGGGGCTATCAGAATGACACTTGGGCCTTCTCCCCTGATTTTTAGGAGGACCTAAGGAAGAAGAGGCAAGGGGGAAATGCATAAAGGAAAAGGTGGATCCAAAGAAAGGAGAAAGAATCTGTCCTGGAGGCTGTGGGTAGTTTGCTACTGGAATAGAATCTTTTTAGTTGAGCATTTTCTTTGGTGGCAAAGAGGTCTGCATTTCTGGACTATGCAGAGAAATGTTTCCCTATGCAGATGCCACTCATGGGGATTCATCAAGTTCCTGCTGAGATGATCTGCTAGAGTGTTTTGAGCATCTTAAAGATACTGTGCCATGAGGTAGCAACCCCAGAGTGTGAGCTGTCTCCAAGATCCGCATAGCTAATCAACAAAGAGGGCAAAACTGAGTGCCTCCTTGTCTATGTACCATATGACTGTTATTAGGCCCTTTTGAACTGCCATCAGTTCTTTCCAATTTATGTGCTTATCTCTGAGCTGAATTTCCCATCTGCCTTGGGATTGAAGGTGTTGGAAATGAATCCCCCAGGCTGTCTCTGAAGCATCTGTGGTTAAAAGTTTGGCCCTGAGGGGTGAACCTGAAGGGCAGCCCCAGGTTCTGGGCACATGCCCATGTCCACCATGCAAATTCCTCCTTGAGGCAAAGGATCAGCTGAATTTCTGTCTCTAGGGACTGTGACTGCTGGTACCACTGGAGCTTCCTTATGTATGGCCTGGCCAGAGGGATCATGAGGATACCATGTAGCCTAATGCTTTGACGAAGGCATTCTCTCTGCATAATGTTTTGGAAGTTATGAGTCAGAAAGGAGATCTTTTCTGGAGGGAGGAAGGCCTTCTGAAGGGAGGAATACAGAACAGCCCCCAGAAATACTATCCTGGTGGAAGGTTCTGTGTTGGACTTTTGATGATTTATGGTGAACCCCAAGGAGGTGAGAAGGTATTGAGTGAAGGCCAGATCCTTGAGGAGCTTTGACTGACTCATGGCTTGAATAAGGCAGTCATCTAGATAGGGGTAAATTTCAATCCCTCTTGTTCTGCAGGAGGCGATCACAGGGGCTAAACGCTTTATGAAGACCCTTGGAGCAGTAGACAAGCCAAAAGGCAGTACAGGGAATTGAAAGTGACTGGCACCTGGTGTAAAATGTGGAACACTTCTGCAAGATTCCTCTATAGGAATGTGCAAGTAAGCATCTTTTAGGTCCAAGGTGACCATTACAGCCTGAGGGATTATCAAGGGAAGCAGTTTTTGAAGAGTCAACATTTTGAATTTTGGTACCAGGAGGGACTGATTAAGGGTAGACCGGGCTATAATACGCCGCCAAGAGCCCTGGGAGCATAGGTTGTGAATTTGAGAAAGGGCCTGTGTCTTTAATTTTGTGGAACATGCGGGTAACCAGAGTATCTTAATGGCTCTCAAAGTGAGCTTCTCTGGAGTAATAAGGGACCAATTTTCTTTGAACAGAGTTAGCCTTCCTCCTATCTTTTCTGGAGAGGGTGAGGGGTGGTGAGGGGAAATGAAGAGTCATTGTTGCTCTCTGCCAGAGCCCTTGTGGCCTAGAACTCCCCTGCCTAGGGGTTTCCAAGGACCACTGTTTGGGCCTTTGTTACTGATGCTGCCTTTGAGGCCTTTCCCTGCTTTTGATTTAGAGGGAACAGACCAGTGTTTAGTGGAAAAATGCCTACTAAACCTAGGAGGCTGAACTTGGAGGAAGTCCATGACAGTCTGCACAAATTTTGCTTTATCTTCCATCTTTTTGAGAATAGCCTCAGCTTTTGGTCGAAAGAAGTCCTTATCCAGGGGTGCATCCAGAAGGTTGGATTTGACATTGTCTGTGAGGGTCTGTTCCCTAAACCAAACATGCCTTCTAATGACAGAACCAGATACTGCAGCTCAGCTAGAGACCTCCATAGCATCATAGCCGCAGTGTAATGAGTGTCTAGCCACCTGGAAGCTGGAATGGCAAAGATCCAACAATTCCTTGGAAATGTTCTTGTCCCCCAGGGAGGATAGTTTGTTGGTATTTTAACATATGGAACTGGCAGTTAAGGGCCCACCCTCAAGGCTAAGGTAGCAGAAGTGTAGACTTTTTTTTTTTACCAAACCTATCAAGGGCCCTGCTTTCTTTGTCAGCAGGTAAAGGGTTTTTTGAAGAGCTGGTTCTTGCTCACTTGGGTCTTGGAGTGACAATCTCTGGATCAGCAGATGGATTTTTGAAGAGGTATTTATGCGAGTCCAGCACCCTGTAAAACCTGTCTGGTTTTTGAGGAGCTGGGGGTAGAGAATCTGGATTCAGGGAAGAATTCATAAAAAAAACATCCTCTACCACCTCCAGTACAGGGGAGAATAGCCAAAGGTTTGTGTTATGGGAGGTAAAAGAACTCCCTAACCCTCTTTTTAGATTGTGGGTATTCTGTGCCTCCCACTGAAAATGTTCCCTCATGGCATGGAGTGTTTCTCCAAAAGTGATGTCTTCAGTAGGCGAAGCTGAAGCCAGATTCTCTATAGAAACTGAATCTTCTAAAGAATTAAGGAAGGGTCCCCTCCTCAAAGTCAGACTCCTCCTGGTCAAAATCTTCATCTGAATCAGAAGGATCAGAGTAAACTTCAGGTGTAGGATCCCTCTAACTTTTCCCTTGGGAAGACTCCAAAGGGTGTTCCTCTGACTAAGGAGATAAGGTCCTCAGCTAACCTGACTAGGTCGTGCTGATATCCTTGTGCATGGGAGCCAGTAGACCTAGGCATAGAACCCTTTTTAGAGGTAACTCTGGCCTTGGGCCTAGGTACATCTGCAATCCTGACGCCAGTCTCTTTGCAAGGAAGAACCGATGCAGGTCAATGCCTCAAAGGAACATTGCCAGTAAAAGATTGCACATCGGAAGCAGAGGTCTGCTGAGCGACTCTGGACCCAACCAATGAACTGAAAGCTGAAGTTTGTGCAAAAGTCAAAGGACTCAATGGCATGTCGGACTCTGTACGGGTCTCAACAGACACCTGCTCCAGCACCTTGGTCGCAGAAAGGGGCTGCAAAAGTGCCTAGCCTTCCTCAGCGATAACGAGCCTTGAGGAAATGACAGTTGGTAAACAGTTGTCATCTGAGGCCCTAAGCTTGGGTCTTTTCCCTGTCCTTCCTATGGTTAAGGAGCTTAACCTCAGGATGACCGATGGATACCATCAGCAGATGCTAGGTAGATGGCAGGCTAAGATGCCTAGCTTTGAACCCTATGCCTGATAGTCCTAGAATTGAAATGGGCACAAAATAGGAAACTAGGGGCATTGTGAACAGGGCCTGGACAGGTGACACACAGCATATGAAAGTCTTGGTGTGGGATTTGCTTACCACAGTGGAGACAATTGTTAACTTTATCTGACATGGATTAAAGCAAGAAGAAGAGTTCCCCAATGGGGTACTTAGCTTTCAGACAACTTATCGCTGTTGTGGACCGACCAATGCACTGAAACACTGCTGTGGGCTCCGATGGTAAGAGAAGACAGATGTCATGGTGTTGGCTGGCTCCCTTTATACCGCACGTTGAATAGGACATCCACCAGCCTTAGGCAGAGGGAGATTAGTGAAACATGGAAAACATCTTGCGTGGTATTTCATTCAGTAGTAGTTTCTCAGGTTGAAAGGAGGCATAATAACTGGGGTACAGGTGCACTTTATGGAAAAATCAGCAAGTTCAACAGGTTGAAGAGGAACCCAAGATGAAGTAAATGGTCATTCTTGGGAGTTTGAAGAAACTAATTAGATGCCGTCTAAACAGCCTAACAATCAGACCTTCATTGAAGGATCTTGGAAAGAAAGTACATTACACACACATAGAGGGAAAGAAAACGAAGTGATAAAATCCACAAAAACACAGCAGTATATAACAAACCAGGAAGTGTGCTCTTAATCTTCAGCAAATTTAGGTTAAAAGAAGGGGAGTGGTGGATTATTAAACCTTTACCAAAAAAAGAGTATAGGAGAAGAACTAAATGGGAAATTCTGAAAAAAACGCTTAGCTCATTAGCAAGAATCCAGTGGAGCATAGGAGCAAAGGAATATTACAACCACCATAAGCCAATTGAAAAGAATTTATGCCTACTCTCCTTGCTTAGTTGAGTTGGGTGTAGATCGAGAATGGAATACTCAAGATAAGAATGGAGGCAAAACTTCTGTCTACACACAGATTAACCAGTAAGATAAAACAATCTATGATCTACAGAAAGTAGTTCTCCTTTAAACAAGGAAGATGAAACTGAAAACTTTCAAGCACTCAGCCATTTTCAGAACTAAGAGCCTGATAAAGATCATAAAGATAATAAGATGACAAAAAAACACAATGATCCCTGGAAACACTAAATACCTTAGTTAAACACCACATATATTTATTGGCATTTGTTTACTGGGATAGTTTGGCTGAGCAGTGCCCCTTTTTAGTGAAGGCCTGGGGAGAAAAGGTCTATTATGGACATCATTTGCATTGTTTCATCATTTACACTCCGTTTCATTCATGAACAACAGTTCTGTTATTAAGACATCCTTGACATCAGTACATCACTTACAATTTTGATTAACAATAAGTTACATGGGTTGTATATGAATATATTTTTTTTAAGATAAAAAATGATACCAGCCTAAAGAAATGAAGGGGAGGATGCACCAGGAAGATAAAGGAGATTTGAGACTATATGAGGGTATAGTTACGATAATAGTACATTAAGTTTTCTTTAGCAGAGGGTTATGAGACAAAATTAGTTTAACCAGGGGTGATGCAGGTGCAGAGCCATTTATCTATCAGGTGTTGCTTCAGCTGGCATTTAAAGTCTTTCAGGCTGCAGACTGTCCTCAAGTGGAGTGGGATGGTATTCCAGATATTAGTAATGCAGTGTGAACACAGAAGGTATCCTGTGTTATTGTTAGGTTTAGTGGTTTTGTATTAGAACATTACCCAAGAGATAGGCAGTAGCAAGGACTGCCCAAACCCTGCCCAGCACTCTGAGCATGACGTTTGCTTTGAATAAACATGGGAAAACCATTCGCAGAAAAATGAGTATGCTAAACATTGTAATTATTTCAATACAAAGCTTTTTCTCCCTTATTTTCTGGTACCAGGATTTCCAATTTCCAGTGATCAAAAGCTTCGATATATTACATTTTACACTACACAATTTGGCAGAATGTGTACTTACAAATGCTATACCAATCCAATCAGAGTTACCTATTCAAACGAACAGAGAAAATGCTGCATTTATAAGTATTTCACTATTACACTGAGAATTACAGTTCTATAAAGGGGAGGGATGCGAACACATAATATGCTGCATGTATAACAACTATTACACAGACTTAAAATTCCTATTCTGTAAAGGTGCGGGGGGGGGGGGACCTTTCTGGTCTTTTTTATTGCATTTATTGAATTTATTTACTGTCCCAATGCCTCAGAATATTGCTTGTTGCTTTATCGCCAGAAAAATGTTTAAAGAAAGGTGGGGGGTGCAGGGGGGCTTGCCCCCCTGCAAAAGCAATTACTGCACAACGTTATACCAAAGAAAGGAGGGGGTTGCACAGGTTATGGGTCCGGAGTGCAAAACGGGAACTTGTGGGTACTGCATACATACTGGCCTTCTGACCTGCTTCTTACCCTACAACACAGTATGTGGTTAAGTTCAAAGTGACAAAGCAAGTCAGACACCCAGGACACGCGGTGCTTTCGATGGAGCACTTACAAATGTAGAAAATAAGGATAAGTTTATTTAATCTGTGTTTTACATATTGCATATTAAAAGCTGCGGTAACTCTAATTAAAAATAACATAAAAAAGCATGAAGCCTGTGTTACAAATATTCACCGTGACACTGTATAATCTGCATGGCTTGTCACTCAGCCCTGTCAGTCATGTAGGCCGTGCCCATTCCTGTGCGTAAATCGCAGTGGGGTAATGTTCTAATACAAAGCCTGTTTGGTTATGGAGAGTAATGACTTATTGGTGGAATCTAGAGGTCTCTAAGCAGTACAAAACCGAGTGGAGTTGAGATGGGAATTTTTCTGCGTTGTGCGGTAGTTTGAAGGTTGTAATTACTCGTGAGTACAATGGGAAATTATTTAGTTCAAGCCAGTTTAATTAAGAGAGAAGCAGTGATGTGATCTATGTTGCTGGTTAGTTGGTTGTGAATTTGGCTACTTTATTTAGCATTGTTCTAGCTTGGCTGACAGAGAGTTGAGATTGGTTAGGATAGAAGACGCATATAACAGGAAGGGGAGTAGAAAAGAAGTGGCTATGTTTTGTCTAGCAGAGTTAATAAAGGTAGTGTTTTACCCTACAGAGGCAGCCTAGGTTTTGGTGTATCTTCTTTTTGGTTTGCTGAAGGTGGAGATCAAATTTTAGGGGGTCATCTATAATCACACCTAGTAGTTTGGTGTAGGATACCAGTTCTACATTGGTCTTGTTGGATGATAGTACATTAAAGGTAGTTTTATGGGAAAGGAGAGAGTTGGGAGGGGGGGACAGTAGTAGTATACATTTTTTGGAACCAGGATGAATTGCAAGTTGTTGAAGCAAGCTTATTTATCTTTGTTTACAGGGAACATCCAACTGGGAATAAATCCCTCTTCACTGGAGGCTCGGAGAGAAAAGCTCTGTATTCAACACCAGTTTTGACATATACATAAAATATAGCTACTTGATATAGGAAATATAGGAAAGTGTACATCCATGAGGGGAAAAAAGCTTTACAACAGCTTACATAAACATCATTTAGAAAGAGAGAGCAAATAGCTTGCATAGGTATATGCAGTGTTGTTCATTAGTAATACACAGGCTTGTACATAACAGAGACAGAGAGAGACATACTATTGTAAAAGATACTGTAATATTACGTGCAGTTTCTAGCAATTAAAATAATGAAAACAGGCAACTTAACTATAAAAATATTAAAAGGGGGGTGGGTTGATAATGAAATATGATACGTTAGTAGTACAGCAAAAAATGAAAATATCATTACATTTAAGACTGAAAACCAAAATATTTAGGAAAGTGAAAATGGTTTGAGCTACTTGGACTGTTATAAGGAGTATAAGCTGGCAATAGATGATGAGAAAGTAATGAAACTGTGACAGAAAAAGACAGTAAGACAGTGGTTGATCTAATTAGAAGAGATTGAGCCTTGTGATTGTTATAATTTATGTAAACATAGTTAAGTGAGTATCTCCTATGGTGGAGAAGGATTTCTGGGTGAGTGTTTGGAGCAAGGGTAGTTCTAGCAGCACACATTAGAGTGGACTCATCAGTAATAGCTCTCAACCAATCAGGGACAAATTAAGAAAAAAAAATCAGGGACACTTAAAATATTAGTTCTATTAACTTGAGACATTAACAGAATTAGAGAATGTGAATATACATTTCCCGAAGTAAAATAAGTATTCAGCTCTTAATTATTGTCATTATTTATGAAGTACAATTCACCACCTGTTGTCCGAAAGGCACCAATATTGAGAGGGATTAAGAGGGACAGAGAGAAAATTTGAGTCAAAATCAGGGACTTCCCTGAAAATCAGGGACAGTTGAGATGTAGTACACTGTATTATGGTTGCCTCTTTGGCTGCTGTGTTCAGGTCATTGGTAAGCAAATTAAACAGTAGTGGTCCTAAGATGGAGCCTTCTGGGACTCCAACAGATATAGGAAGGAAAGAGGAGACATCATCTTACCATTTCACTGCTTGAGACCTATTAGTGAGGTAACTAAGAAACCAGTTAAGTGAGAAGGGTGTTAGCCCATAGGAAGAGAGTTTAGTTAGGAGAATTTGATGACTGACTGCATCAAATGTCTTAGATCTAGAAACATGGCTGAGGTTAGAAGACCTGAATTTCTATTGTGATTTACTGTATCTGTGAACCTTAGAAGGGTAGTGATTGTACTGTGATTAGGTCTGAAACCATACTGTGAGGGAGAGAGGATGTTAAGAGAAATAATATACGTAATCAGGATGAGAGAATGGTCTGCAGTTTGACACCTCAATTGATAAGCTACTTTTACACAGGGGTATTATATAGGATTTTTCCATAGGACAGGGACATTTTTCTTTGACAGAGTGGTTTATTAGAATTGAGATAGAATACGCAAGACTATCTGCAGTGAGTCTAAGGCATTCACATGGAAGCTAGTCAAGTGCAGTGGTTGTTGTCTTAAGGGTGTGTAGGTATTTTTAAATATAGATGTTAGCACTAGAGTATGTGTGAAGGTCTCCTGTGGCTCCAGTAATTGGAGTGGGAAAACTGCATTCATTTTGTTTTGTAGGAGGGCGTTTCTTTATTAATAAAATGTGAGTCAATCTGTGAATCAATGGGAAGTTAATGATTGGAAATGGGCTAAAAATAAAATAGTAATCTTTATATTAAAGAGAAAGCTCCAACACTGTTAAGCATTTAAACCAGTCCACTCTAGACAGTGGTTGAGATGCACTTGTTTTCTGGACAGCAGGAAAAAAGTACAAGTAGAATTCCTGCACCTTTCTTTACATAGATGATGACAAAATGTTTTTTTCCTACAGAAGATGCTATTTTGCTGTACTTGATTAACTTATGAAAAATAATCATGCAATACTACTAACAGGTTTTCCATGAGCCAAGCAAAGGGTTTGGAGTGCATCCTTAAAAGATCAAACTAGAAAATGCATTTAATGATGATCAGTGAGACAGATAAAGAAATATTTCCAAGTGATCCCTTTTAAGACATCAGCAAGAGGAGTTGGGTGGTCAATTAAGTTTAGCCTACCTAACAGGGGCTTTGCATTCTTGATAGTACAATGGGTATCTGAAAGACTTGGCTGCTGATTCACCTCTTTTGAAAAAGCCTAACAGACATACTGTATGAACTGAATCAAAATTGAAAGTCTCACTCAAGTGAGTGGAAATGCTCTCTCCTGAAGGGATGCAGTCCTTTGAACTTGCCTCAAACAATAAAAGGCCATAAAAAGGCAGTACTACAGAATAACAGCACACAATGACCAGGGTTCTACTCGTAGTAAATATGACCAAAACAGGATGGGATGGATTAAAGTGAGTGGCTGATATGGATGCCTGGAACTACAACACTTGTAATTAGTGACTCTGAAACCAGCAGCATTACCCATCAGGGTGTGCATGGACCCTAAATGGGATTGTAGGTAAGCAAAGCAAGCACTTGCTTATAGTGCACACAATGGGCACAGCACCCTGCTTTCCAGCCAACTTGAGCATACAAAAAAAGGGTGTTGGCTCCCTGTTACGAGCTCTTGTCTTCTTCTCCCAGTGTCCCAAGATGCCAGTAGGTCAGAAGTAATGAACACACCAGCAGGTATATGGACTTGTTGGTCACATGGATGTCAAACAATTATTTAAAAATACATACATTAACAGCCCAATTTCTGACGCATACCTCTCCAATGTCCAGAATTTCACAGACTATCCAGATTTTTCCCTCAAGTCTGGTTTGTTCCTAATTTGTGCTGTTCTGGAAAACCATTGGGGACTTAAGTCAATAAATAAGGAGACATTTGAATTTCAGATTTCATATCTTTCAGAAAATGCATGTTAATACAAAACATGTTAATCTAGCAATGTTCTAAATTTATAAGACCAATATCTACAATCGGCCCCTAATTTTTTGGCCTTTGCCCCCCCACCATTACTTTTGACTTTGTTTGGATTTCTTGCACTAAAAGGTAAGTTGTGACATTCCAGGACTGAAAATAACTGTATTAATCACCATGAAACATTATAAGCTTCAATTTTCTCACCAGCTATCAAAAGGACAACTCCACACAAACAGGAAAGCATACATATTTCATTACACCTTGATCATTTATGCATTACTCATATGCATCTATCTACGTGGATAGAATTATTTTATAATTTGTTATACTACCCAACAGCATGATGGGGGTACTATACTGCCATGATTTGTGTTCTTCAGTTTGTCAGTATTTCCGCAATGCACCTTGAGTTCCAAAAATACAATGCCTACACTCCATGATTTAATTTGATTTATCTCTTTATTAACTTAAAATAACAGTGATGTGAGTTACTTGCCTCAGTGAACTGCTAAGGTGTGACATCACCTCTCATTTCTCCAGCTGACTTCTCAGCCATTTGTGACCAACAATTCACAGCTTTCCAGTATCAAAAGTCTGGACTGATGACCTAAATAATTCCTGCGGGGAGAAAAAAGTCTTAACATAAAACAATGCAAAATTTCATTTGCAAAAGAAAAAAAGCCACAGGGCAATGGCCAGCTGTTGCCTCATGTGATGGGAAATGAATGAACTAAGAGGTGACTACTACTCGTGTTAGTGTTTTTACCTATACAAAGCCATTATTGTAAAAGGGGGGTCCTTTCTTGGGCAAGATAAAGGCGATGGGAGGGTGGAGACCTCCTTTAACAAAACATAAAAGGAAGAAATTACTAAATCAGCACCTAATTAAACTATTTCTGACAGCCAGCCTAAAAAGTAAACATGCAGAATGGCTGGACAATAGGCCAAGTCTGGTATCATACCTAAACAGATCAGTAACCAAGTACTTCACAGTGATTTTATTTACTAAGAATATAAACAGTAGCAATCAAACTGACCCACTGTGAATACTTTTCAAAAACAACTTAGAGCAGAAGTATACCAGTGTGGAAGCTTACAGTAGCTATTCAACCAGCACATTTCTAAGAGGAAACTTAAGACAGTGACATGCAAAACTTCCATACAAAGAGTAAACAGAAATCACGACTGATCTTTGGAAACACGTGATGAAAATCTTAACCACTGAATGAATGTGCTGCCTAATCCTTGCTAGGTTACTTTAGCCCTTAGTAATCACTATATTACAATGGTATCAAATGGCACAGTGTATGCACACTGGTGCAGCCAAGCAAATGCCACGTAAGCCATGGTGTACAGTCTTGTTTTCTGAAAGGTAGCAATATGTTGTCCTACCT